>NC_064629.1:829466942-830068014 GCF_023864275.1 Schistocerca cancellata
GGGCCCCTGTGTCGACGCTATCTGGGCAAGACAAATACCGCCTTACCGGCTGTATGCTGGGACAGCCACTCGGGCTATTCCTCGTATTGCTACTTGGTCTTCCGTCTACATGCCATTTCGATAACCGACAACAGGGTACGTAAATTTCTGGGGCCGAGCGTAAGCGCAGCTTCACTCATCGATAGCGCTGAGGCTCTGACTAGAGTTGCAAAACTACCGTAGGCTGTGTGGACTATCAAATGGCTCTGAGCACTATGGTACTTAACAGCTATGGTCATCAGTCCCCTAGAACTTAGAACTACTTAAACCTAACTAACCTAAGGACAGCACACAACACCCAGCCATCACTAGGCAGAGAAAATCCCTGACCCCGCCGGGAATCGAACCCGGGAACCCGGGCTGTGGACTATCATAAGAAAAGAATAGACTACAGTAGTTTTCCTAGTAACTCTGGTCAATTAAGGTCGTACCCACGTTACCTGTACGTTAGGTGTATTGCATAGCTATCGAGAGTTACCTCATTTCGATTGTTTCCTTTACGTATGCGTGCAGTGTCATACTGGAGTCCCCTAAAAGCCAGAAGCAGTGAACCGTCTAGAAACTGATTGAGGATATTTATAGGGCCAGGTAACTTACGGAACATTTTTGTTCTACATAACTATCCTCTTATCTGTTTCTTAAAAGTAAACAGTATTTATAGCAAAATAAAAATTGTCAATTTTTGTATAAAAAGGTTTTGTTCGAAAATTGTTGATTTTTAATTTCAAGCAGAAAGATTTTGTGTCAAAAATGAAGAAAGCGATACAGATTTATCCTATAGCACTTAAAAACGCAATTTCGTCAACAAAGGGGTAAAATAAACAAAAATACACAACAAAAATGTATAAAACATCGCTTCAGTTCTTCGTCGAACTTAAATAAACCATATTTCTGTTGAAACTTCCTGGCAGATTAAAACTGTGTGCCCGACCGAGACTCGAACTCGGGACCTTTGCCTTTCGCGGGTAAGTGCTCTACCATCAGAGCTACCGAAGCACGACTCACGCCCGGTACTCACAGCTTCACTTCTGCCAGTATCTCGTCTCCTACCTTCCAAACTTTACAGAAGCTCTCCTGCGAACCTTGCAGAACTAGCACTCCTGAAAGAAGGGGTATTTCTGTTATTCATAAACAACTTTCACATTTATCAATAATACAGGAAACTCTTGCCTTTGATCATGATGAAGATCGTTCTATTGAGTACAAAACAACAATAATAATTACAAATATACACTGAAGCGCGAAAGAAACTGGTATAGGCATGCGTATTCAAATACAGAGATATGTAAACAGGCAGAATACGGCGCTGCGCGGTCAGCAACGCCTATATAAGACAAGTGTCTAGCGCATTTGTTACATCGGTTACTGCTGCTACAACGGCAGGTTATCAAGATTTAAGTGAGTTTGAATGCGGTGTTATAGTCGGCGCACGAGGGATGGGACACAGCAACTTCGAGGTAGCGATGAAGTGGGGAAATTCCCGTACGACTATTTTACAAGGGTACCATCAATATCAGAAATCCGGTGAAACATCAAATCTCTGCCATCGCTGTGGCCGGAAAAAGATCCTGCAAGAATGGGACAAACGACGCCTGAATAGAATCGTTCAACGTGACAGAAGTGCAACCCTTCTGCAAATTGCTGCAGATTTCAATGCTGGGCCATCAAAAAGTGTCAGCGTGCGAACCATTCAACGAAACATCATCGATATGGGCTTTCGAAGCCGAAGGTCCATTAGTGTACCCTTGATGACTGCGCGACACAAAGCCTTACCCCTCGCCTGGGCCCCTCAAAAACGACTTTGGACTGTTGATGACTAGACACATGTTGCCTGGTCAGACGAGTCTCGTTTCAAATTGTATCGAGCAGATGGACGTGTGTGGGTATGGAGACAACTTCATGAATCCATGGATCCTGCATGTCAACAGGGGACTCTTCAAGCTGGTGGAGTCTCTGTAATGGTGTGGGGCGTGTGCAGTTGGGGGACCCTTGATACGTCTAGATACGACTCTGACAGATGACACGTACATAAGCATCCTGCCTGATCACCTGCATCCATTCGTGTCCATCGTACACTCCGACGGACTTGGGAAATTCCAGCAGGATAATGTGACACCCCACAGGTCCAGAACTGCTACAGAGTGGCTCCGGAAAGAGTCTTTTGAGTCTAAACATTTGCGCTGGCCACATTATTGAGCATATCTGGGATGGCTTGTAACCGGCTGTTCAGAAGACATCTCCACCCCCTCGTATTCTTGCGGATTTATGGACAGCCCTGCAGGATTCATGGTGTCAGTTCCTTCCAGCACTACTTCAGACATTAGTCGAGTCCATGCCACGTCGTTTTGCGCCACTTCTGCGTGCTCGCGGGGGCCCTACACAATATTAGGAGGGTGTGTCAGTTTCTTTGACTCTTCTATGTATTTTTTATGTTTGTGCATGTAGACTGTACTTGCATCAAAAGTAAATGCTTTGGTTACATGAAGGCGCAGAAGTTACGCGATCAACTAATTTTTATTATTTATAACATGCAATTTATATTCTGTAAGGATACATAATACACAATGAACTAACACTGAATCATGTGCGGTTCTTATTATGTGAAAAAAGTAATAGAAGTCGTCAGCTATTACGCATTCATTAATGTTTCTTTCCCAGGCAATACTACCAGTAATTCTCCCATTTATTACGTCATTTATGTAGTGTACCAAAAACACCGAACCGTTGTTTTGGTAGCTCTGACGGACGTCCACAGTCACGCCAGGCTAAGGGGACACACAGCCGCAGCACCCTCCTACGACAGGAGAGCAGCAATGACCACATGAAACGCAGGACCTGTGGTCAGCTAGTTCCTCGCCGGCACTGACTTGTCACATCCTGCTTTCAAGCAGCGCGGACTCGACACGGTCACTATAGCCAGCGCCGGGAAGACGACGCAGTGATTGTAAAACTCTCGCCAGTAAATGTTAACTGGACGATGTTTCATTAGCGCCCCGGTGCTTAAGGGATCACTCACCCCAGCTCTTTGCTCAACCCCCTAATAACAATGGGACCATGGCTCGGGTGGTAACAGCGGGCTGAACATAGAGGTAGCGCTTCAAATGGTTCAAATGCCTCTGAGCACTATGGGACGAAACATCTGAGATCATCAGTCCCCTAGACTTAGAACTACTTAAACCTAACTAACCTAAGGACATCACACGTCCATGCCAGAGGCAGGATTCGAACCTGCGACCGTAGCAGCAGGGCGGTTCCGGACTGAAGCGCCTAGAACCGTTCGGTCACAGAGGCCGGGTAGAGGTATTGAAGTGTGAAGTTTGGTGCGGGATTATTTGAGGCTACGTGATTGGTCCTTACTTCCGTGAAGAAACCTTGACGGATAAAATATAAGCACAATTTCTTCCCGAAGTGCTACCGGCTCTTGAAGCACATAGATGTGTATGGTACCAGCACGAAGTGTGCCCGGCTCACTAATCAATTGTGGCGAGGAAAGCGCTTATCCAGCTCTTTCCTATTCCCTGGAAAGGACCTGATAGCCTTTCCAGTTGGTCTGCTCGTACAGCTAATTTGTTGCTACTGAGCTTTTCTCTGGGGTAAACTCAACTCGAAGTCTATGTACAAGGTCCGCCAACCGAAGAGAATTTGAAACATCGCATTACTACACTATGAGCGATGATATCGAAGGAATCCCTTCAGTCGGTTCAGAAGTAATTGTACCAGCGACTGCTAATGTCTATTGTAGTAGATGTAGGGCATTTCAAACACAGTGTAGCATAAATGGAATTTTAAGGAAGTGTTTATGATCACTTTTTTATTATTTCATTTTTGTTGTTGTTGCTAATGTAATGTTGCGATGTAAGTGTGTATCTTGACATTCATGATGCAAGTTTATTACTTAACAGTCTTTATATTGAAGTTTTGTTTTATAGATGCAATAAATTTTTGACGTTCACATTCCTTTCAAGGCTCTTGCAGAAACAAGAGCAGAGCTTTTACCATAGTTAAGTGGTGAACTATCCTTAGATGCCAGGTCCTCTGCCTTCAAAATGGTGTGTCAGTTCAAGTACATGAGGCCAAATGTGATTAGTATCAATTTTAAATTAAACTTTTCTCCATTATTCCGCGTTTCTAAGTAGATTATCTTACAAGGAGAGGTCCGTAGCGGTGGGATCAACTTCTTTAAACCAGTTATACGGTGATGTACGTTAAGATCCCATGTATTACACCCTGCGACCGTTCAACCTGGAGGCCCTAATTTTCGAGTAATCGGCAAAAAAGTATTTGGAATTTCTCGTAAAGTTCTGTAGCTTAAAAAATTGTTATCTGGACTGGTTACGTAGCGTAATGGTTGTAGTACAAGCCACATATGCAAAAGTTTGTGCTTTCAAATCTCGTCTGTTGCTTTGGAATTTTTATCTTAAAATCTTAGTCGGAATGACTTTGATATTTTTTTATTCAATTAATAGGTCTGAATGTCTTTTTATTTCTATTCCTTTGTCATGTCATTTTAATCACCGTATTAACTTTTTCAATTGCTCTGACAATTTCTTCCCAAAATTCTTTTTCCAGTTGGAGCCTCTGTGCATGCGATTTTCATTATTTCCATGTATTAATATCAATCTAACTTCTTCCGTTTCATCATCCTGTATTTTCGTCCCTGTTACTGAGTTCATTATTTCTATTCCTAATTTTACTTGACTTTTGTTTCACTTATCATCCCTTCTTTCATTTAAATCTTCATCTGCATTATTTTGTCTATAGAGCAACAACAATTTATGTTTCAATGTTTGTTGATGATTACCCTCCAAGAAAATGTACATATCCTAACCAAAATTACATTTATGACGCAATTACACATATAAATATATTATTTCGTATTTTGTTTTTTAACCGATAGATTGGCATTTCCAAATGCTTAAACATTGTGATAGATAAGTAAAAATAATTAAATTCACATGCACAAAGATTCCCCCTGCAAAAAGAAAGACGGGAAGAAAACATTAGAGCAATTGAAAAGGTTTAATATGTCGATGAAAACGATGTGACAAAGTAATAGAGATGAAAAAATAACGAGATTGTTAAATGAATAAAAATAATGATTAAAGTCATTTTGATAAAGATTTAGAAAGAAAAAATTTCAGAATACCAGACGAGATTCGAACACACCAGTTTCTGAATGCGGGCTTATTGTACGCCATTATGCTACGCAACCACTTTCGATAACATTTCTTTTCTAAAGTTCTAGAGCATCACGCGAAATTCCAAAATGTTTTTCGTCGATTGCTCGCAAATAAGCCCCCACCGAGGCGAATGGTTGCAGAGTGTAACATCTGAGACATCAGCCTACAATACCGCACATATAGTTTCAAAAAGTCAACCCCATACCTAGGGATCTCTCCGTATAAGCTGCCTCAAGATATAGAAATACTAGAGGTTATTGGTAACCGGAATACTGGATAACTGGGGTCGATTGTTGTTTCATATGTCGAAGATGCTAGAAGGCTCCTTTTTCAGTTAGCTGCATCATCCGATAAATATGCCACGTGACAGCATTGAGTGAGATGCACAGTATGCTAGCAATCCTGTTTGCAGGGCAACACAATGAGAAAGATTTGTAATGCTCATAGAAGTCGTTGGTCTCACAAAGGGGCCACATGTATATGGGAAGGGGAGGGGGTTGGTTTGGGATTCAAGCCTTCCTTTCCCTAATATCCTACGTAAGAGCTGTGTTATCCATTAGCGCAGCTATTAAATCCAACTCGACGGCAATACCATCGCATGTATAGAAGCAGCGTCCACGGATACCATACGAAAGCGTTAAAGGACCTTCGGGTCAGCATACAGAAGACGCGAGCTACTTGGATATTGGCATCAGATGGCCAATGACCCAGACCAGCGCTATGATCGAGGCTTTGCTGTAAGGAACAGGAAACAGTACGAGCAGAAGCACTCAACGCCTGCGGCTGCGCTCGCTATTGCCGTCCGCCGCTCGTGGTCTCGCGGTAGCGTTCTCGCTTCCCGAGCACGGGGTCCCGGGTTCGATTCCCGGCGGGGTCAGGGATTTTCACCTGCCTCGAGATGACTGGGTGTTTGTGTTGTCCTCATCATTTCATCATCATCATCCAGGAAAGTGGCGAAATTGGACTGAGCAAAGGTTGGGACATTGTACGGGCGCTGATAACCACGCAGTTGAGCGCCCCACAAACCAAACATCATCATCATCATCATCGCTATTGCCGGCCAGCCTGCGGGAACGTACAGACACACTCTTTGCCTCGTGACTGCATCTGCCCTGAGGAGAACGAATCTGTCCCGTAGAGAGAAGCATATACTCTGAAGTCTCAGAGCATAGCACTATTCTAAAACAGAGACTCAAAACTATGGGCGAATTCCAAGCTATCGATTTTGGTTTCAAGTACAGACGAAGGTCTTGATTAGCTGCTTTTAGAAATGGCTCTTCCTATTTTTTTTTTTTTTTAAGCTGGGGTATAAGTCTGAATATTAACTTCAGATATAAAGTAATAATAAGACTAGAAGACCAAGAACTAAATGCCCGGATTAAGAAGGGTGCAAGACACGTAGTCTTTCGCCGCTACTGTTCAGTCTATACACTGAAGAAACAATAACGGAAATAAAAGAAAGATTCAAGAGTAGGAGTCAATTTCAGGGTGAAAGCATAGCAATCATAAAATCCACTGACGACATTGCTATCCTCAATGAAATTAATACAATAGCCATTGAATGGAATGAACAGTCTAATGACTACAGAATATGGATTGAGAGTAGACCGAAGAAAGACGAAAGTCATGAGAAGTAGCAGAAATGAGAACAGCCATAAATTTAACATTAGAGTTCGGGATCACGGAGTAGACGAAGTTAAGGAATTCTGCTAACTAGACAGCAACATAACCCGTGATGGATGGAGCAAGGAGGACATAAAAAGCAGACTAGCAATGGCAAAAAGGGCATTTCTGACCAAGAGAAGTCTACTAGTATCAAACATAGGCCTTAATCTGAGGAAGAAATTTCTGAGAATGCACTTCTGGAGCACAGAATGGTATGATAGTGAAATGTGAACGGTGGGAGCACCGGAACAGAGGAGAATCGAAGCATTTGAGATGTGGTGCTACAGAAGTATGTTGAAAATTAGGTGAACTGATAACGTAAGGAATGAAGAGGTTTTTCGCAGAATTGGCAAGGAAAGGAATACGTGGGAAACACCGACAAGAGGAAGCGACAGGATGAAAGGATATGTGTTAAGACATCAGGGAATAAATTCCATGGTATCAGAGGGAGCTGTAGAGGGTGAAAATTGTAGAGAAAAAGAGAGACTGGAATACACCCAGCAAATAATTGAGGACGTACGTTGCAACTGCTAGTTTTAGATGAAAAGATTGGCACTCGAGAGGAATTTGTAGCGGGCCGCATCAAACCAGTTAGAAGACTGACAAAAAAAAGTTAAATTTTCTTCTCCTGAGAATTTTATGTGAGGCTCTGTCCTCAAAAATTCCTCACAGACATTTGCTGCTAGGCTACAGATATGATTCGTACTAAATTTCGTGCCAGTTTTTTGGATGCTATGGAATGCAGTATTACTAAAATATCAGAGGATATCATCATCATCACTTATATGAAATACACTACTTGGTATAGTTCCATTTCAGACTTCTTCGCATTTATGCATGCATGCTTTATGACGTGATCTACTGTAAAGTAGGGGTGGCAAAAATTAACTTGAGTGGACTACATAATTGAGTATCCACAGAGTCGCGTCCCGGCAGAGCCTTACTACACCAAAATGAAGTAAGTGTGAACTGCGTAGCGCAATCGGAACGTTAACGACAATGGGTTAGTTATAAATTGCTGTAAACCTTTATATCGGAGATGAGAGAGAGAGAATCTCCTTGGTTTGAAGCAAATAAGTTTCCTGAAAATAGGTTACAGAATTGCAATAGGCAGAAAAGATTGGTGAGTTTCTATCAAGTTTATTCTCACATATACTTATGTGAGGTGTTGGAACATAAACCCCTTAGTAAGATTCAGTCTATTTACTCGGACTTGCTACTTCAAAGCTAATTGCCGGTACATACAAGAAACAAGTAGAAAGCAATCACTTGTTCTTGGTTAGCACTGAAATCTCTCTAAGTAATTGAGACAAAGACTGATAGCCTCTGTTCGACACTATTCCAATGAAACTCTAAAAATTCTACTTGACCTGCAGTTCCTGAGTATCCACCAGAGTCTATCACCGTCTTCTCGTAGTTGAAGTCTTTATCAGCTGTATCGGCTGCTATGGGCCTATTCGGCCCCGCTGGCGTCTCGCTGCTGAATCTCCAAACTGCCGGCACTGGCTCTGAATCTGCATCTGAATCTCTGCCCCTAGCTATTCCGCTGCCTGGCCTTTTATTTCGTTTCTCATGTACTTGGGTGCACACGTGTTAATTTGCTTCACACGACCCTTTCATTTTTAAGTGATTGGATTGCACAAGAACGCCTATGGTTTCACACGACACTCTCGTTTCTAATTGGTCGGCTTGCGCAAGAATACCTTCGGTTCCACATGACACTTTCGTTTCTAGCTGCACACAACTTAATTTGGTTCCACACGACGATGAACTTGAACAAGCGTCATGGGACGTCCCTCAATAACAAACAGAACGAACACTCACGAAAAAAATGAGATTAAAGAGAACTGATAAGACGACCGCCCTCGATAAGCGGGAAATCCGTACTCGAGTCCCGGTCCGGCACAAATTTTTATTGTTGTTATTCCATTCTACAGCTGATGGTAGTCCTTATTCGCAATTGCGAATTAATTTGATGCCTTTATAAATGTTCAACCTTTTCATCACGGACAAGTCACTATGACAATATGAGCAATTCAACATGCAGCCTGCTGGACCTCGTGACCACCAGAATACACAGATGCGGTTGGTTCGCTCTACGCCAACATACATTGAATATTGTTATTTTATTTTGCCTGATAACTATTGAATGACCATTTTGCTATTTATTTCAATAGAGAATATTTCGTAGTTAGTTATTTTAGTCCATGAAATGAAGCCAAGTGTACAAAGTATGTTTTGAAAACGGGTACCTAGTTTTCTATAATTCTTGCTTTCAAAATTATTAAAAAATTACCTAAGACTACTATCACACGAAGAAAAATTTTCCTTCCTCAAGAAAAAATGCAAGTCTGAAGGCTTAATTTAGTTTCAATCCCTAATGGACCCCCTCAGGTCTGCCAGCATTCGCCGTCGTTCGTCAGAAAACAAGTGCATTGTATCGTCTTTGTTGACGGTGTTGCAATGACGTTCCAATAAATGACGACCCGATAAATGTTTTTCCAGCTGATAATAGTGCGATGGCATATTAAGCCCTGTGCTTGGCCTTTAAACGATACGAAAAGTAAGGCAATTTCCATTCGGCGTTGAACGAGTGGCTTGTCCACTCTTCTTTGGACAAGTTCGTAGACGCTATAATACTCCTAATGCAGAAGGTAAATCTAATTTAACGCAAGTTACTCAGCAAACTGCTTGGCGGGTTACAAGGTGGTTGTCCAGCTGTAGCGGAGTGCGGCTCCAGCCTTCATTGTTCGCTTCCTCCTCTCCCCAACCCCACCCATTGTTGCGTTCGGAGCGCTACGCAGGAGCTCGGCCGGTTCGCTCGCTCTCGCGGGCCTCTGTATGGCCAGGCCTGTTGTAGAGCGCATGTCCTGCGTACCTGTCTAGCGTCTTTTGTTGCGAAGGCCCCTAGTTTCCGAGAAAATCGATGTTGAAGTTTCATGCATGTCTGCTATAGTTGTAAAGTTAGTGACTGTTTGACCAACCGAGCCTAGTGCAGCAGCTAACGTAAGGCTTACCATACTAGCGACAAGTACATCTTTATCTATTTCATCATATACAATATCATTAAATAGTACGTGTCGCGCAAAATGATAGAAAATTAGTAATTTCTGCAGTAGTAATTTCATTAATGAAGCAATTATTGCAGTAAACTTTCTCCAAATGTGTATTCCGTTTGTTACAGATTGGATTACAGATTCTTCTTACTCGCTATCGCTTGCATAGCTTGCTGTGCTAGAACAGAATAGCGATGATATTTGTTGTAGAAGTAACCGAAACACAAATTCTTAGAACACCAAGCACAATTAATGGAAGCTATGGCCTTGTAGGCATAAGGATTTTTCAGAAGTGGCACTGGAAAAAAGAGTTCGTTTAAATTTAAAACGATTGTTGTTTCTTCAGTCAGTTGCGATACAACCCACGCATATTTGATTATTCCTGTGAAAGCAGGTGGATTAAATTGACGCAGAATTAAATTATGTATTTTTATGGAACCTTCCCTCGAAGAGATTTCTCTATTAGTCTTGAGCAAGTCGGGATCATATGAATTCTTTTCGTGAAAATTATTAACCTGCCTGTAAAAATAAACACCATGGGATGGACAAAGTGGAATAAATTTGGGTGAGCTCCTTTTTATTAATTCTGCGTGACATGTACTGTTTAATGATATTCTGTACGATGAAATTGAAATAAAAATTTGAACCGGCACCACCAGCGTTGTAGTCCTAAATGTTAGTCACTGCGCTGAGCTCACACGGCCGTAACATAACTAACGTTACTCGTGTAAGCGACCCGCGTGGAACTTCAACATCGATTTCCTTGGAAACTTGGAGCCGCTGCATGAGAAACCGCTTGAACGTAATCCGGCCCCTCTACAACGTACCTAAGACTCATCAAAGTCCGTGATTAACAGGTCTGATGGTACGCCGGACAGACAAAAATTTGATAAGTCATCAGCTGAAATAATATTGTGAGCTGTTTTTAAAACCTTACTAAAACCTTTATCGCCATGCTCTTAGTTTTTCTCGAACGCAAATCTTGCACGTGTATGTACGACTCTACCACCTCGTTAGCACTATTACGTGTGCAACATTCACTATGCCAAACAGCAGAAATTAAGCTTCGGGTTTTGCCTACACAGCCTATTAATCATTCTTGAAAAAGCAGTTATTAAAACTTTCTCTGTTAATAACGCAATGTAATTTTTCACCCACTGTACGTTTGAAACTAACTTTCTGAAGTTGCTTAGATAACAACATTTCACATTAGGTCACGATGCTCATCTTATATGAAACGCCGATAATCTCTGAAACATCATTACATGAAAGTTCTGGAAACCTAGTCAGCCTAAGATTTCTACATATGCAGTATGTAGGCAGTTCAGTTTGACAGTCTGGTAATACTGCCAGAGTTAAGTAGATACTGCTGCCAGTTAATAATAACTACAGTAACTGCTACGTGTTCTGTAACTGCCACACTGATAAATAATCGCGCCTGGAATAACTTATACCGTGTGCCCAGGGATTTGGTAATACGAATAAGTTATTTTTGGCATTTATTTATAACTGATATAACTGATCAGCCCAACCCTACTGTAAAGCCCCGCGCCGGTTTTAGATTATGTCGGTTCTTGAATACTGCATTCTTTAGTTTGGCGTCGTATTGGTTTGATATCAACGCTTGATCTTCATAGCATTAGCGAGCAGCTGTGCTCCCAAGGTGCACATATCACGGCAATCAAGTTTCTAACCGTATGTCTAATTGATACGTGCCCTACAAATTCCTGCTCTCACTACTATTCATAACGAAGTGAACAACCCACGAAAAATGATGAGAAAGATGAAACTTCCTGAAGATTAAAACTATGTGCCGGACCGAGACTCGAACATGGGACCTTTGCCTTTCGCGGGCTAGTGCCCTACCAACTTCTTTCTCTCTCTCTTTGTTTTTTTTTTAATCTCATTGTGGTCTATATTGCGCGTTGACTTTGTTCGTAGCGGACGTCCGTTCAAGTTGTTCGTTGATCCGTTCGCTCAGTTTTCTATTACAGAGGGTAGCGAAACCCTCTGACCGAACACGCTGAGCTACCGTGCCGGTGGCCAATTGAGCTACCCAAGCACGACTCACATCCCGTCCTCACAGCTTCGATTCTGCCAGTACCTCGTCTCCTTCGCAGAAGAGCTTCTGTGAAGTTTGGAAGGTAGGAGACGAGGTACTGGCAGAATCGAAGCTGTGAGGACGGGTCGTGAGTCGTGCTTGGGTAGCTCAGTTGGCCACTACTAGAAGTTAGATTAATAGAGCAGGAATAAGTGACCACCGTCTTAGACATCTAGACCTCCTGCAACGGACGCGGTATGCTAACGTCTACTTGGCGTCACGTATCCCCCATTTTGCCCAGATACTCCCGATACCACCTACTCTGGCTCACCGCATGCTGGCGGTTTTGGGATCGTTTGTTAATTCGGGCATGTTATTTAAGATTCGTTACGAGTCGCTAACCCTCCCGAGGAGCAGAGGAGGTTTAGGCCTTTGTCATGTTCAGAACAGAGCGAAGGCCCTGTTTATAAGCTGTCACCTGCAACTGTGGCGACGAAGCCCGACGTGCCTCACAAGTCTCTTACTGGAGGCCTTACGTCCGACCTCACTCGCGCCCCCTGTGATGATATCGGACATCCCAGCACCTTTCTTCTACATTAACCAATTCTTAGTTTTCCTTGAATTAAGCTACATCCGAACCGCACTACTACCCACACGCTTGATGATGACGAGGGCTATATATGCTGCCATGCAAATGAACAGGACGCCGAATGTGATTGAAAGAAAACACCCCACTACAAAGTGGCGAGCTGTGTGGCAGGCAGTGAATGCCACCACCCTTGATACTGACGTGCAATCTTCATGGTACGTAACTGTTAATGGGGAACAGTTGTGCCAGTCCCGCCTACATCACATCCATCTCACCGATTCACCCTTGTGTGCCACATGCCAAGTGTTGACACGGATGAACACCGTTTCGAATGCGGGTCGGCAAAGGATATTTGGTATTTGGTGCGCCAGATATTGACTTTTCTCACACGCACGACTCCCGACAGGATAACTACCCGATCACTTCTTTTCCCCGATGAGATATATTTCCCAAGAGCAAAAACGAACTCTGTGACGTGGATTAGCGGCCACGCTGTTCACTACCTATTCGGTAATGGCGAAAAGACAGTACCCGATTTTTGGCATTACCTCAACGAACGACATTGTGCAATCGTCAAGAACCCTAAATACAGGCAATATTTTCCTAATTTTCTTCGGAGCGCATTCCATAATCCGCCTCGCAGCTGGATTATCGATGACATGACAAGATAACCATAGCACCTCTTTCGAGTTCCCTTTTCTTTTTATGAGATTTGAACAAACAACGGAAACAACACAGCATCGAGACGACAGTCATCGAAAAATTCGCAGCGGGCTATAGTATGGAGCATCCTTATGTCGTAACGGGACGACTTCCTATTATCATGTTTATGTAGCCGAAGAGGAACGGCTTTCCCTGCCAGGAAGTTTCATATCAGCGTACACTCCGCTGCAGAGTGTAAATCTAATTTTGATGAGAAAGATCTTTTGATATCAGAAACATGTTGAATACTTTCAGTTCATAGAAAACATCACTACAATGTCTAAAGTTCATCAGCTAGCGTTCACACGATTTCACGACTCCACTCGAGTCAGCCAAAACTTTTCTGGCCGCCGCAAAATATTTTGTCTCACTTCATATAAAACTAAAAGGAATCAACAATTATTAACGTTCGCGCCTATTTTTCACACTCTGATTCGTGCTGTACACAGCGTGCTCGCCTGCACCTCATTATACGAACCCCCTCATACCAACTGCCGTGTCTGCAGCTCGTGGTCTCGCGGTAGCGTTCTGGCTTCTCGAGCACGGGGTCCCGGGTTCGATTCCCGGCGGGGTCAGGGATTTTCTCTGCCTCGTGATGACTGGGTGTTGTGTGTTGTCCTTAGGTTAGTTAGGTTTAAGTAGTTCTAAGTTCTAGGGGACTGATGACCATAGCTGTTAAGTCCCATAGTGCTCAGAGCCATTTGAACCATTTTTTTGAACCAACTGCCGCACTCCAAATCAGCAGTCACAAAAACATTTTGTTTCACAGCAGAATAGTAATTAGGTGTAGAAATAAAACTTTGTTAGAACCGGCTGGGGCGATGTTAGGTGGAATACGTCCGCCAGTTACGCAACGGTGACGCAGCCAATGCCAACATTAGGCAGTGCCGAAGTACAGGTTGCTTATTGCCTGATACTGAAATGATGGGCATCCCGGCGCCGCATGTGGACCAAGTCCGGTGGAGATGGGTAAGGACAACATTCGATATGTAGGAACTGTGTCGATACATATACCTCACACTACCCACCTGCCATTATACCATCTTCTTGGTCTTTATACAGGGTGAGTCACGTAAGACGTAACACCCCTTTTATTTCATGAACAGATCCAAATGTCGAAAAGAGGTTTTTGATAAATGAAAGGACACTACGGGGCACGTAGTTTTGTTATGTGACAAAGAGTCCTAACTATTATATCGATCGAGATATAGGACTAAGTATGATTTTTTAAACAGAATTATTTAATTTTATAACCGCATCCGAAAGCGCTTGAAAAGACGAGTACAGTGTTAATTTTGAATTGGAAACTCTTTGCGAAAGAATCTGACAAATATTCTAAAACTGAAAGGAAAGTTGGCTGGAGTCAGGTATTGCGCTGTAAATACGCTCATGTTAGGCTATGTCGTTGTGTCACGAGTTCCAACAGTTCACGTGTCTGCACTGCAAAACTAGCAGGAACTACGCTGTCTATGGGCAGGTCATATCTGCTTCAACTTTCCTTGCATGCAGACATGTACGCCAATGAGGAGAAGTTTGATACGCTATTTTCATACGGTGAATGTCAGAGGAATGTAGTCGAAATGTTATGGTGGTATAGGGATGTCTACCCTGATCGTCGCTGTCCGTCGCACCAGGCACTTTCACAAATTACTCGTATTAAGTCACTAGTGCGAACAGGCAGTTTCAACATCAGACAGAGGACGACGAAGTCTGGAACTGACAGAGCACATGAAGAAGCTGTTCTGGCTCATCAGCCCTCTTGATGGCAGGAGACGTACTGCCAGGGAATGTGGGATAAGCCAGACGAGTGTCATACGCATTTTGCATCGACATAAATTCCAGCATTATCATCTGTCACTACATCAGGCACTGAGAGAACGTGATTTCGAAGGTAGTACACAATTTTGTCTGTTTGCTATGCAGCGCCTGGGAGACGACACTACGATTTTCCAACGTGTGCTCATTACCGACGAAGCTCATTTACTAACAACGTGTAAGAGGTCCATGACTGAAGAATTTATTGCTAGCGCACTCGAGCAGATGTAATTTTGATGGATTGCTCACGCGCTGCCTGCGATATGTAAGCTATAAGAGAATCTCAGACCAGAGAGCAGTGTTGTATGAAGTAGGAACTGAGTAGCAGTAGGAGTCTGTAGCAGCTAGCAGTCTGGTGTATCGAGTTGGCTGGGCCGGTCGCCGGGAGCGATGGCGATGCCTGAACGATGTAGTATAAGGTAAAAGCAGCCTTGCGCATTTGTACTATTATTATATCAACTCCCATGTAAATGTTTTTAAAAAAATCTCTTAATAATAATCTTTCTTATAAAAAGTAACTTTCGACAATCATTCGTCTCAATTTAAAGAATTTACCAATTTCTCCAATCCATAGTCATCCTGATTATTGTAAAGAAAAATCAGTTGTTCCTTTTATACATGACAAATCTATCAGCCAGCATTGCACTGGGCTGTGCCAGAAAAAATTCTTATAGGACAGATATATACGCGTTATCCGGCGGCTTACTGAGGTAAGCATTTTCAATTTATTCAGTATGATCTTTCAGTGCCATGATGCAGCACTGCTGACGTCCAAACTTACCAGTTTACATTCACAGTCAGTCAATTGGTGAAAGGTTATAAGTCAGCCACAATTTTATTAAGAAATTAGTCACGTTATTATTGGTAGGTTACGGGATAATAAACTGTTGCTAGGTTACACTAAATGGCAATGCTATACATATTTTTACTGTTGGGTAGTTACACTGAAATGTGAATGCTATACATATTATTTTTACTGTTGGGAGGCTATAAATGGTAATGTAAATTTACGTAAATAGGTGTTATACTGTAACAGTTGTGATACTAAATGTAACTGGGTTTTCTCTTTTGATGCTAGTCAATTGTCAGGATGAGCATTCTAAAGCATTCTGTCACGGTGAAAATACTAAATTAATTAATTTTTCTCTCTTAACAACATGTGGGCAGGGTGGGTTCTTCCTTGGCTCGGGTATGAGGTAGAATGAAACAGCATTTTTGCATAAGATAACTTTTATTGAAGATTTGTACAACTGTTTCCTTACTCGATATTCTGGCTCGGAGAACAACAGCTGTGTCGTTTGCGAAGCCTTCTGCTGCGGCAGCGGCGGCGTCTGATTATGCGTGGCAGTGTGTATCTCGTGTCGCCGTCTCGCCCAGTTGACTGGAGACGCGCAGCACGAGGTGGCCCGTTTAATTATTGCGAGCGAAGTCGTGCATTGGATGGTGATACCTTGGATGTAGCGTCCCAGTGTTTCTCTTCTCTAAGCGACCGCGTGTGTTGTGCGTGAGCCAGCGGAGCGGCGCGGCGGGGGAAGGCCAGTGTCACGGACTCGAACAATGGACTCCCGCTTGCCAACCTTCGGCTGTCAGATCTTCATCCCAGCTCACAGGTGACTGCTGATGTGAGGCCATCTCCTTCCCGTCCTCACGAGTCACCCGGGTATGTAAAAATCAGACTTCAAATACCTTTTAACTTCTGTCTTCTGGCGCCGAGGCTGCTGCTTGCTGTTCCATTCAGCGGCGGACTTGGTGCGTCTGTGTATGATGTAGTTTCTTCTTGCATGATGGTCTTCAGCACCAAAACTGACTGAAAACTACTGCTACTCTCTTCTCTTTTCTTCGTCTCGGGCCCACTGCGTCTCGCGTATTTATTCACTTCAGTTCACTGGAGGTGAACGACTTCACGGTCATTACCTCGTCTGTCACGTTGAAAAGCTTCTCGAAGAGTCTTCTTAACGTCAGTCATTGGCTCTTGGAATGTAGGCGAGGGCCTTTGCTCACATGTGACTACTGAGAAACACGTGAGCCGGTCGGGCGATGCCCTGACGGCTGAATCGACAGCGTCCGCTTATGTGGAACTTGCTGACTGCATGGTCATTGTCTCTTCTGCTCTGCTGTTCTGCCCGCTGTTTGCCAGTATGTAATTCTCTATACTAAACCAAGTTTTTCATTTATATTCTAATTTCTACTTCACTTTGATTTCACTAATTTATTTACTTAAGTACCACTCAACATTCCTCCACCCTTCGGAGAAATTCGCCCTCAAATTTACCACTCAACATTCCTCCACTCTTCACACGGCAAAAGCACTAACACAAGCAATGAAAGCTCTTGACTTAAAAGATTACACACGCTTTACATTAAGTATGTTGAAAATATTTTATCACTTTACAAAAGTACTGTATGCTCATGAATCACATAGTTCACACATAATTGGTAATAATATGTGTAACAAATCTTGATGTCAATGAATAAACAAAAATAGATTATTCACTTAAAAAGTTACAAAGCGACACCTGTTTAATCTACCCTATATTAATGAAAGAATATCTATTCTACACTACTGTTTATTTTAACATGAGACTGTTTAGTAAAGACTGAAGTACAATAAACAAGCAACTTGGCTATGGACCTACCATCCTAGGAAGAACAAAAATAAAGAAAAGAAGGAATACATTGTTAACTACTAGATCTACATGTTTCTATGTTCACTTTTTTTTCTTAAAAAATAACCGTTATCATTTATTACTTATTTACATTTGTATACTATCCACAGTTTACTATGATTCAACTAGGACATTCTCACCCTTGGTCGAAGATTGTATGGTGCCATGTCTGTATGTTGTGCTGGCATGGCTACTCTTTTTCCTCTTCGGGAACTTCCTCCACCCTTCAGAAAAGCAGACTCTATTGTTGAAGGAATTACATCTGGAGGGCCCTTAAAAGGTTTTAAACGACATGCATGGACTATAGTAGTTCGGGTGGGCAGTTGCAGTTTAACGTTGACTGGTGACGTGATCTCAATAATTTGATAAGGACCTCTGAAGTTTGTTACAAATTTCTTCGTTTTTCCTTTCACAATGTATGGGGTTGACAGCATCACCCACTGACAGATTTTGTAATTTGGATATTTAGCTTGGGCATTACCTAATCTTTCCTGTCGTTCCAAAGCCTTTGTATTAGATTTTTGAACCTTTTTCCATACATTCTTCATCATTCGACTGAAACTCTTACTGTTTCTCCGACTTTTCCGTTTTTCTGCCTGATTACATCAAAAGGGGACGGCATTCTTCTCCCATAGATCATTTCATAAGGTGACATGCCAGTTGCTTCATGCGTTTTGGCGTTGTATACCGACACGATTATTGGTAAATACGTATCCCAAATAGAATGTTGTTCGTTAATATAATAACTAAGCATCTTGCCAATTGTCCGATGAACTCTTTCTGTGCACCCGTTGCAGTGAGGGTGTAAAGGAGCTATGCGTAATTTATGTATTTTTAGTAAGTGGCATAGTTGTTTCATTAATTCAGACATAAAATTAGATCCCTGATCTGTGATAATAGCTTCTGGTACGCCAAATTTAAGTATCCAGTTGTTAACTAAAGCTTGGGCAACTGTATTTGCTTGCTGATCTGGGAGACTCACCATAGTTAGATAGCGTGAAAAGTGATCTATAATCGTAAGAACATACTTATTACCAGCAGGTGTTTTATGAAATGGCCCGTGGAGATCCATTGCACAGACTTGAAATGGACATGAAGCCTTGGGGAGCCTCTGTAAGGGTATTTTTAATCGAGAAAGTTCAGCTCGTTGTGCACACGCAATGCAATTACGAACGTACTGCACAACATCCTGCTTTCTGGTTTACCACCAAAATCGCTCTGCTACATGTCTTTCGGTTGTCCGCTGTCCACCGTGTCCTGCAAGGATATGATCGTGGGCCTCTGCCATTATTTCTTGTCTAAGGTGTTGGGGAACAACAACTCGCGGTCCAAGTTTTGTTTTACGGCATAATACACCATCTTCAAAGCAAAATTGTTTTTGAGTTGCGTATTTTTTGCATTCTGTATCCTCATCTTGTGCCTTTCTCCAGTCCTCAGTATCTTGGCCTGTTGCTTCCAAAAGTGCTATTTTCCGACTTAGGCAATCTGCATTCGTATGTTTTTTGCCTGGTTTATGGATAACTTCGAAATCCATTTCGGAAAGACATAGGGCCCAACGGGTGAGACGACTAGATGGATCCTTTAATCCAAGCAACCATTTTAAAGCTGTGTGGTCTGTAATAACCTTGAATTTTCTACCATACAAGTAGCATTTAAAGTATTTGATGCCATAAATAACACTTAACAATTCTTTCTCCGTTGTGGAATAATTTCTTTCTGCCGTTGTTAGTTGTCTCGAAGCGTAGGCTATGGGGTGTTCCGCACCATTAATATTCTGACTCAAAACAACTCCTACTGAATGACCACTTGCGTCACAGGATAAAATAAATTCTTTATTATAATCTGGGTAGGCTAATACTGGACTGTGTGTTAACTTATCTTTAAGGGTTTGAAATGCTGATTCACAATCTTCAGACCAATGAAATTTTGCACCCTTTTTCAATAATTGGGTTAAGGGTCGGGCAATTTCAGCAAACTTTTGAACATATTTTCGGTAATACAATGCAAGACCAATGAAACTTTGTACTTCCTTAACGCGTTGTGGTGTTGGGAAGTCCTTAACTGCTGAAATTAATTGAGGATATGTTTTAATTCCTTTTTCACTAATGACATGCCCTAGGTATGTAACCTCTGTCAATGCAAAACTACATTTTTCCATATTTAATGTTAATTTAGCTTTTCTAAGTCTCTGAAAAGCATTACGCAAACGCACAGCATGTTCATTAATGTCTTTGGAGAATACAATAATATCGTCTAGATAAACACAACATTGCTGAGTTCTGAGTCCTCGCAATACTCCATCGAGTACTCTTTGAAAAGTTGCTGGTGCATTTTTCAAACCGAAAGGAATTCTTTTAAATTGCCAGTGGCCTCCAGGGGTAGAAAATGCTGTTTTATGCCTATCTTCAGGTGCAACTTCCAATTGATGATATCCGCTACGTAAATCGATTGTTGAAAAGTATTTACTGTTACCCAAACTGTCAATGATATCTGTAATGTTTGGAAGAGGATAAACATCTGAGATAGTTTGTTTGTTAAGGTGTGTGTAGTCACAACAAAATATATATCGTTTCGTACCGTCGGGAGACTTCTTTGGAATAATTACAATATTTGAATTATAAGGCGAATCAGAATATTCTATAATTCCATCTCTTAGATGCTGTTCTAAAAATGCATCCAGTACTGGCTGTAAATGATGCAGAACTCTATAAGGCTTCCTATAAACTGGAGGGCTATTTCCTGTTGGGATCCTATGCTGTGTGATATCTGTCGCTGGCAGTGGACCTTCTGCATTAAATAAATCTTGAAACTCAACTAAAACTGCTTCTATCGCGTCTCTATAATTTCCTTTCAAATGCTCAATCTTCTGGCGTAATGCGGTTTTATAGGCGTCTGGTTTATGACCATCAGTATTATCTGACCAAATGAAATCTTCTTCAAAAGTACTGACTGTAGCTACTAAAATTCCCTTATGCAACTCTTTGTCCTCCACTCCGAAATTGTCAGTATGTACCGGTACTTTTCTTTCTCCCTCAACGTCTTGAACCCGTACAACGCTTCTACGTACAAAACAATGTGATATGTCCAATTCCTCATTTTCCTTTCGTGGCTCTATTAGACACACTGTATCTGTAGGTACCTCGGGGTCAACGGTCATCCAGAAAAGTTTCCCTGAACCAAATGGTATCTTATCCTGCGAATCAACCTTCAAGGACGTTGCACGCAGTGTAGTTGATTTCGCCTTCCGGTTAGGGAAATCTTGCGGCAGCGGGCCCTTTGCAGTGGCGTCACCTAGCTGAAACACTATTCCGCTAAGTTCTACAGTTTGCTGTCTGAGGTCGATTTTAGCGTGATGTTTATTCAGGAAATCCAGTCCTAGGATCGCGTCGTAACCGTCAGTTACCTTTGTTACCACTTCTGCATCTTCTTGAAATTGTACACTGTGAATATAGAAAATCAATTATGTACATCCTAATGACTTCACTCTACCTCCTCCTACCCCACTCAATCTATACCTTGGAGGGTCATATTTCTTTTCTCCAATGTATTCATTACTCACTATTGATACGTTTGCGCCTGTATCCACCAGTATCCTTGCCTCTTTATCCTGTATGGTAGCAGATAACCAGCATTCCGCCTTCACATTCGCCTTGATGGCATGAAATTTTATTGGGAACGCCTGGCGGCGGCTCCGACATTCCCGTTTGAGTTTAAGTGATTTCTATTTCCAAAAACTTTCTTAGACCTGCATTCCTTGAATGTGTGACCTATTCTTTGACAATTAGTGCATTTAGGTTGTTTGCAATTTTTTGCTATATGTCCCTGTCGATCGCACCTAAAACATCATACTCCTGCTGAAAATACATTTCGCTTCTCCTTGTATCTGGTAGCAATCTCTATTTCTTCGAAATCCGTCGCCACAGATACAGCTTCCGCTAAATTTTTAGGGAACTCTGCCCTCACACGACGGGACGTTTCAGGAGGTAAGCCACGTAAAAATGTATCCAGAGCTCTATTTTCTGCCTCTTGTAAAATAACTTTATTTGCTTCATCACTAGTTGTCAACTGATAGGTGTTAATATTAACTTTTTTGATCCTATCTACAAAGCTTTCTAACGACTCATTTTGCCTCTGAGTGATAGTGTGTAATTTTTCCCTATAAAATCTACAGCTGTTCTGTTTTTGAAAACGTTTAAGTAATCCTTTCTTCAATTCCTCAAATGTTGTAGCATTTCGTAATTCTTCATGGTATAATACGTGTGCTTTAGCCTCTCCTATCAATCTTAACTTTGTCATTTGTAAGAACTGTTCATCTGACCATGATCCTAACTTTGCATCTGCTACTAAATCATCAAGAAAGGCTGTTATGTCTTCGCCAGGTTTACCTGAAAAAAGAGTTACCAAGGCTGCTGCTGAGGAATCTAGGGTGGGAGGGATTGAATTGGTTTGCCTAACCTCACACAACTGCTTAAATAATGTATTATTATCATTTTTAAGCTGCGCTATCGGATTAACTAAGTTCTGAATAGCTTCCTCAGTAGAAACCGCTTGTGGTGCTGACTCTGACTTTGTATGATTTCGTGTCACCATTTTACAAACTATTAGTTACACAATCTTACTACACTGAATGAAACAGATGTTAAAATATTTTCGACAAACTCTTAAAATTTGGAGAGGGAATACACTTTTAAATAAAGAAAATATGATGACTGCTATGCAAACCTCTATCCTTTCAAACATTAAACAATACTAACTGTGGACCTTTAGTGACTGTCATTCACACCTCATATGGAGCCAAGGATTTTTTTCTCTGACACCAAATGTAACAGTTATGATACTAAATGTAACTGGGTTTTCTCTTTTGATGCTAGTCAATTGTCAGGATGAGCATTCTAAAGCATTCTGTCAGGGTGAAAATACTAAATTAATTAATGTTCCTCTCTTAACAACATGTGGGCAGGGTGGGTTCTTCCTTGGCTCGGGTATGAGGTAGAATGAAACAGCATTTTTACATAAGATAACTTTTATTGTAGATTTGTACAACTGTTTCCTTACTCGATATTCTGGCTCGGAGAACGGCAGCTGTGTCGTTTGCGAAGCCTTCTGCTGGGGCAGCGGCGGCGTCTAATTACGCGTGGCAGTGTGTATCTCGTGTCGCCGTCTCGCCCAGTTGACTGGAGACGCGCAGCGCGAGGTGGCCCATTTAATTATTGCGAGCGAAGTCGTGCATCGGATGGTGATACCTGGGATGTGGCGTCCCAGTGTTTCTCTTCTCTAAGCGGCCGCGTGTGTTGTGCGTCAGCCAGCGGAGCAGCGCGGCGGGGGAAGGCCAGTGCCCCGGACTCGAACAACGGACTCCCGCTTGCCAGTCTTCGGCTGTCAGATCTTCATCCCAGCTCACAGGTGACTGCTGATGTGAGGCCATCTCCTTCCCATCCTCATGAGTCACCCGGGTATGTAAAAATCAGACTTCAAATACCTTTTAACTTCTGTCTTCTGGCGCCGAGGCTGCTGCTTGCTATTCCATTACAGCGGCGGACTTTGTGCGTCTGTGTATGATGTAGTTTCTTCTTGCATGACGGTCTTCAGCACCAAAACTGACTGAAAACTACTGCTACTCTCTTCTCTTTTCTTCATCTCGGGCCCACTGCATCTCACGTATTTATTCACTTCAGTTCACTGGAGGTGAACGACTTCACGGTCATTGCCTCGTCTGTTGCGTTGAAAAGCTTCTCGAAGAGTCTTCTTAACGTCGGTCATTGGCTCTTGGAATGTAGGCGAGGGCCTTTGCTCACATGTGACTACTGAGAAACACGTGAGCCGGTCGGGCGATGCCCTGACGGCTGAATCGACAGCGTCCGCTTATGTGGAACTTGCTGACTTCACGGTCATTGTCTCTTCTGCTCTGCTGTTCTGCCCGCTGTTTGCCAGTATGTAATTCTCTAAACTAAACCAAGTTTTTCATTTATATTCTAATTTCTACTTCACTTTGATTTCACTAATTTATTTACTTAAGTACCACTCAACAATACCTTTAAGAAATTCAAGCGGCCCAATGCAGTGACAGGTCAGGTACAATTTTTTTCCCAAATCTAAGAAAGTTAGTTGTGTAGTTTCTTTTGTCTGTGACTAGGGTTGTTTATAACTATGAAGTATGAAGGACCGATGTTTCTGTTTCGGCTTTGACAAGTAAGCAGTAGTGGAAAAACTGCCTGACGAAATAGTTTTCGTAAGTCCCATATCATGCTACAGATACTAGCATATGCCGCAATCACAGATACAAAAAATTATAGCTGACTCCGTGTCTATGCCGTATAGGAAATGAGAACTCTGGCTGATGGTGATTACATCGCAGTAAGCCGACTCTGGTCGCATTGCTTTGCAATTTTAGTACGTTTCTCGGTTTCTTTTGCGAAAGGTTTCAATGTCTATATTAACAAGTGATATCTCACCGTTATTGTCTGTCCAAGAGCTATTGAATTTAATTATAAAAAGTATACGGTTTCATTAAAAAGGCCGTTCTTGTTTCAATATCTCGGTTGATACCATGTGTTGCTGTTGTGGTCTTCAGTCCTGAGACTGGTTTGATGCAGCTCTCCACGCTACTCTACCCTGTGCAAGCTTTTTCAACTCCCAATACTTACTGCAACCTACATCCTTCTGAATCTGTTTAGTATATTCATCTCTTGGTCGCCCTCTACGATTTTTACCCTCCACGCTGCCCTCCAATGCTAAATTTGTGATCCCTTGATGCCTCAGAACATGTCCTACCAACCGGTCCCTTCTTCTTGTCAAGTTGTGCCACAAACTCCTCTTCTCCCCAATCCTATTCAATACCTCCTCATTAGTTATGTGATCTACCCATCTAATCGTCAGCATTCTTCTGCAGCACCACATTTCAAAAGCTTCTATTCTCCTCTTGTCCAAACTATTTATCGTCCATGTTTCACTTCCACACATGGCTACACTCCATACAAATACTTTCAGAAACGACTTCCTGACACTTAAATCTATACTCGATGTTAACAAATTTCCCTTCTTCAGAAACGCTTTCCTTGCCATTGCCATTTAATATCCTCTCTACTTCGACCATCATCAGTTATTTTGTTCCCCAAATAGCAAAACTCCTTTACTACCTTAAGTGTCTCATTTCCTAATCAAATTCCCTCAGCATCACCCGACTTAATTTGACCACATTCCATTATGCTCGTTTTGCTTTTGTTGATGTTCATCTTATATCCTCCTTTCAAGACACTTTCCATTCCGTTCAACTGCTCTTCCAAGTCCTTTGCTGTCACTGACAGATTTACAATGTCATCGGCGAACCTTAAAGTTTTTATTTTTTCTCCATGGATTTTAATACCTACTCCGAATTTTTCTTTTGTTTCCTTTACTGCTTGCTCAATATACAGATTGAACAACATCTGGGACAGGCTACAACCCTGTCTCACTCCCTTCCCAACCGCTGCTTCCCTTTCATGCCCCTCGACTCTTATAACTGCCATCTGGTTTCTGTACAAATTGTAAATAGCCTTTCGCTCCCTGTATTTTACCCCTGCCACCTTCAGAATTTGAAAGAGATTATTCCAGTCAACATTGTCAAAAGCTTTCTCTAAGTCTACAAATGCTAGAAACGTAGGTTTGCCTTTCCTTAATCTATTTTCTAAGATAAGTCGTCGGGTCAATATTGCCTCACGTGTTCCAACATTTCTACGGAATCCAAACTGATCTTCCCCAAGGTCGGCTTCTACCAGTTTTTCCGTTCGTCTGTAAAGAATTCGCGTTAGTATTTTGCAGCTGTGACTCATTAAACTGATAGTTCGGTAAATTTCAAATCTGTCAACACCTGCTTTCTTTGGGATTGGAATTATTATATTCTTCTTGAAATCTGAGGGTATTTCACCTGTCTCATACATCTTGCTCACCAGATGATAGAGTTTTGTCAGGACTGGCTCTCCCAAGGCCGTCAGTAGTTCCAATGGAATGTTATCTACCCCCGGGGCCTTGTTTCGACTCAGGTCTTTCAGTGCTCTGTCAAACTCTTCACGCAATATCGTATCTCCCATTTCATCTTCATCTACATCCTCTTCCATTTCCATAATATTGTCCTCAAGCACATCGCCCTTGTATAGACCCTCTATATACTCCTTCCACCTTTCTGCTTACCCTTCTTTGCTAAGAACTGGGTTTCGATCTGAGCTCTTGATATTCATACAAGTGGCTCTCTTTTCTCCAAAGGTCTCTTTAATTTTCCTGTAGGCAGAATCTATCTTGACCCTAATGAGATAAGCATCTACATCCTTACATTTGTCCTGTAGCCATCCCTTCTATCTCACCGTAATCGTCTGTCCAAGGGATACTGAATTTAATTATGAAAAGTGATGTGTTGGCAAATGTGCCAACACCTTGTAGATAGAGGAGGCTGAAATGCACGCTAACTAATGCAGACTGGCGTGAAGTCTGGAACAGGATAAGTTGTGAAAGCTATAGAGAAAAGTATGCAGCTTAGGTTATACTTAACTTTTAATTCCATCATTGTGGTACATCGCTCTTGACTATACAAATGAGACTCTCTCCAGGTATGGTTAATGGCGCCTTGCTAGGTCGTAGTCATGGACTGAGCTGAAGGCTATTCTAACTGTCTCTCGGCAAATGAGAGAAAGGCTTCGTACGTGTAGTCGCTAGCAAAGTCGTCGTACAACTGGGGCGAGTGCTAGTCCGCCTCTCTAGACCTGCCATGTGGTGGCGCTAGGTCTGCAAGTACTGACAGTGGTGATACGCGGGTCCGACATGTACTAATGGACCGCGGCCGATTTAAAGCTACCACCTAGCAAGTGTGGTGTCTGGCGGTGACACCACAAAAAGTATACGGTTTCATTAAAAAAAGCCGTACTTGTTTCAATATCTCGGTTGATACCATGTGTTGTTGTTGTGGTCTTCAGTCCTGAGACTGGTTTGGTTCAGAGCATTATTCATAGAAAATTACGTGCCCCTCAGTGCACTATCAATTGCGGAAAACCTCGTTTCGATACCTGGAACCTTTCAAGAAATAAAAGGGGTGTTACGTGCTCATTTGTATGTATGTGTGTGTGTGAGTGTGTGTGGGTGTATTTGTCCCCAACATCTCGGAGTATCTATCTGAAATGAAATTTCGTATGTTGAAAGAGGTCTCAATGTACAGCTACTTTTTCATTAACTATGCGAGTCCTTGCATAAACATTTCTTAGTTCACTTGTCGCGTCAAATTCGGATAAAATTCCAAGCTTTCGATGATATCCACCATCATCTTCGTCTGGGAGAAAAACTGACCGGCCTGAAGTGGCAAGGTTCCCTCTGTACGCGTCATCGTGACGTAATCCAGCCAATCGGATGCTGTTCTGTGGCTGTAAAAAAGGGAAGATTGCCAGTTCACGTGCCGCCCAGTTCTGAGAGCTGTTCACTTTTGGGGGTTCTAAATAATATCAGAAAGCTGCCTCCCTGCGTACAGGATCGGCACGTTGAATCCCTGGGTCCTTTGCGTTCGCACTCATGTCGGTTCCTTCGTATTTGGCACAGCTCCAATCACTTTCCTAATACAAAGAAGCGTTCATGTTGTCTACCTAACGACAACACGTGTTCCCTAATGGTCTACATTTCTAGCAGCCTTTGTTCCTTTGTACGCGGCACTGCCGATGTTATGCTGTGTTTAAGTTCATTGCGTTAACAGTGACTGGTGCGGAAGAAAGAATGTACTTCCTCTATATGTGTAAGTGTCGGATTTTCGCAAGTGTTCAAACTTCAAGTTTTGGATGTGAGTAATGCGTTTAACGCCATAAAATCAGTGTTGTAATCGGAAGAAAAATGAAGCACATGGGAGAGAAACATTTACCTCTAATGAACATAGAATAAAAAATAAGTTCTAAACCAGAATGAGATTTTCACTCTGCAGCGGAGTGTGCGCTGATATGAAACTTCCTGGCATATTAAAACTGTGTGCCCGACCGAGACTCGAACTCGGGACCTTTGCCTTTCGCGGGCAAGTTCTAAACCAATTGCAAACTTGGTTTCTGTTGATACTAATACATCCCAAATTATTTCAGAGTCAAGTGACGTTATAGTGCATACAGTAAGATGCAGTAGTACACGGAATACAGGATGATATGTGAACGAAGGATATATTGATGCCCTCTGTAAACAACAGTTATTGAAATTCCCGCGGGTATCACCTCAAGACTATGTCTTTCCGCTACTTTCCAAGAGTAACTTCCATTTAGAAAATAATAGTTTCTTAGGTACCCCTGGTTAGCGCAGTCGGGACACATGCAAGGAGCGTCTTGTAAATGTTGCATCCTTCTCAAGCCGGACATTCTAAGCATCGTTTGACATCAACACTTGGGTCTTTTACGTCTAGGAGATTTTTCGGATGATGCAAAGACAATGAATCATCTAAAATGTTTCGAATGGGCCAATAGTTTTTTGAAGATAGCAGAGTGAAAGGAAAAACTGTTCTGCGTCAACTGAACAGTGAAAGGGCTAACCGCAGAAAGGTGCTTCTGTCAGTTATAAAAACTGTGACCTTTTGTGGTTGGGAGGAACTGGTTCTTTGCGCCAACCACGATTCTGGAAATTCAACATCACATGACGGTGAGTTAAATGATGGTAATTTTCGTTCTATCCTGAGGTTCTGAGCTGAATCTGCTGATACAGTTTCGGAAAGGAATCTTCCAAATGGTCCTAAGATTGCTTTGGTGTTCTTTCCAGAACGCTTAAGAGTGTTAACTGTGAGCTTGTTGCAACATTAAAATACGTTATCAGTGTGTCTTAGAATAACTGGTACGGGATAGTGATTGTGGTGTCGTCTAAAGAGTGAGGTCCCATGTTAAAGTTGGTACCTCACGACGGAACCACAAGCTAAAAACAGTCGCTGCTATTCGCATTCACGAATGAGAGACGTCAATGAAGAAACGCCCTGAAGAGGTTCCGAACGCCGCCGCCGCTGGAAGGCTAGTTACACTACTGGCCATTAAAATTGCTACACCACGAAGATGACGTGCTACAGACGCGAAGTTTAACCGACAGGAAGAAGATGCTGTGATATGCAAAAAAAATGATTAGCTTTTAAGAGCATTCACACAAGGTTGGCGCCGGTGGCGACACCCACAACGTGCTCACATGAGGAAAGTTTCCAATCGGTTTCTAATACACAAACAGCAGTTGACCGGCGTTGCCTGGTGAAGCGTTGTTGTGATGCCTCGTGTAAGGAGGAGAAATGCGTACCATCACGTTTTCACCTTTGATAAAGGTCGCTAGCCGGGGTGGCCAAGCGGTTAAAGGCGCTACTGTCTGGAACCGCGCGACCGCTACGGTCAAAGGTTCGAATCCTGCCTCGGGCATGGATGTGTGTGATGTCCTTAGGTTAGTTAGGTTTAAGTAGTTCTAAGTTATAGGGGACTGATGACCTTAGAAGTTAAGTCACATAGTGCTCAGAGCCATTTGAACCATTCGATAAAGGTCGGAGTGAAGCCTATCGCGACTGCGGTTTATCGTATTGCGACATTGCTGCTCGCGTTGGTCGAGATCCAATGACTGTGAACAGAATATGGAATCGGTGGGTTCACGAGGGTAATACGGAACGCCGTGCTGGATCCCAACGGCCTCGTATCACTAGCAGTCGAGATGACAGGCATCTTATCCGCGTGGCTGTAACAGATCGTGCAGCCACGTCTCGATCCCTGAGTCAACAGATGGGGACGTTTGCAAGACAACAAACATCTGCACGAACAGTTCGACGACGTTTGCAGCAGCATAGACTGTCAGCTCGGAGACCATGGCTGCGTTTACCCTTGACGCTGCATCACAGACAGGAGCGCCTCCGATGGTGTACTCATCAACGAACCTGGTTGCACGAGTGGCAAAATGGCATTTCTTCCGATGCATCCAGGTTCTGTTTACAGTATCATGATGGTCGCATCCGTGTTTGTCGACATCGCGGTGAACGCACATTGGAAGCGTGTATTCGTCATCGCCATACTGGCGTATCACCCGGCGTGATGGTATGGAGTGCCATTGGTTACACGTCTCCGTCACTTGTTGTTAGCATTGACGGCACTTTGAACAGTGGACGTTACATTTCAGATGTGTTACGACCCGTGGCTCTACCCTTCATTCGGTCCCTGCGAAACCCTACATTTAGCAGGATAATGCACGACCGCATGTTGCAGGTCCTGTACGGGCCTTTCTGGATACAGAAAATGTTAGACTGCTGCTCTGACCAGCACATTCTAAAGATCTCTCACCAACTGAAAACGTTTGGTCAGTGGTGGCTGAGCAACTGGCTCGTCACAATACGCCAGTCACTACTCTTGATGAACTGTGGTATCGTGTTGAAGCTGCATGGACAGTTGTACCTGTACACAACATCCAAGCTCTGTTTGACTCAATGCCCAGGCGTATCAAGGAGGTTATTTCGGCCAGAGGTGGTTGTTGTGCGTACTGATTTCTCAGGATCTATGCACCCAAATTGCCTGAAAATGTAATCACATATCAGGTTAGTATAATATATTTGTCCAATGAATACCCGTTTATCATCTGCATTTCTTCTTGGTGTAGCAATTTTAATGGCCAGTAGTGCACATCAGAGCTCAGTGCCACTGGCCTTCTCTTTGATAACCTAATTTGATAGCCACCTTAATGGCAGCCTGATAGTGGTTCAGAACCAGGAGCGTGCTAGTATCGTTAGTCAGAACTCATGTTTTTTCAAAGTTCATAGTAAAATGTAAAGTAATAGCTGACTGTCATTCAGTACTACAATGAAACATATTCAGATGTGTGTGAAATCTTATGGGACTTAACTGCTAAGGTGATCAGTCCCTAAGCTTACACACTACTTAACCGAAATTATCCTATAGACGAACACACACACATACACACACACACACACACACACACACACACACACACACACGCACACACGCATGCCCGAGGGAGGACTCGAACCTCCGCTGGGACCAGTCGCACAGTCCAGTACTACAATCAGTTCTACAAGAAAGTGTATCTGTATAAAATAAAAGACGCTATCATAAATATACGAGGGCAGTTCAATAAGTAATGCAACACTTTTTTTTCTCGGCCAGTTTTGGTTGAAAAAACCAGAAATTTCTTGTGGAATATTTTCAAACATTCCCGCTTCGTCTCGTATAGTTTCATTGACTTCCGACAGGTGGCAGCGCTGTACGTAGCTGTTAAAATGGCGTCTGTAACGGATGTGCGTTGCAAACAACGGGCAGTGATCGAGTTTGTTTTGGCGGAAAACCAGGGCATCTCAGATATTCATAGGCGCTTGCAGAATGTCTACGGTGATCTGGCAGTGGACAAAAGCACGGTGAGTCGTTGGGCAAAGCGTGTGTCATCATCGCCGCAAGGTCAAGCAAGACTGTCTGATCTCCCGCGTGCGGGCCGGCCGTGCACAGCTGGTACCGTACAGGCATACAGGCCCTCATTTCAAGGTGGCGTAAGGCCGTAGCATTGAATGGAGATTACGTTGAAAAATAGTGTTGTGTAGCTAAAAGATTGGGGAACAACCTGGTGTATTTCAATGCTGAATAAAACAACCCCGGTTTCAGAAAAAAAATGTGTTGCATTACTTATTGAACTGCCCTCGTATATTTACATGCAAATAAATGTTATTACTAATTGCACAATTATCTAATAGTTAATCCAATCACCGCTATTATCTATTATAGCTTGTCATCTTTTTGGCATGTTTTTCACGAGATCTTCTGCATATTCTCTCTGTAACGATCTCCATATCGTCCTGCTTTTATATGACAGCTGTTTCAAAGTACATATTGGCTTTCATTTACGCTAAATCGTAATAATCGACCAAACATTTTCGATCTGACTTGCATCGAGAGACATTGCAGGCCAATCCATCGTGGACACCCCATTATCTTTTTTCCACGCTGTACAGAGACAGTTGCGATGTTTCGGATCATTATCCTCTTGAAGCACGCAGCTTGCCTCGTTCGAACCAAGAAGCTTCCTAACTGACCTCAGAAGGCATTTTTGATAAATACTGCACATTTTTTGAGCATTTAAATTAGCTGTAAATAAGTGGAAATAGCCAAAACTGCAACCGACAAAACAAAACATTCAACTCTTACACTGTTTATTTATACACTGTGCAAAAGTGCATTCAGTACATATTCGAGACCACTTCCGGAAATGTCGCTACGGAAGTTGCAGTTAAAATTATGGCGTACACTTTCTTGAGGCACTGACTGTATTCAAAGTAATAAACAGTCATCATTGTGTTCTGCGATAGTATGAAATGTACGGGTCGTTTCACAATTCCTGTTACACACTTGTAGAGCTATAGAGGGGACTTACTAGATCAAGTTTTACATAGGACCCCATGTCCGGAAACGTCATCCAACGACGCTATGGAGCCTCAAAGTTATAGGTGCCAGCGACTATAAATGTATTTATATATACAGGGTGGTTACATGATGATGTTACAGACTATCTGGGATGATGGAGAAGGATATATGTATCAATTTCAAGTGAGGATCCCTGTACCAGAAACAAAGAAGTCGAAAGTTATGAGCGAAAATCCTTCTGTTACCTCTGATAGTAGACTACATGTACTGATACTGTTGTTGCTAATATTGTAGGATGGGCAACTCTGAGGTGGTAGTATGTACCAGGAAAAAAATTTATAGTAAAGCTCTATGTACACAATAAGAGTTCAATAGAGGAGATGTGTTTCTCACTAGCGAAGATGAACAAGTGCTCACAGCTCCTCAGGTATGCATTTTATAACCCATTTTTTCTTGTCTTGGTCCATACTACCATCTCTGTAAGTTACCTACCCTACAATCGTAGCAACAACAGTACCAGTACATGTATTCCACAGTCAGAGGTATCACAACGCTTTTCGCTTAGAACTTTCGACTCACTCGTTTCCGGTATGGGGACCCTTACCTCAAACTGATACATTTATTCATCTCCGTAGTCACAGAAAGTCTGTAGCACCTCACGGAATCTCATCATGTGCACATGCATTTACAAGCGCCGGCGTCTATAACGTTGTGGTTCTGTATCGTTGTTGGATAACGTTTTTTCGGACATGGATTCCTATGTAAAACTTTATCTCCTGTACAGCCTCAAGAAGTGTGTAACATTAATCGTGAAATACCCTGTATATCGTCCCTTATATGGACATGGAAGTTGACAAAGTTAAGTATCCTGTATGTTAAAGTGTTTTACTGTAATTGATCTAATGTTCATTATATGTTGATGCGTCTACTCGACCTCCTCCAGAAGGAAAACTACTGAACTGTTGTATAGGCTTGCTACGTCATATAAAAATGGCGACGAGTCTGATTCTCACGTTTGTTCAAGTGTGTTTTGAAGGTGTCTCCTCATCTCCCGCCCGCCTTATAAAAATGGCGTCAAGTCTTTTTTTTTTTACTTGTCTTCCATCTTCGCCTGTCTTTGTGAACGTGCTTGGTGTTTCGCTAGTCACAGCGGTAATAATTTTTCTATGTTATTATATCTCGTTCGAAGTGTTTCACTGTATTTAAGCCCACACGTGAGCTATAAGCAAACGAAGTTGTTCAGTTTCATGTGAATGACAGCTGCTCAGTGTTCAGCAAATGACGAACTTATTGTCGCAACGCGCAGCACTACAGCCGGTTGCTGCACCCAACTTTCGTCAGTTTAACTGGAAGGAAGAAGACTGGTGGGAATACTGCGCTCAACTGGAAGTGCACTTCTCAATTACAGCATTAAAAGCACGACGTGCCTAGCATTCTTTCAGTCCACTGTTTGAGCTGACGCCTATCGCCTGTGTCTCAAATTGTTCCGAGACTCTCGTCTAGAAGATGTTGTCTGTGAAGAATTCGTTAGGAAAATCGATGAGCATCACGAGGCATAGATTCATGTCGCTGCGGCGAGATTTAATTTTTTCATCTAAATAAGCACTTCGAACAGTCATTAAGGTAGTGGATTCCTCAACGCAAGTTCCTAAAACAGGGTACAATAAAGTGTTCCTGCGGACAAAATTATAATGATGATGTGCTACACGATGAAATCACGCAAAACTATCCTGAAATTGCCAGACTTTGGATCTGAAAACATTTTTGTCAGTTGTAGTGTCTCTGTATAACCTATGGAACATTTTTTTTCGACGTTTTATCCTCCTGTCTGTTACTTAAAACAAAAATTGTTTATAGTAAAACTGAAATTAGCATTGTTTAATTCAGGTTTGATTCGAAAATTGTCTATTTGTAATGTGTAACAGAGGGCTGTTGTATCAGAAATAAAAGAAATTACAGAATTATCATATAGCGCTGGAAAACGCAAGTTACTAAAACAGGGTACAATAAAAAACTGCAAAACAGAAACATATAAAACATGTTTTCGAAATCTCATCGAAATTATATAAAACATACATAAACAACTATAGCACTCATCAGTAATAACAGGAAACTCTTGCCTCTGATCATAATGAAGAACCTTCCATTGAGTACAAAAAAAAAAAATATTTATTAGATCTTTCTGTGTTTGTGCATGTAATCTGTACTTACATTAGAAGTAATTGCTTTGGTTTCATGAAAGCGCAGAAATTAAGTTCAAAATGTTCAAATGTGTGTGAAATCTTATGGGACTTAATTGCTAAGGTCATCAGTCCCTAAGCTTACACACTACTTAACCTAAATTATCCTAAGGGCAAACACACACACCCATGCCCGTGGGAGGACTTGAACTTCCGCCGGGACCAGCCGTACAGTCCATGACTGCAGCGCCTGAGACCGCTCGGCTAATCCCGCGCTGCGGAAATTAAGTGATCAACTATTTTTTATTACTTATAAAATGCAATTTATTTTTTGTAAGAATATAAAATAGACAATGGACTAGCACTGAACGATGTGCGGTTATAATAACGTGTTAATCAATCAAACAAATAAAAAACACAGAAAAGTCGTCAGCCTCCAGTTTATCTCTCACACATTCATTTACTTTTCTTCCCGAACCAGAACTACCAAACCGTAGTTTTTTAGTTGTAACCAGGGTCATATTCAAATCATCCGTTTCAATGCCACCACGTTCGGCGCGAGTCTAACGTGAAGCCACAGAGTAACTTTCAGCACGTGCGTATTGTCTCGGCTCAGACAATGCAGGAAGCACAAATTAAGTCTCGTTTTTCCGCTTCGCAGAGACTCCTAATGTAGTCCAAAAACAGACGAACAAACTTTTTTGTCCAATTAAGACTATCTAACAAGACAGCTAAATTTCAATTAGACACAGACGCATCTGTATCACTCATAAATATAGACACCTATGACGTGGTCGGTATCCCACGGCTACAAAAGCCCATTTCTGTTTTGTTTGCTAATGAAGGACACGAAATACCAACGCTTGCCGTGTGAAGTTTGACAGCAACTTTTCGTGGCTTTGCGACGTGTGTTTCATTCCATGTACTATGTTCTAGATACAGTGCGAAATTTTTGGCTTGGACTTGTTTGATTTTTTCAACCCGTCCATACAATAAAAATCGTTACAAATCAGTGTTTCCATGCCTCATACCCCTGTTTATGTCTTCTTCAACTAGGATTAGGAAATGCTAAAAATTTTGAGATGCAAGTTACTGTTAAAGATAATACGCAGCTACTATTTTATAGTGCTAGGTCTGTCCTCCACGCTATAAGTGAGCAGACTGCAAAGGAACTACAACGACGGAAAGAGAATGGGGTGATACAACCCATCCGTTTCTGTAAACGAGTGGGTGCCGCCTCCCCCCCCTCCACCCTCCTTCCCACGTGGTAATACTTAAAAGGCCACCAGGAGATTTACGTCTGTGCATGGATTTCAAAGCCACGATAAACCCACAAACTGTCATAGATCCTTTTCCTCTTCCACGACTGGAGCAGTTGATGGACAGGCTGGCTGACTGGAGCAGGTTAGATACTTTTCGAAACTTGGTTTCAGTGAGACATATTTACAGTTACTACTTTACGAGTAGTCCAATCAGTATTTTGTGATCAATACTCACTTGAGGTTGTTCCAGTTTCAAAGGCTACCATTCAGATACGCTTCAGATCCTGCTATTTTTCCATGTTTCCTGGAACAATTAGCAGCTAAAGTCCTTTCGTGTATGAACTATCTGGATGATATAGTCGTAGTGGGTGATGCGTCTATTGAACATTTGGAAAATTCAAAATGTTTATTTCAAGTGCTCCCAAAGGCTAGCTTAAGTGTAACAAGGAAAAGTGCTCCTTCTTCCACGAAGCACTTGAATGTTTAGAACGTCTCATAAATGCACAGGGTATTCATCCTGCTGATTCTCACTTGTCTGCAATTAAAATATTTGACGGCACGCCTTAACGTCAAGGAGTTTCAGGCCATCATGCGGAAATTAACATATTATATTAAGTATATTGGAGATGGTGCGCAAATTGCTGCTCCGCTTGTGCAGGAAAGGTGTTGCTTTTGCGTGGCCCCAACAATGTCAGGATGCATTTCAGCAATTAAAGAACATTTTGTTAAGTCGTCGTTGTCTAAGTTTGATACAGCTAAATCTGTTGTATTAGCTGTGGATGCATCTTTTTACAGGATTGAGGCAGTGCTATCCCACAGAATTGTAGTCTGATAGGCCCGTTGCTTTTTACTCAGAAACTCTCAATAAAGTGCAATGAAATCACAGTCAGCTTGAAAAAGAGACGCTGGTCATTGTCTGTAATGTTACAAGTTCCACAAATACTTGTACGATCGAAAGTTCTATCTGATTACGGATCATCGGATTTTAATGGCTTTGTACAATCCAGCTAAGCCTGTCCCACCATAGACAGCGCAAAAATTGCAAAGTTGGGCTGTAATTATCTATACGAGTGTTGTACAGACGCACTGTACAACATCCAGTTTCTGACTTGTTGTCTCGGTTACTGGTCGGTACCGACACAGCGTTTGATGATTCTTGTTATCAAACCGTCAGTGAAGATTTTGAAATTCTTCAGAATTTTCCTCTTGACCTTCAGCGTATTAGTGGGGAAAATGCTTCCGACCCAGCTCCTCAGTTAGTTTCGTAATATGTATGCCATGGTTGGCCACATTGTTTGAAAGACATTCGCCATCCAGTGGCGCATCTCTACTTTTTGCTTCGTAACGCTGTCGGTGCGGTCAGGGCGTGCTGCTGCTACATACAGAGAATGAAGATCCATGGGTTGTGATTTCTCAGTCCCTCCAGTCGGAACTTTTGCCTTTGTTACAGTAAGGTCGCTAGCGCGTAGCACACACAAAAGCAGCTCGCCTGACGTCATTGCATCTACGCCCACATTCAGCTTATGACCTCTAGTTGCTCCGCTTGTGCGGAGCGTCAGTACGCTCCGCTGAATGCTTCTTTCAGCAGCCACGTCCGCACGGACCGTTGCAACGCTTGCATATTGATTTCGCGGGTCTATTCGGGAACACGTGTTCGAGGTAGACGCGTACAGTTAATTTCCTTTTGTCGTCCCCACGACACCCACCACTAATATTACTACTGTGTCCGTTTCGTCCTCTATTTTTTCCCTCGATGGTCTCCCCGAGGCTATTGTCTCGGAAAATCAAAAAGAGTTCACGTTACTCGATCTTCTATTTGTGCTGACAATGATATACATCACGTAACCGCAACTCCTTTTCACTGTCAGTCCAACGGTAAAGTTGAAAGGTTCGTTCGAGCTTTCAAAAGTCACATAGAGGAATTCCGTTTCTACTGCACAGGGGAGAAGGCCTTAAGGATTTTTCTCTCCCCCTACCGCTGCAGCGATCGTAAGCGGTTACGGCATCGATGATTTCAGCCGTAAATAGGAATATTAAAAAGGGTAGGAAGATTTTTCTGTTTAGAAAAAGTGACAAAAAGCAGATTTCAGAGTACCTGTTGGCTCAACACAAAAGTTTTGCCTCAAGTACAGATAGTGTTGAGGATCAGTGGACAAAGTTCAAAACCGTCGTACATTATGCGTTGGATGAGTATGTGCCAAGCAAGATCGTAAGAGATGGAAAAGAGCCACCGTGGTACAACAACCGAGTTAGAAAACTGCTGCGGAAGCAAAGGGAACTTCACAGCAAACATGAACATAGCCAAAGCCTTGCAGACAAACAAAAATTACGCGAAGTGAAATGTAGTGTGAGGAGGGCTATGCGAGAGGCGTTCAATGAATTCGAAAGTAAAGTTCTATGTACTGACTTGGCAGAAAATCCTAACAAATTTTGGTCTTATGTCAAAGCGGTAGGTGGATCAAAACAAAATGTCCAGACACTCTGTGACCAAAATGGTACTGAAACGGAGGATGACAGACTAAAGGCCGAAATACTAAATGTCTTTTTCCAAAGTTGTTTCACAGAGGAAGACTGCACTGTAGTTCCTTCTCTAGATTGTCGCACAGATGACAAAATGGTAGATATCGAAATAGACGACAGAGGGATAAAGAAACAATTAAAATCGCTCAAAAGAGGAAAGGCCTCTGGACCTGATGGGATACCAGTTCAATTTTACACAGAGTACGCGAATGAACTTGCCCCCCTTCTTGCAGCGGTGTACCGTAGGTCTCTAGAAGAGCGTAGCGTTCCAAAGGATTGGAAAAGGGCACAGGTCATCCCCGTTTTCAAGAAGGGACGTCGAACAGATGTGCAGAACTATAGACCTATATCTCTAACGTCGATCAGTTGTAGAATTTTGGAACACGTATTGTGTTCGAGTATAATGACTTTTCTGGAGACTAGAAATCTACTCTGTAGGAATCAGCATGGGTTTCGAAAAAGACTGTCATGTGAGACCCAGCTCGCGCTATTCGTCCACGAGACTCAGAGGGCCATAGACACGGGTTCCCAGGTAGATGCCGTGTTTCTTGACTTCCGCAAGGCGTTCGATACAGTTCCCCACAGTCGTTTAATGAACAAAGTAAGAGCATATGGACTATCAGACCAATTGTGTGATTGGATTGAGGAGTTCCTAGATAACAGAACGCAGCATTTCATTCTCAATGGAGAGAAGTCTTCCGAAGTAAGAGTGATTTCAGGTGTGCCGCAGGGGAGTGTCATAGGACCGTTGCTATTCACAATATACATAAATGACCTGGTGGATGACATCGGAAGGTCACTGAGGCTTTTTGCAGATGATGCTGTGGTGTATGGAGAGGTTGTAACAATGGAAAATTGTACCGAAATGCAGGAGGATCTGCAGCGAATTGACGCATGGTGCAGGGAATGGCAATTGAATCTCAATGTAGACAAGTTTAATGTGCTGCGAATACACAGAAAGATACATCCTTTATCATTTAGCTACAAAATAGCAGGTCAGCAACTGGAAGCAGTTAATACCATAAATTATCTGGGAGTACGCATTAGGAATGATTTAAAATGGAATGATCATATAATGTTGATCGTCGGTAAAGCAGATGCCAGACTGAGATTCATTGGAAGAATCCTAAGGAAATGCAATCCGAAAACAAAGGAAGTAGGTTACAGTACGCTTATTCGCCCACTGCTTGAATACTGCTCAGCAGTGTGGGATCCGTACCAGATAGGGTTGATAGAAGATATAGAGAAGATCCAACGGAGAGCAGTGCGTTTCGTTACAGGATCATTTAGTAATCGCGAAAGCGTTACGGAGATGATAGATAAACTCCAGTGGAAGACTCTGCAGGAGAGACGCTCAGTAGCTCGGTACGGGCTTTTGTCAAAGTTTCGAGAACATACCTTTACCGAAGAGTCAAGCGTTATATTGCTCCCTCCTACGTATATCTCGCGAAGAGACCATGAGGATAAAATCAGAGAGATTAGAGCCCACACAGAGGCATACCGACAATCCTTCTTTCCACGAACAATATTGGACTGGAATAGAAGGGAGAACAGATAGAGGTACTCAAGGTACCCTCCGCCGCTTACGGAGTATGGATGTAGATGTAGAAAGGAAGGCGAAATCAGAATTATTACACAGTCATCGTCACGGTACCCTGCTGCATCTTCTGCGGCCGCCGCGGGAAGTTCTTCCTCACGTCAGACAAGTTTCAATTGCAGGACAACGTTTTCTTCAAAGTTTTTCAAATGTTTCATATGGCTCTGGACACTATGGGACTTAACATATGAGGTCATCAGTCCCCTAAAGCTACTTAAACCTAACTAACCTAAGGACATCACACACATCCATGCCCGAGGCAGGATTCGAATCTGCGACTGTGGCGGTCTGGCGGTTCCAGCCTGAAGCGCCTAGAACCGCTCGGCCACAGCGGCCGGCTCAAAGCTTTTAGCAAGTAACAACGGTGGGAGCACGGTGTCATCACACAAGTATTGGGCCGTTCGTCTTACATCATTGAAGGTTCCTGTGTCGTCCGAAGAGTGAGGTCCCATGTTAAAGTCGGTGCCGCACGGGGGAACCACAAGGTAAAGACAATCGCTGGCAGTCGCATCCACGAATGGAAGATGTCAACGAAGGCACAGTTCAAGAGGTTCCGTAAGCTGCCGCTGGTGAAAGGCCTCTAACGTCAGAACTCAGCGCTGCTCAGCTCATTCTCTGATAGCCCACATTGATAGCCACACTGATAGAAGCCTCGTCGTAGTTCAGATCCAGGAGCGAGCTAGTATGACAATAGCTTATTCAGAACTGTGTACAAAAGATCATAATCAAATATAAAGTGGTGTGACTAGGGCCTCCCTTCGGGTAGACCGTTCGCCGGGTGCAAGTCTTACGATTTGACGCCACTTCGGCGATTTGCGCGTCGATGGGGATGAAATGATGATGATTAGGAAAACACAACACCCAGTCTCTGAACGGAGAAAACCTCCGACCCAGCCGGGAATCGAACCCGGGCCCTTAGGATTGACATTCTGTCACGCTGACCACTCTGATACCGGGGGCGGACATGAAGAGTGCTAACGGACGGTCATTCAGGACGACACTCCTGGAAATGGAAAAAAGAACACATTGACACCGGTGTGTCAGACCCACCATACTTGCTCCGGACACTGCGAGAGGGCTGTACAAGCAATGATCACACGCACGGCACAGCGGACACACCAGGAACCGCGGTGTTGGCCGTCGAATGGCGCTAGCTGAGCAGCATTTGTGCACCGCCGCCGTCAGTGTCAGCCAGTTTGCCGTGGCATACGGAGCTCCATCGCAGTCTTTAACACTGGTAGCATGCCGCGACAGCGTGGACGTGAACCGTATGTGCAGTTGACGGACTTTGAGCGAGGGCGTATAGTGGGCATGCGGGAGGCCGGGTGGACGTACCGCCGAATTGCTCAACACGTGGGGCGTGAGGTCTCCACAGTACATCGATATTGTCGCCAGTGGTCGGCGGAAGGTGCACGTGCCCGTCGACCTGGGACCGGACCGCAGCGACGCACGGATGCACGCCAAGACCGTAGGATCCTACGCAGTGCCGTAGGGGACCGCACCGCCACTTCCCAGCAAATTAGGGACACTGTTGCTCCTGGGGTATCGGCGAGGACCATTCGCAACCGTCTCCATGAAGCTGGGCTACGGTCCCGCACACCGTTAGGCCGTCTTCCGCTCACGCCCCAACATCGTGCAGCCCGCCTCCAGTGGTGTCGCGACAGGCGTGTATGGAGGGACGAATGGAGACGTGTCGTCTTCAGCGATGAGAGTCGCTTCTGCCTTGGTGCCAATGATGGTCGTATGCGTGTTTGGCGCCGTGCAGGTGAGCGCCACAATCAGGACTGCATACGACCGAGGCACACAGGGCCAACACCCGGCATCATGGTGTGGGGAGCGATCTCCTACACTGGCCGTACACCACTGGTGATCGTCGAGGGGACACTGAATAGTGCACGGTACATCCAAACCGTCATCGAACCCATCGTTCTACCATTCCTAGACCGGCAAGGGAACTTGCTGTTCCAACAGGACAATGCACGTCCGCATGTATCCCGTGCCACCCAACGTGCTCTAGAAGGTGTAAGTCAACTACCCTGGCCAGCAAGATCTCCGGATCTGTCCCCCATTGGGACTGGATGAAGCGTCGTCTCACGCAGTCTGCACGTACAGCACGAACGCTGGTCCAACTGAGGCGCCAGGTGGAAATGGCATCCAGCATCTCTACGATCGTCTCCATGGGAGAATAGCAGCCTGCATTGCTGCGAAAGGTGGATATACACTGTACTAGTGCCGACATTGTGCATGCTCTGTTGTCTGTGTCTATGTGCCTGTGGTTCTGTCAGTGTGATCATGTGATGTATCTGACCCCAGGAATGTGTCAATAAAGTTTCCCCTTCCTGGGACAATGAATTCACGGTGTTCTTATTTCAATTTCCAGGAGTGTATAAATAATAAAGTTATCAATATGTTCAACGAAGGTATAAAAGGTATTTCATCCCTCAAAGAGAAGAAGAAGGCAGAAGCTTTCGAAATGTGGTGTTACAGAAGAAGGCTGAAGATTAGATGGGTAGATCGCATAACTAATGAGGAGGTACTGAGTATAATTGGGGAGAAGAGAAATTTGTGGTACAAACTGACTAGAAGAAGGGATTGGTTGGTAGGACACGCTCTGAGTCATCAAGGGATCACCAATTTAATACTGCAGTGAAGTGTGGGGTTTAAAAATTGTAGATGGAGACCAGGAGATGAATAGACTATGCAGATTCAGAAGGATGTAGGTTGCAGTAGTTACCAAGATATGAAGAGGCTTGCCCAGTATAGAGCAGCATGTACAGCTGCATCAAACCAGTCTTTGGACTGAAGACCACAACAATATTGTTCAAATGGCTCTGAGCACTATGGGACTTAACATCTGAGGTCATCAGTCCAAAGTTAAGTATCTTGTATTGAAGTGTTTTACTGAATGTAACCTAATGATCATTATACGCCGAAGAAAATAAATCGCATCATCAAAAAATAGTTAATGTAATATAATGAAATTGAGGGAAATACACTTGTCTAGGTAACATGTCAAACGGATTAACATTGTCAGATCAGAGGTTAATGTAAGCGCAAGATATGCCATTGCAAATGTGAAATTTTGGCACATTAATAACGGGTGTAGCCACCAGACTGCTGAATCGAAGAATGAAAACGTACATGCATTGCGTTGTACAGATTCCTGATGTCAGTTTTTGGGATGGAGTTCCATGCCTGTTGCACTTGATCGGTCAGTATACGGACGGCTAATGCTGTTTGTGGATGACACTGGAGTTGTCGTCCGATGATGTCCCATATGAGCTCGACTGGAGACAGGTCTTGTGATGCGGCAGGCCGAGGCAATATGTCGACACTCTGTAGAGCATGTTGGATTACAACAGTGGTTTGTGGGCGAGCGTTATCCTGTTGGAAAACACCCCTTCTAATGCTGCTTGCGAATGGCAGCACAACAAGACGAATCACCAGACTGACGTACTTTTTGTAGTCAGCGTGCATGGGTAACAACGAGATTACTCCTGCTGTCGCACGGAATCGCACCCTAGACCATAACTCCAGGCAAACCCTCAATTGGCCTCCTTCTAACCGACATACGTCCATAAATGGCACCGAGGGAGAACCAGATTTCACCAGGGGATACAACAGACTTCCACCCTACCCTCAAACGAGCTCTCGCTTGACACCACTGGAGTCGCAAAGGGCGGTGGTTTGGGGTCAGTAGAATGTACGCTACAGGGCATCTGGCTCGGAGCTGCCCTTGAAATAACTGATTTGTAACAGTTCTTTGTGTCACTGTGGTGCCAAATGCTGCTTAAATTGCTGCTGCAGATTGCAGTACGATGTGCCAGAGCCATACGCCGAACATAATGGTATTTCCTCTCGTTAGTGTCATGTGGCCGTCAGGAGCCGGTCTTCTTGCGACCGTACCACGTGACCACTGCTGGCAGCAGCGATTTACAGTGATTACATTCTTGTCACGTTTCTCTGCAGTATCGCAGGACGACATCTAGCTTCTCGTAGCCCTATTACACGACGTCATTCAAACTCAGTGAGGTGTTGATAATGTCATCTTTGTCGTCGTGAAGGCATGCTTTACTAACGTCAACTCACCACGTCCAATCTACATCTACATTTACATCTACATTTATACTCCGCAAGCCACCCAACGGTGTGTGGCGGAGGGCACTTTACGTGCCACTGTCATTACCTCCCTTTCCTGTTCCAGTCGCGTATGGTTCGCGGGAAGAACGACTGTCTGAAAGCCTCTGTGCGCGCTCTAATCTCTCTAATTTTACATTCGTGATCTCCTCGGGAGGTATAAGTAGGGGGAAGCAATATATTCGTTACCTCATCCAGAAACGCACCCTCTCGAAACCTGGCGAGCAAGCTACACCGCGATGCAGAGCGCCTCTCTTGCAGACTCTGCCACTTGAGTTTGTTAAACATCTCCGTAACGCTATCACGCTTACCAAATAACCCTGTGCCGAAACGCGCCGCTCTTCTTTGGATCTTCTCTATCTCCTCCGTCAACCCGATCTGGTACGGATCCCACACTGATGAGCCATACTCAAGTATAGGTCGAACGAGTGTCTTGTAAGCCACCTCCTTTGTTGATGGACTACATTTTCTAAGGACTCTCCCAATGAATCTCAACCTGGTACCCGCCTTACCAACAATTAATTTTATATGATCATTCCACTTCAAATCGTTCCGCACGCATACTCCCAGATATTTTACAGAAGTAACTGCTACCAGTGTTTGTTCCGCTATCATATACTCATACAATAAAGGATCCTTCTTTCTATGTATTCGCAATACATTACATTTGTCTATGTTAAGGGTCAGTTGCCACTCCCTGCACCAAGTGCCTATCCGCTGCAGATCTTCCTGCATTTCGCTACAATTTTCTAATGCTGCAACTTCTCTGTATACTACAGCATCATCCGCGAAAAGCCGCATGGAACTTCCGACACTATCTACTAGGTCATTTATATATATTGTGAAAAGCAATGGTCCCATAACACTCCCCTGTGGCACGCCAGAGGTTACTTTAATGTCTGTAGACGTCTCTCCGCTGATAACAACATGCTGTGTTCTGTTAGCTAAAAACTCTTCAATCCAGCCACACAGCTGGTCTGATATTCCGTAGGCTCTTACTTTGTTTATCAGGCGACAGTGCGGAACTGTATCGAACGCCTTCCGGAAGTCAAGAAAAATAGCATCTACCTGGGAGCCTGTATCTAATATTTTCTGGGTCTGATGAACAAATAAAGCGAGTTGGGTCTCACACGATCGCTGTTTCCGGAATCCATGTTGATTCCTACATGGTAGATTCTGAGTTTCCAAAAACGACATGATACTCGAGCAAAACACATGTTCTAAAAATCTCAAGGGTAAATAACGCTCTCAACCGTTACAGCGTGTATTTAAAGCAAATCTGATTTGCATCTTCATAGTGGCGCTACTAGCGCCACCCTTATGTGACCGGTGCGAAATTTGAATAGAAATCATTTGTCAGATGTAGAAACACGCCTACCAACTTTCACCTATGTCACACAACTGCTTCTTGGTGCTGAGATTTTCTTCCGTTAGTGTATATTGCAGCGTCTACACAATCCCCCTAAGAAATAAAACTATTAAACTGTTGTCTAGGCTTGCAACGACACATAAAAGCGATAAATATTTGAAATTTCTGTTTCGTGAGTCCTCAAAACGCGCAGAAGTCGAAGTAACAATCACAGTAGCAAGGTCCGCGTCTACAATTAAATATCGGAACCACAGTCCTGCTAAAATCCACGAAGGGTATAACAAAATGGTTCAAATGGCTCTGAGCACTATGGGACTGCTGAGGTCATCAGTCCCCTAGAACTTAGAACTGCTTAAACCTAACTAACCTAAGGACGTCACACACATCCATGCCCGAAGCAGGATTCGAACCTACGACCGTAGCGGTCGCTCGGCTCCAGACTGTAGCGCCTAGAACCGCTCGGCCACACCGGCCGGCAAGGGTATAACAGAAAAAACGTAGCCTTATCATTCTTTCGTCATGTAAGAAACTAGCTCCACGTTAGGTTTAAGAGGCATCAAAATTAAATTAAATCCCTTCAGAGCATAATTCCCAGAAAATGCGTAAACTGCAGTGCCGAAGATATACTGAAGTCGTTCACCAGAACCTTCGTCTGCAGTTGGAGAATTTTCCATCCGGAAAAATGCCTTAAAGAAGATTCAACTACAGGATCAGAGAACGCTTTGGCACCGTTAGACATATGCAATTCAACCACCTAAGAAACAGTGCAAATCAAAACGGACTGAGTCGTCTTGTCTTCCTTTCTGTGCACCGCAGCATCCCAATTCATCCAGAGGAAGCAATAAATCACTTTTTTTAAACTGCCTAAAGGTAAGAGCTAAAAACTTTACTGTATTTGACCTTATGAGTAGTAACGATAATTATGTGTCTTTGTAACATGGAAAGAGACCATTTCCCAAACAAAATTCTGAATACTCCCATGGCCTCATTAGTCGAAAGCGACAGTTCATTATAACAACACAAATTTCCGCGCGAGACAAAATAGATTTCGTTATGGAAAGAGATGAGTTCTAAGTATCATAATTTCTTCAGAATTACTGGTGAAACGTCACTGAATTCATGTCTTTAACACCTACTACACTAGCAGCAGAAATTACTGTAATTCTGTTTCAGAAAACGAATGGTTCAAATGGCTCTGAGCACTATGGGACTCAACATCTTAGGTCATAAGTCCCCTAAAACTTAGAACTACTTAAACCTAGCTAACCTAAGGACATCACACACACCCATGCCCGAGGCAGGATTCGAACCTGCGACCGTAGCAGTCCCGCAGTTCCGGACTGCAGCGCCAGAACCGCACGGCCGCCGCGGCCGGCAGAAAACGAAGCTGATACCGGTATCTCTGTAATTAATATAGCAATGAAAAAGTCATACCTCACTTAGTGAGGACTGTTTCACTACCCATTCGGGTAGAAACACAGTTTCGATAACTTAAACGGTCCAGGAAGTTCCGGAGGTGAACAGTTTAGCTGAATCATCCTATATAATAAGAGAATACTGATAATAACACAGAAGAACAATGAATTCTTCATTTGTGTGGCCATAGTGTGCGTAGTTGCTTTACAATTCTTATTTTTGTTTTCATCGTTGCAACTACAAAAATGCGTGATATTTTCACCAGAAGCGTTTCGCTATATTGACGTAAAGCATCATCAGTGGTCTGTAAATAAGTTATTTACATTTTGATTTCCTTTTAGATCGAAAAACAGTTCGTTATGAATATGTTGATTTGTACTTACGGTGAATTTCGCTTGATTTCTCGCTTACATCGGGAATTCCTTCTGCTAGCATATTGTTGTTTTTCTACACTAGAAAATGGTTCAAATGTCTCTAAGCACTATGGGACTTAACATCTGAGGTCATCAGTTAACTAGACTTAGAAATACTTAAACCTAACTAACATAAGACCGCTACGATCGCAGGTTCGAATCCTGCCTCGGGTATGGATGTGTGTGATGTCCTTAGGTTAGTTAGGTTTAAGCAGTTCTAAGTTCTAGGGGACTGATGACCTTAGAAGTTAAGTCCCATAGTGCTGAGAGCCATTTGAACTAACATAAAGACAACACACACATGCATGCCCGAGGCAGGATTCGAACCTGCGACCGTAGCAGCAGCACGGTTCCGGACTGCGCCTAGAACGCTCGGCCACAGCGGCCGGCTTTTTACACTAGGCACTGATAATTTGGTCTAATTTTTAGTTGTTCTGCCGCACTATGCATTTCTTATGTTGTTGCTTTTTTTTTACGCTTCACATTATACGGAAAAGCGTATATATCGTGAAGCATAGCAGAGTTGCAGAATGTAGATTTAGCCTTAGTTACGTAATAGCAGCCGGCCGGAGTAGCCGAGCGGTACTAGGCGCTACAGTCTGGAGCTGCGCGACCGCTACGGTCGCAGGTTCGAATCCTGCCTCGGGCATGGATGTGTGTGATGTCCTTAGGTTAGTTACGGTTAAGTAGTTCTAGGGGACTGATGACCTCAGAAGTTAAGTCCCATAGTGCTCAGAGCCCACGTAATAGCAATTATATATTTAACGTGAAAAGTAATAATAACCAGTAATTTATAAGTTAAAACTCACCTTTCAACAGAAATGTTGAAAGGTTTAAATCGTCGATACAGAAGAGGGATGGGAAATATTTACTTTACTTCATAGTGTCCGCTTCCCACGCCCGGGCTCCCGGGTTCGATTCCCGGCGGGGTCAGGGATTTTCTCTGCCTCGTGATGACTGGGTGTTGTGTGCTGTCCTTAGGTTAGTTAGGTTTAAGTAGTTCTAAGTTCTAGGGGACTGATGACCATAGCTGTTAAGTCCCATAGTGCTCAGGGCCATTTGAACCATTTCATAGTGTCCAGTCTCGTGTCGTGTGTCCGTTGTCTGACTCATTATTTGTGTATACAGAGGACTTCGCTCGTACGGACGATTCCGTATCATGTGAGGCCACACAGCGTGGCTGTGACCGGCGTTAAAGGGTTAAGACGTAGATTAGATCCGGATATGGCCTACACACTGTTGGACGGTTCTTCTGAATGGGGACTGAAATAATGTAGTCGACCTGCAGCGCGAGCGGCAGACCAGAGTCGCACTGCCACCACAACTTTATCATCTTGTCCAAATTCATCGTGTCTCTCGGTCGGCAGGTGCCAACATTATGCAGCGCGCCACCTTTGCACGTTATTACGGCGGTGCCTGCAGCTGACGGGACTCCGACCAAATTGATGATCTCATTAATCATCGATAACCAGCAAGCGGAGTTCCAGGTTCTCTTGGGAGCCTGCGTCCCACATCAGCCTGGACGCATATCATTGCACGAATTCCCGCACTTTTCAACGTCCATTACGGCAAGTGGTTGCTTGCAGAGGCTACAAAATTTCAGTAAGTGATTAACTCACTGCCTAAATAAAGTGTCAAAATTTGTAATTTAAACTACCATTTATGGTAGTAAATCTTCAAAATGGTTAAGATCTCTTGCGTACGTCGTTTGGTGACGATAACGTGCTGAGACACCACTTCCGTCATGCTTAGCCTCTCACGTCCTCAGGCCTCAATCCGTCTGATTATTGGTTATGGGGTTACTTGAAGTCGTAACTCTACCGTCATCGTCAGAGCTCATTAGGGTTACTAAAAGACGACATCCGATGGCAATTTCTCGTCGTGCTTACCGACAGACTGTACAGTGCTGCTCACAACATTGTCCCTCGACTGAAGGTATTGTTGATGAATGACGGCCGACATGATGAACATTTATTACAAAGAACATCGTCTTTGTCAAAAATTTATATTTTTATTATACAAAACTCCATCTTTTGGCCATTTTGAGCACTTTTTTGGTTTCAATAAAACCCCAGGTCATTTCAAGAGCGTGTGTCAATTTTTACCTCTGTCCCTACATTATTCCGTGAAGTTTCAAATTTACTGCCGGCCGTTGTGGCCGAACGGATCTAGGCGCTTCAGTCTGGAACCGCGCGGCTGTTACGGTCGCAGGTTCGAATCCTGCCTCGGGCATGGATGTGTGTGATGTCCTTAAGTTAGTTAGGTTTAAGTAGTTCTAAGTCTAGGGCACTGATGACCTCAGATGTTAAGTCCCATAGTGCTTGGGGCCATTTGAGATGTGTGTTGGACGCAAGAGATCTTTCACACGTGGAGCAATATAGGGTGGAGCACCATTCTCCATAAAAGTTCCACCTTACAGCAGGTGTTAATCAAGCGGGCTATGGACGATGCGATTCTGTAAGATATCACCGTACCTCACACCCATTCCGTTGAACAAAATGGATAGTGCCTGAAAGGAGGGTATTAGATGAACATCAACAAAAGCAAAACGAGGATAATGGAATGTAGTCGAATTAAGTCGGGTGATGCTGAGGGAATTAGATTAGGAAATGAGACACTTAAAGTAGTAAAGGAGTTTTGCTATTTGGGGAGCAAAATAACTGATGATGGTCGGAGTAGAGAGGATATAAAATGTAGACTGGTAATGGCAAGGAAAGCGTTTCTGAAGATGAGAAATTTGTTAACATCGAGTATAGATTTAAGTGTCAGGAAGTCGTTTCTGAAATTATTTGTATGGAGTGTAGCCATGTATGGAAGTGAAACATGGACGATAACTAGTTTGGACAAGAAGAGAATAGAAGCTTTCGAGATGTGGTGCTAGAGAATAATGCTGAAGATTAGATGGGTAGATCATATAACTAATGAGGAGGTATTGAATAGAATTGGGGAGAAGAGGAGTTAGTGGCACAGCTTGACTAGAAGAAGGGATCGGTTGGTAGGACATGTTCTGAGGCATCAAGGGATCACCAATTTAGTATTGGAGGGCAGCGTGGGCCGGCCGAAGTGGCCGTGCGGTTCTAGGCGCTACAGTCTGGAACCGCGGGACCGCTACGGTCGCAGGTTCGAATCCTGCCTCGGGTATGGATGTGAGTGATGTCCTTAGGTTAGTTAGGTTTAAGTAGTTCTAAGTTCTAGGGGACTGATGACCACAGCAGTTGAGTCCCATAGTGCTCAGAGCCATTTGAACCATTTTTAGGGCAGCGTGGAGGGTAAAAATCGTAGAGGGAGACCAAGAGATGAATACACTAAGCAGATTCAGAAGGATGTAGGTTGCAGTAGGTACTGGGAGATGAAGAAGCTCGCACAGGATAGAGTAGCATGGAGAGCTGCATCAAACCAGTCTCAGGACTGAAGACCAGAACAACAACACCTCACACCCATCACGCCGACAGAATCTCATGAGCCGTTGCTGACGGGCTGTCCAGCGGCATCTGCTGGCCGATTCTTGCACTTGTTTTTTATTTCAATAAAATCCCATGTCATTTGAGGCATATGGGTCAAATTTTACCTCTATACCTACATTATTCCGTGAATTAGTGTAGTTTCAAATGTTAACGGACTTTTAGGTCACCCTGTACATCAGGGGTCGGCAACACGACGATCGCGATCTACTGGTAGATCGCGAGTGCTTATTTGGTAGATCGCGTGAGTACTGAGAGCGCAAAAGAAAAATTGTCGAATAAAATCGTGAATTGTTTTCCGTAGCAGTAAAAATGCGTGCTCGTTCGACACAAGTTGTTTTGTTTGTTAATAACAGCGTAGAACTGGTACCAACATCTACCTTGAACCTCTACAATTTTTTGCTGCGTTAGTTAAATCAGCCGCCACCTGCGCGCCACTCGTTGCTGCACTTTTTCACTCGTCTTTGTGAAATGTGTTCGATAAGTATCAGGAGAAGGCGGTGAGTTTCGTGCTGTGTACTACCAACTTTTGCGATGTAGCAGAGCGTGGAAAGGACATAGGTAGAACTTTATTGTGCCGTCAGTACTCAGTACTGAGCATGCGTAGCTGCATACCTTGTTGACACTTTTCGAGAACGTACGAGTAGTGCAGCGACTTCAGGCATAATGGGCTGTGTATAAAAAAACGTAAAATTTATCATTTTTATTACGAATGGGAACACGAATTTTTCGTAACAGAAAGAAATGGCACATCCACTGTTGTAAAGTTAGTCTATAAAATTAGGTCTCACTCTCTTCAAAGAACAACAGTATGGAGATTTACTGCTCCACACTGAATTGCGTTGGCTCAGCAAGGGAAAAGTGCTGCAACGTTTCTACATCTACATCTACATCCATACTCCGCAAGCCACCTAACGGTGTGTGGCGGAGGGTACTTAGAGTACTTCTATCAGTTCTCCCTTCTTTTCCAGTCTCGTCTTGTTCGTGGAAAGAAGGATTGTGGGGGCTCTAATCTCTCTGATTTTATCCTCATGGTCTCTTCGCGAGATGTACGTAGGAGGGAGAAATATACTTCTTGACTCCTCGGTGGTGGTGGTGGTGGTTAGTGTTTAACGTCCCGTCGACAACGAGGTCATTAGAGACGGAGCGCAAGCTCGGGTTAGGGAAGGATTGGGAAGCAAATCGGCCGTGCCCTTTGAAAGGATCCATCCCGGCATTTGCCTGAAACGATTTAGGGAAATCACGGAAAACCTAAATCAGGATGGCCGGAGACGGGATTGAACCGTCGTCCTCCCGAATGCGAGTCCAGTGTGCTAACCACTGCGCCACCTCGCTCGGCGACTCCTCGGTGAAGGTATGTTCTCGAAACTTCAACGAAAGCCCGTACCGAGCTACTGAGCGTCTCTCCTGCAGAGTCTTCCACTGGACTTTATCTGTCATCTCCGTAACGCTTTCGCGATTACTAAATGGTCCTGTAACGAAGCGCGCTGCTCTCCGTGGGATCTTCTCTATCTCTTCTATCAACCCTGTCTGGTACAGATCCCACACTGGTGAGCAATATTCAAGCAGTGGGCGAACAAGTGTACTGTAACCTACTTCCTTTGTTTTCGGACTGCATTTCCAATGGGTCCAATGGCTCTGAGCACTACGGGACTAGCCGGCCGGTGTGGCCGTGCGGTTTTAGGCGCTTCAGTTTGGAACCGCGTGACCACTACTGTCGCAGGTTCGAATCCTGCCTTGGGCATGGATGTCTGTGATGTCCTTAGGTTAGTTAGGTTTAAGTAGTTCTAAGTTCTAGGGGACTGATGACCACAGATGTTAAGTCCCCTAGTGCTCAGAGCCATTTGCACCATTTTTTGAACCACTACGGGACTTAACATCGGAGGTCATCAGTCCCCTAGAACTTAGAACTACTTAAACCTAACTAACCTAAGGACATCACACACATCCATGCCCGAGGCAGAATTCGAACCTGCGACCGTAGCAATCGCGCAGTTCCGGACCTTCCCGGGTTCGATTCCCGGCGGGGTCAGGGATTTTCTCTGCCTCGTGATGACTGGATGTTGTGTGCTGTCCTTAGGTTAGTTAGGTTTAAGTAGTTCTAAGTTCTAGGGGACTGATGACCATAGATGTTAAATCCCATAGTGCTCAGAGCCATTTGAACCATTTTGAGTTCCGGACTGAAGCGCCTAGAATCGCTTGGCTACCGAGGCCGACGACTGCATTTCCTTAGGATTTTTCCAATGAATCTCAGTCTGGCATCTGCTTTACCGACGATTAACTTTATATTATCATTCCATTTTAAATCACTCCTAATGCCTACTCCCAGATAATTTATGGAATTAACTGCTTGCAGTTGCTGACCTGCTATATTGTAGATAAATGATAAAGCATCTCTTTTTCTATGTATCCGCAGCACATTAGACTTGTCTACATTGAGATTCAATTGCCATTTCCGGCACCATGCGTCAATTCGTTGCAGATCCTCCTGCATTTCAGTACAATATCCGTTGTTACAACCTCTCGAGATACCACAGCATCATCCGCAAAAAGCCTCAGTGAACTTCCGATGTTATCCACAAGGTTATTTATGTATATTGTGAATAGCAACGGTCCTACGACACTCCCCTGCGGCACACCTGAAATCACTCTTACTTCGGAAGTCTTCTCTCCATTGAGAATGACATGCTGCGTTCTGTTATCTAGGAGCTCTTCAATCGAATCACACAATTGGTCTGATAGTCGATATGCTCTTACTTTGTTCATTAAACGACTGTGGGGAACTGTATCAAACGCCTTGCGGAAGTCAATAATCTCGGCATCTACCTGGGAACCCGTGTCTATGGCCCTCTGAGTCGCGTGGACGAATAGTACGGGCTGGGTTTCACACGATTCTCTTTTTCGAAACCCATGCTGGTTCCTCCAGAGTAGTCTCCAAAAAAAGTCATTATACTCGAACACAATACGTGTTCCAAAATTCTACAACTGATGGACGTTAAAGATCTAGGTCTATAGTTCTGCACATCTGTTCGATCTCCTTTCTTGAAAACGGGGATGACCTGTGCCCTTTTCCAGTCCTTTGGAACGCTACGCTCTTCTAGAGACCTACGGTACACCGCTGCAAGAAGGGGGGGGGGGGGGGGGCAAGTTCCTTCGCGTACTCTGTGTAAAATCGAACTGGTATCCCATCACATCCAGCGGGCTTTACTCTTTTTAGCGATTTTAATTGTTTATTTATCCCGCTGTCGTCAAATCGATATCTACCGTTTTGTCATCTGTGCGACAATCTAGAGAGGGAACTACAGTGCAAGCTTTCACCGGCTATCAAACTGTTTTTGCAAGAACAAGATGAAAATAGTCTGTCAGCTTGTATTGAAGATCCTCTCTGGCTTATGAGTTTTGCTTACTTAACTGACCTAACAGAAAAGCTTAATGAGCTAAATTTGAAATGTCAAGGCAATGACAAAGATATTGCTGATATGATATCCGAAGTAAATTCTTTTACTGAAAAATTGTTTTTGTGGGAGTGCTGCCTTAAGAGGAGTGAATTAAGACATTTTCCAACTCTGAAGACACAAATAGAAGAAAGTGAGATACCTTACAGTAGTGAATGTCATGCAATAATGATCTCCAATTTGAGGGATGATTTCACTGATCGGTTTTCAGACTTCATAAGTATTTCAGTGGTAACCCAGTTTGCATCTTTCCCTTAGGTTAACATTGAACTATTGAATATATCTTCTTCCTCTGAAAAAGTTTTTGACATAGATAGGGCAGCTCTTGAACTTGAAATAATATCATTAAAAATGATTTGTTTCTCAAAAGTGTTGCAGAACCCAAAACCTGTTGGCCTCTAATTCCTCGGGAGAAATAGCCTATCTTAGTTAATGTTGCTGTTGGAACAAAGGCCTTGTTTGCTTCTACCTACCTGTGTGAATCACTGTTTTCAAATATGAACTTTATTAAAAATAAACACAGAAGAAGGTTGACTGATGAACATCTGAACTCGTGTATTCGACTGAGTGTAACAAGTTATACACCAAACCTGAAGGTCATTGTTGACAAAACAGCTATTCGGATTTCACTGTAAATGTAAAATAATTCTTGTGTTATTAATGTAAGAATATACTTAAGAATACTATGAAATAAAATTATTACGTTTCGAATAAATAGTGAAGGTTTAAAACTTTTATTTTAAATAGTTGTTTTACAGTACCGGTATCCAAAAATTAAAACTGTTGCAACTGAATTTTTAAAAGTAGGTCACTTTGATATGTTGGTACGGAATAGTAGAGTGTAGGCTTTGTGGTTGCCTACCCTGCCGTACATGACAGGAAAATCTGGACCTCTCTACTTCTCCATTTGAAGACCTGGGTGAGTTCTACGGGGATGCGAGCAATGATTCGTGTGCTAGCTTACGCCGTCGCCAGCACACCGGTCGGCATTAGGAAACATCGTATAGCAGGAGCTGAACTAGGCGCGCCTATGACAAAAGACGTCCGCAGGCTACGCGCCGATAACGCCTCCTGGGCAGTGTGCATCAGTTCGCATTGCACCTCAATATGTCGCACTGTGCTCTAGCCTGCCACAGTGATAGTCGTCGCCTCGTACCTTAGCTAGCTGTGAGGGAACTTTAGTCACTGTATGTAGTTGTGATATGGACAAGATTCAAGAATGAGTACAGGTTAACTGATTGCTGTCAACCACAGAATTTCAGACAGGATGTCATTGAAGTTAAGTACTCAATTGTTCCTTGTAATAAAGTGTATTTTAACCACGTGTGCATTTTGTGTTGTAGTGAGGCAAAACCAGCCACCAACCTATCATACCGCTCTCTCCTCATCCAGCCAGCAGCCACAAGAAGTTACACGAGGGCACAGCTATAACAATTCGAATCATCACTGGATTGTGTCAAAAATTTACAGGCACACACATAATTAAAGCTTTACTATTTGGCATGTCCGGTTCCATTCCGTTTGGTGATGAGGTTACTTCCTAACTACACTACTGGCCATTAAAATTGCTACACCACGAAGATGACGTGCTACAGACGCGAAATTTAACCGACAGGAAGAAGATGCTGTGATACGCAAATGATTAGCTTTTCAGAGCATTCACACAAGGTTGGCGCCGGTGGCGACACCTACAACGTACTGACATGGGGAAAGTTTCCAACCGATTTCTCATACACAAACAGCAGTTGACCGGCGTTGCCTGGTGAAACGTTGATGTGATGTCTCGTGTAAGGAGGAGAAATGCGTACCATCACGTTTCCGACTTTGGTAAAGGTCGAATTGTAGCCTATTGCGATTACGATTTATCGTTTCGCGACATTGTTACTCGCGTTTGTCGAGATCCAATGACTGTTAGCAGAATATGGAATCGATGGGTTCAGGAGGGCAATACGGAACGCCGTGCTGGATCCCCGGCCTCGTATCACTAGCAGTCGAGATGACAGGCACCTTATCCGCATGGCTGTAACAGATCGAGTTGCCAGGTCTCGCTCCCTGAGTCAACAGATGAGGCCGTTTGTAAGACAACAACCATCTGCACAAACAGTTCGACGACGTTTGCAGCAGCATGGACTATCAGCTGGGAGACCATGGTTGCGGTTGCCCTTGACGCTGCATCACAGACAGGAGCGCCTGCGATGGTGTACTCAACGACGAACCTGGGTGCACGAATAGCAAAACGTCATTTTTTCGGATGAATCCAGGTTCTGTTTACAGCATCATGATGGTCGCATCCGTGTTTGGCGACATCGCGGTGAACGCATATTGGAAGCGTGTATTCGTCATCGCCATACTGGCGTATCACCCGGCGTGATGGTATGGGGTGCCATTGGGTACACGTCTCGGTCGCCTCTTGTTCGCACTGACGGCACTTTGAACAGTGGACGTTACATTTCAGATGTTTTACAACCCGTGGCTCTACCCTCCATTCGGTCCCTGCGAAACCCTACATTTCAGCAGGATAATGCACGACCGCATGTTTCAGGTCCTGTACGGGCCTTCCTTGATACAGAAAATGTTAGACTGCTGCCCTGGCCAGCACATTCTCCAGATCTCTCACCAACTGAAAACGTCTGATCAATGGTGGCCGAGCAACTGGCTCGTCGCAATTCACCAGTCACTTCTACTGTGGTATCGTGTTGAAGCTGCATGAGCAGGTGTATCTGTACACGCCATCCAAGCTCTGTTTGACTCAATGCCCGGCGTATCAAGGCCGTTATTACGGCTAGAGGTGGTTGTTCTGGGTACTGATTTCTCAGGATCTAAGCACCCAAATTTCGTGAAAATGTAATCACATGTCAGTTCGAGTATAACATATTTATATATTTGTCTAATGAATACCCGTTATCATCTGCATTTCTTCTTGGTGTAGCGATTTTAATGGCCAGTAGTGTAGATAGACTCCGTGGGTTCGGTGACGCTATTCCCACATCAGCAAGTCAATAGGCCACATTCATGGTATTCATAAAAAAAACTTAATGGTAAAAAACAATTTAGCGATGATTTAAAACCAGCCATCTGTGAACAATCACAGATCAAGCTGTATCCATTTCTGAGTACAGGAGGGCTATCGAAGAGACTGGCTTGTGCTCGTATTTTCCCAAAAGGGACCTCACGGACGCGGATTTGCAGTTGCCACTAGACGCAAGTCTCGTATTGAATACGATATGAGATATACGAGTATAGCCGTTTACCCTTTGGTGTGGCTAGCGCGCCGCTCATATTCCAGCGCTGTTAGAGCAACTGATCCACGTAAATTCCTAATGGCGCTAATTACTTAGGCGGTATTATTGTAAGAGGAGCAGCGTAGAAGCAGCACGTGCAAAACTTTCAGTTGCTATTCACCCGTTTACAGCTCAGCGGTTTGCTCTACCAGCTAGACAATTATAGTTTCTGCGTCCACATCTACATAATTACTCTCAGTCCACAATTCAGAGCCTGGCAAAGGGTTTATCGAACTGCTTTCATGCTGTTTCTCTACCGTTCCACTCTCGAACAGCGGGGGAAAAACGAACACTTTAATCTTACCATGCGAGCTCTAATTTCTCTAACTTTATTATGATGATCGTTTCTACCTATGCAGGTGGGCGTCAACACAATATTTTCACACTCTGAGGAGAAAGTTGGAGACTGAAATTTCGCGAGAAGATTCTGCCGCAACGTTTTTCACTTTCATTTTAATGACTGCCACCCCAATTCACGTATAATATCCGTGGCACTTTCTCACCTATCTCTCGATAGTACAAGAGCTTTTTTAGATGTTCTACGTCAATCGTATATGGTGTAAATCCCACACGGCACAGTATTACTCCAGGAGAGGGCGAACGAAGTTAGTAGATCTGTTGCATTTTTTAAGTTTTTTGCCAGTATATCGCAGTTTTTGGTTTGCTTTACCCACAACATTATCTATGTGATGGTTCCATTTAGATCATTCATAATTATAATACTTAAGTATGTAGTAGAATTTACGGCATTTAGTCTTGTGTGATTTATCGTGTAACCGAAATTTAGTACTCATGTCGATGACTTCACACGTTTATTTTTTAGCGTCAATTTCCACTTTTCGCAAGATAAAGATATCTTTCTAAATAATTTTGCAATTGGTGTTTATCATCTGATGACTTTACAAGGTGGTAAATGACAGTATCATCTGCAATCAATCAAAGAGCGCTGCTCTGATTGCCACCTAAATCGGTTATGTAGATTAGGAGCAGCAGAGGCTCTATAACACTTTCTTTGGGAACACCATTTGTTACATGTGTTTTGAACCGAGCATTCAGTATTCAAACCATATTCTGAGTAGTAGGGCAACAAGGATGTCACCCCATTCTCCATAGTTGCCAGATGTATCCAAGATGGCGGCGATGACGTCATCCAAGATGGTGGCTTTAGGCAGAAAGTTTGAATTTTGACGGGAAGATAGGTCAATTGTTCTACCTCCACTAACCTAACCCCCTCTCCCCTCCCCCAGAAAAGTGGCGGGAAGTTCAAATTCTAACAGGATAATGCATCACACCTCTACTAACCTAAGAAAATTGCAGGAAGATAGGTCACTTGGACTACCTCCACTAACCTAAGTCACCCGACCGCCACCTTCTCTTAGGGATTTGTGGGAAAATGACTCAGCCTGCATTGGGCTGCTGGAGTGAGGAAGGAGTGTATTTTATTTATTTTGGAACAATTTATTTAAGGATGGAGTATATTTATCACAGTGATACAGAACAAACGCTCTGACATGCCACACAGCATACAGACCAGCAAACTTCTCCTAAATAACTCATGTATAATGCTCTATAGACATTCGCTTGCACAGCCTACAGACATGCAAACCACTCGAAAAGAATGCAATACATTTATGTCCAGAGAGCCAAACAACTCATAAATTGTCAAAATTATAATCCATCTAAAAGACTCTGCAAACATGCTTGCTAATCGTCAACTGTCAAAATCATGCACCAGGCTTTATTTAAACAATTAGCTACAGCACCACCATCCAGTGTGTTTGCCAGGAGGTCGCACTCCAACTGACCTAGTACACAGTACCACCGACAGAGGGTGCTGCCGTCCATTCTGTGATGTAATCCAAGATAGCAGCCATGACGTCAGCTTATGATGCAAGTACCATTATCCAAGATGTGACCAATTTCTTGGGATGAACATTGTAGCTGTGCAGGCTCGGCCTGCAGCGCCAGTGTCCTGTGCAGTGGTGATTCGTTTCCTGTTAATGGTAGGAGCTGTCAGACTGGAGATGCCTGTTGGAGTGCAGCAATGTAGATGAATTAACTGTGTTGTCCACTAGATGACCGAATAGCGAACTAATTCTTAGTATATGTTGGATAGCTTTCGTGATTTGAGAAGATTGAATATGGAGGTGCGTTTATGCTGGAATTTGTTCGGTTGACTGCTTCTGCGTGGCCGTGCGGTTCTAGGCGCTGCAGTCTGGAACCGCGAGACTGCTACGGTCGCAGGTTCGAATCCTGCCTCGGGCATGGATGTGTGTGATGACCTTAGGTTAGTTAGGTTTAACTAGTTCTAAGTTCTAGGGGACTAATGACCTCAGAAGTTGAGTCCCATAGTGCTCAGAGCCATTTGACTGCTTCTGCACATTTTGCGCCTTTATTTAGTTGAGAGAAGGTCGATTGTGGTGTGTGGAAGACATGTTTGCCGGTTCTCTAGACATGACAAACATTTTAGTTGACCTTGTAAATTATAGGGATGATTTCGAATCTACTACATCACCAACATCGGTATTCAAGAGCGGAAATATCAGTTTCCTCTATTTGTTTCGAGTTGCCGAGTAAAAGTCTCTGCATATGTGACAAGTTTCTAGTTAATCAGTGGTTTACAGCATGCCCCACCTAGCTAAAGTTTCGGGTATGTAGAGTAATAATTTCCAGTCTGTATCTTGGGAACTATGTTGCACTTGCGATCGGTAGGATACTGCCCAGCACTTGATATCGATAAGTACTGCGAAAATGGTATAATATTATGGCGAATCATGCGAAAATACGTGTGTTCTTGTAATCCCCAAGTATTTAGATGTGTGCAGAAAAGCGAGCAAGCAAGGAAGCAGGTTCGGACCAGAAACAGTAATGTGTTTGTGCCAAGGGGAAACGAGCCCGAATTTGTAGGACAGTTCTGAGAGCGACTTCAGTCTGCTGAGTGTTCTCTGTTCGCGCGTTGGGGTGGATGACTTGGGTTTGTTGGCTGCGGGAAAATATCTAGTGCTGTGAGTAGTATATACAGTACTATCCGTCTTCACGGTATATGTATGAATGATGTAAAAGGGATAATTTTGTTTGGCAAAGGATACGAATTGTATGTTTACTAAATCGACGTGGTACGTGGTGATATATTGCTGGGTTGGAGATTGGTTTCGCGCACTAATATTCAGGCTCCTGTCCTCAGTGGGAGAGCAATGTAATTGAGTGGGAGTCTTTCTGTATTTGACGTTATGTAGGGTCTGCAGTGATATATTGATGGGTCAGAGGTTAGTTTCACGTTCTAATACTCAAGAGCCTGTCCTCGATGGGAGAGCAGTATAAATGAGTAAGAATCTTTCCGTATTTGACAATATGTGTGGTAGTTTGTAAGATTTAATTGCTAGTGCAATATGGCGATCTGTGTAAAATAACCACTGAAAGCCTCATCTGCAGAAGGTAAAAAGGTGGAAGGTGCTTTGATACTGGTGGCAACAGTAATTCGGTGGGTATATTCGATAAGAGGCAATTATAATGCTCGATTCATTCACATCCTTTGTGCTGGGATATAGGAGCCTCTACATAGCGGAAGGAACGTTTGTATATGTTGAAAGCAGGAAGGGTAGCACGTAATAGACTGGGTACCAAGTTAGTTCCGTGAGTAAGACTGCATTTGACGTTGATCTGCGCTATTTTCGTAAACAGGTTCTGTTAGGGTAAGAATTTCCATGCATACAAGCTGAGACATCAAGAAAGTGAGCGTTAACTATTTCTCGGATGCTATACAATTTCCGCGAGGTCGACTCGGTTCTTACTTTTTACATAGTCATGTGACATCAGTATAAGATTGAGAACCTTGTTAGATGGGCTTGCGAAGGTTTGTAGCTATGCGAACGCACTTCACGGTGTTGTGCCAGTCATACTAGACAGTTAAGCAGGGTTAGACATGTCTCTCATGTTGCGCTAGGAATAATGTGCCTTGTAGAACTTTGTCATCACCAGTAAAGACACATGCTGCCAAGAGGTGTCTCACGTATGAGAGCGGCGTGAGCATGCCTTGGAGTTCTGTGATGTCAGTATAACACTGAGTGTATACTCGAAAACAGAAACAACTTTCACCTGCGTCTGACGGTGGCTCACAGCTGTGTAGGTGCGTGCGCCCTGAAGCATCTGCACTCCCACTCTGTCGTATCAGGTATGGTGCCTAGGTGAACATATATTTTGAGAGGAATTACTCAGGTATCAAGTATGAAAGGGATGTCACTGTCTCATGCATGTGGGCATCTGTGTATGATTTGACACATCACTTGATGCAGCTGCAGGTAGCCTACTGTGCGATCTACTGGACAGAGGGTAGCAGACCATGTCTGCGTATGTTGTTTGCGTGACGTTTGTGTTATTTTGCGAGCAGGTCTGTAGGCTGCACTATGCATTATTTGGACATTTTACGATGTCTGCACATCAGTGTAATAAATATACTCCATCCGTAAATAAATTATTCCAAAATAAATAAAGTACACTCCTTCCAGACTCTATCCAGCATACCAGCACAGGCTTAGTAATTTTTGCGCCATTTGCCCCCTCCAGATAACCATCTTGGATTATGTCACACGAGGGATGACAGCACCCTCTGGTGACAGTATTGTGAACTTGGTCAGTTGGAGTCTAGATCTTGAGGTGGAGACATTGCATGAAAAAAAAAACCTTATGTACAGCACAGGCTGAATCGTTTTCCCACCATTTTCCCCCACACCAGTCCGCCATCTTAGATTATGCCACAGGGGGTATGACAACACCCTCTGGTGGCAATTTTGTGTACTAGGTCAGCTGGAGTCTAGATTTCGTAGTGGAGACACTGCATGCAAAATGAAAACTTATGTCCAACACAGGCAGAGTCGTTTTCACACCATTCCCCCCCCCCCCCCCCCCCCATCTTGGATTATGTCACAAGGCAGACGACATTACACTCTTGTGGTGGTACTGTGTACTAGGTCCAGACCTCGTGGTTAACACACTGTTTGCCGCCATATTGGATAATGGTACTGTAAGGTGTCAGGCAAATCCAACACCTTCCATGAAAACCCTGACATGATAAGCAAAAGTATGTCACATACCTCCAAATAAATCGTGACATTAAATTAACCAAAGTAATACGAGTAACGAGTGAGCAAATGGAATACCACAGACTAACACAAGAATGCCTAAATGCATGTCATACCTTCCCACCGTGAGACAGACGCAGTTCCGAGGGGAGAAACGAGAACAGAAGCCGAGAGCAGAACTGTGTTAAGTAAGAAGGCCCTACGATAAGGGGCGGACACCCACGTCGCCAGATAACCGCTAGGACCACCCCCAAGCCCATGTTAAAAGCTAGAACCCTCCAGAAGAACAGTATAGATCTTACGATAACACAAAAAAGGGCTACCCCCATCCACAAGTTTTAGCGTGAGACTTTTTCGTGTCTCTGTTACGTCAGGACCACCCCCCAGACCATGTTAAAAGCTAGAGCCCTCCAGAAGAACAGTATAGATTTTACGATAACACTAAAAGGACCACACCAGCTGCAAGTTTTAGCGTGAGACTTTTTCGCGTCTCTGTTACGTTGCAAACTTTAAAAAAAATTGCCCCACCACAAAAAGTATAACGTTTCTCACTGGATAGACAGAATTTTAGTAGGCGGAGCTTAAGGTTAACATTGAGACCCTGATTGGTCAGATGAAAACACAGCCAGATAGTTTTTTTAAACCAACTCCGGTAAATTGTAGTAAGGAAAAGTTAGGAGAGAGTTGCTTCCGAGACGGCGAGGTGAGCGGAGCTGTGCTGTCCGCCGCCCCCTGATGAACACCGACAAGGTAATGAATGCACCGATGCCGCATAACAGCGCATAAAGCTTCACTCAGAACTGCAGAAGTCTCATCTGTTACACCCCCTCTTTGCGTAATACTAGTGTCGATCGTCAATTAAAGCTCATGGTGTTCAGATTTGCCACTTGAAGTAAAAATCTGAAACGCGATGATTTTTCTGTTATATAGTTATTGAGAAGCCACATCAGCCACTGTAATTTACGACAAGTTAGATAAGTAATTAAAGATATTGAGGGTCACTGTAGACGATTTTGATTGTTTTCTCTTTTGTGAAACTTAATTTAAACCTGGATTATAGATGTGATATGGCATAGGTCATCCTTCGATCCATTGTAGAACTTGGAAACCCATTCAGGGAATATTCGTTCACATTTTTGTTGAATGCAGTTGGTTCTTATCACCCTGTATTAAAACATTTCCTTTTACCAATAGTGCAATTTATAAACAATGTTTTGTGAGTAGAATAAAATTTCCAATGGTAAACTTAACTGCTTTTTCGACGTTATTTTACCAGCTAACTAAAAATAGGAACGCCTTGAACCCCTTCCACTAAATTTAGTTAGTATTAAGATTCTTTTACAGGGAGTGCAGTGGAGCTGACGCTGAAATCATTAAGTATTTGGTTATATCATCGCTAGTCTCACTGAACTCTTCTGAACTCTACATGTCATGTGTGGTCTGGCGTCTCCTTACCAGCAACAGGTCCCAGGTTCAAACTACTCAATTCCCTAAAAAACACGCTCAGAGCGTCGTTGCGCGAACGTGGTAGGGAGACACGACTTAGAACAACAGACACCACGCAGAATGTTAGAGTACTTGCATCATCAGCTGACGTCACGGCTGTCATCTTGGATTATGTCACAGAATGGACGACAGCGCCCTGTGGTGGTACTGTGTACTAGGTAGGTCAGTTGAAGTGCGGACCTCCTGGCGAACACACTGAATGGTGGTGGTGTCTCTAATTGTTTAAATAAAGCCTGGTGCATGATCTCGACAGCTGACGATTAGCAAGCATGTTTGCAGAGTCTTTTAGATGGATTACTATTTTGACAATTGACGAGTTGTTTGGCTCTCTGGACGTTAATGTATTGCATTCTTTATGAGTGGTTTGCATGTCTGCAGGTTGTGCATTCGTTATTTTGACAGTTTACAATTAGCAAGTGCAAGTGTAAAGAATTATACATGAGTTATTTAGGAGTAGTTTGCAGGTCTGTATGCTGTGTGGCATATCAGAGTGTATGTTCTATATCACTGTGATAAATATACTCCATCCCTAAATAAAGTGTTCCAAAATAAATAAAGTACACTCCTTCCTCTCTCCAGCACCCCAGTGCAGGCTGAGTCTTTTTCCCACGAATTCCTTAGAGGAGGTGACAGTCGGGTGACTTAGGTTAGTGGAGGTAGTCTAAGTGTCCTTTCTTTTGCGCCATTTTCTTAGCTTAATAGAGATGACCATATTTTGACCTTTCTTTACCACCAAAATTCAAAGTTGGTGCCAGTTCCCAGGAAGAGGTGGCAGTTGGGTGACTTAGGTTAGTGAGGGTAGCCCAAGTGACCTATCTTCCAGTGATTTTCTTAGGTTGGTAAGGTGTGATGCATTATCTTGTTGGAATTTGAACTTTCCATCATTATTCTGGGGAAGGGGGATGTGGGGGGTTTAGGTTAGTGGAGGTAGCCCAATTCACCTATATTCCCACAAAAATTCAAACTGATCGCCAAAAGCCACCATGTTGGGTGACGTCACGGCCACTGTCTTTGATGACGTCATGCGCTGATTCCAAGTCTACACGCCGCCATGTTGGATACATCTGGCAACAGTGGAAGGTGGGGTGATGTCCTTGTTGCCCTACCACAATACTGAGAAAGAGAGGTCTCAAGCCTATGGCAGAGTATGTGGAGGAATTCATCAAATTACCACCACTGCTCAAAAACCGTAAGAAATTCTTTCTTTTTTGAGCAAAATTAGTTACTAGGGAAATTACTTACTACTTGAAGCTGCTCAAATCACATAGTCTCCTAGAAAGGGGCATGAGGCTTGAGTGGTCTGGGAGCTGTCAACAAGCCTTCTGCAAATTAGAAAAAAGTCTATCTGTTCCCTGCCTGTTAACTTCCACGACAGGTACGCGACTGACTCTAACGACCAATTCGTCCCAGTACAGCTGGGTCTCGTGCTGCTGCACAAACTTCCCGATGGCACGGAACACCTGACAGCGATAGCTCCTACGAACTATTCACAGATTGAAACAGGTGCGTTAGCATTATTTTATGGCGTAGAAAAACACCGAGTATCCTTGCAATATAAAAAGTTCCTACTGTCAACTGATCACGAGTCACTGATCTCTGTATTTTACCTCTACAATAAGCTCCCAAAGAAAATGGTGCAACGGCTGCAGCCGTCTGCTCTATATTTCAGCAAGTATGATATTCATTATCGATCCATGCCTGACATTCGAATACGGACGGTCTGCTGCGCTTACACCCACGCCAGACACGCAGGAAGCGTTGTGTTCAGTCCATTCTCAGCCTTCTGTCACCGTTCGTGAGGTATCTACAACCACAGGTTGGGACGTACTACTTCCCCGGGCTTTACAAAATGTTAAGAACTTTATAGAAGAGTTATCTTTCTGTTGCAACTACAATCATTATTTAATAGAGGAATAAATGGCGTACACCTTATAGCAGAGAGTATGCCAGTACAATAGATGTGCCGGTTATGCCAAGACTCAGTGATGCTTCAAAGCAATGCATGTTAGAAATGACGCGCTAATCAACTCCACCATCTAGCAACTTTACGACAAATTCCTGAAGGTGAAAAATGTGACTAATCGAGCCAAAAGAGGTCGACCGAAAGTGCTAAGAGCCTGAAAGTAATCGACGTGCAAGTTTCATTCGCTTTGAGTAACACGAAGTATTTACGACAGCTATACACCCTGTCTCGTCTCTTCTATGGTAGTGCCTACACGGCATTGGAATAGAGTTTTAAAATGCACCCGTATAGTATTCGTGCTATTAATGAGTTTTTATTTGTAGACAAGGGAAAACATGTAGCTTTGGTTGGTTGGTTGGTTGATTTGAGGGAAGGGAGCAAACAGCGAGGTTATCGGTCCCATTGGATTAGGGAAGGATAGGGAAGGAAGTCGGCCTTTCAAAGGAACCATTCCAGCATTTGCCTAAGGCGATTTAGAGAAATCACAGAAACCCTAAATGAGAATGGTCGGACGCGGGTTTGAACCGTCGCCCTCCGGAATGCGAATCCAGTGTGCTAACCACTGCGTCACTTCGCTCGGGATGTAGCCTTCTGTTAATGGTTGGTGTCACCGGTCGTCCGAGATAGGGATGAACTCTGTGGCTGATGTTATCCTGACGTGGCTTGGTTAGATACACTCCTGGAAATTGAAATAAGAACACCGTGAATTCATTGTCCCAGGAAGGGGAAACTTTATTGACACATTCCTGGGGTCAGATACATCACATGATCACACTGACAGAACCACAGGCACATAGACACATAGACACAGGCAACAGAGCATGCACAATGTCGGCACTAGTACAGTGTATATCCACCTTTCGCAGCAATGCAGGCTGCTATTCTCCCATGGAGACGATCGTAGAGATGCTGGATGTAGTCCTGTGGAACGGCTTGCCATGCCATTTCCACCTGGCTCCTCAGTTGGACCAGCGTTCGTGCTGGACGTGCAGACCGCGTGAGACGACGCTTCATCCAGTCCAAAACATGCTCAATGGGGGACAGATCCAGAGATCTTGCTGGCCAGGGTAGTAGACTTACACCTTCTAGAGCACGTTGGGTGGCACGGGATACATGCGGACGTGCATTGTCCTGTTGGAACAGCAAGTTCCCTTGCCGGTCTAGGAATGGTAGAACGATGGGTTCGATGACGGTTTGGATGTACCGTGCACTATTCAGTGTCCCCTCGACGATCACCAGTGGTGTACGGCCAGTGTAGGAGATCGCTCCCCACACCATGATGCCGGGTGTTGGCCCTGTGTGCCTCGGTCGTATGCAGTCCTGATTGTGGCGCTCACCTGCACGGCGCCAAACACGCATACGACCATCATTGGCACCAAGGCAGAAGCGACTCTCATCGCTGAAGACGACACGTCTCCATTCGTCCCTCCATTCACGCCTGTCGCGACACCACTGGAGGCGGGCTGCACGATGTTAGGGCGTGAGTGGAAGACGGCCTAACGGTGTGCGGGACCGTAGCCCAGCTTCATGGAGACGGTTGCGAATGGTCCTCGCCGATACCCCAGGAGCAACAGTGTCCCTAATTTGCTGGGAAGTGGCGGTGCGGTCCCCTACGGCACTGCGTAGGATCCTACGGTCTTAGCGTGCATCCGTGCGTCGCTGCGGTCCGGTCCCAGGTCGACGGGCACGTGCACCTTCCGCCGACCACTGGCGATAACATCGATGTACTGTGGAGACCTCACGCCCCACGTGTTGAGCAATTCGGCGGTACGTCCACCCGGCCTCCCGCATGCGCACTATACGCCCTCGCTCAAAGTCCGTCAACTGCACATACGGTTCACGTCCACGCTGTTGCGGCATGCTACCAGTGTTAAAGACTGCGATGGAGCTCCGTATGCCACGGCAAACTGACTGACACTGACGGCGGTGGCGCACAAATGCTGCGCAGCTAGCGCCATTCGACGGCCAACACCGCGGTTCCTGGTGTGTCCGCTGTGCCGTGCGTGTGATCATTGCTTGTACAGCCCTCTCGCAGTGTCCGGAGCAAGTATGGTGAGTCTGACACACCGGTGTCAATGTGTTCTTTTTTCCATTTCCAGGAGTGTATGTTAATGCATAGAATTCACTTATCTGAGCAACGGAAAGTCCACGAGTCCCCTGTACATATACAAATGTAGGAGTCTGGTGTGCAATGTCACGCAGGCGAATCTTCACCCATTCTTTCATGTCACACTAAACAGTGACTGCTATGTATAGGTAATGCAATAATTCGTTAAACATTATACCGGATTACCAGCTACAGTACAAGTGGTTCCAACAGGGCAATTCTACGGCTCATATAGCCAACAGCACATTGACTTCCGTTTTCATTTACTACTGATTTTGGAGGTATTATTGCCTTAAGATCTCCTGACTTATCCCTACCTGACTTTTTTATGTACGGATATCTTAAGGATGCTGCATACAAAAGTCATCGTTAAGACTATTCTCGAATTACAGAAATAGTGTAACCTATGTGTTACTGCAATTCCCCAAAAAACGTTAGAATATGTATTTAGGGTCATGTAAAGTTGGATGCAGCTAGCTGAATCGCATAACGGAGGCCACTTGCATCAAATTTTGTGTTAATCATTCCCCTAGAAGGTTGCGTTATTTCTTCAGTATCCTGTGTTAACAGCGCAGCGGAGGTGCTCAGAACGTTTATCTAAAGCAATTGACCTTGATTGCTATACATTTGATTTGGAATATTACTTGGATTTGTGTATGAATGGGTTTGGCTCTGAGCGCTATGGGACTTCTTAAACCTAACTAACCTAAGGACATCACACACATCCATACCCGAGGCAGGATTCGAACCTGCGACCGTAGCGGTCGCGCGGTTCCAGACTGTAGCGCCTAGAACCGCTCGGCCACATCGGCCGGCATGAATGGGTTTAAATGGCTTTATATGACTTTAGCTTGTTATTCAGTTTTCGCTTCAGATATCTTTTGAAAATCGTTTCGCAGTTTGTTTTGATCTTCTGATGACTTTAATAGTCGATAAACGACAGCGTCATCTGCAAACAACCGAAAACGGCTGCTCAGATTGTCTTCCAAATCGTTTATATAGATAAGGAACAGCAAAGGGCCTATAACACTACCTTTGGGAACCTCAGGAATCACTTCTGTTTTACTCGATGACTTTCCGTCAATTACTACGAACTGTGACCTCTCTGACAGGAAATCGCAAATCCAGTCACCTTTCTTGAATATTGGTGTGACCTGTGCAACTTTCCAGTCTTTGGGTACGGATCTTTCGTCGAGCGGACGGTTGTATATGATTGTTAAGTATGGAGCTAATGCATCAGCATACTCGGAAAGGAACCTATCATGTTGTCAGGACTGACATAATGTTTCCATCCTACATCAGTCATTTATTTATGTTCTTTTTGTGATATCTGAATGTGTGAGGGAGATGGTGTAACTGGAACATCTAAGTTTTGCATTATTACCTTACAACATTTTTTTACTTTTCCAAATTATGCAAAGTAATTTACGCATATTTTGTCGACGGTTCTTTTTTGTAGTTAATATTTACCAGTTACAACAAATATTCAATGAGTCACTCTTGTACGCTGGCCTCTGCCGGCCTTTCTCTGCATATCCGAGTTCTTTTCCGAACGCTTGCAATCCTATAATGCTTACGTAAACCTTGTGCCTCCCATCCTAGAATAACATTTCTCAAGTGTGTGGGACCTACATTGCACCTAGAAAGACGACGACGATTTACATCCGATGACGGCATTGGCCATCTGGGGGATAGTAGATATACTGATAACGGTTTCAACGTCTTCCACCAACAGATAGCTTAGTGGCATAGTTACCAACTGTCTACTCTTTAATGGGTAATGCTCACAGCCAGGAGGCTCACAAGGAACCCCTTGAGTGAGAGGTCACAAGTTCAATCTTTAGTAAGGCTCTTTTCGAATTGCTGTGTTAACAGTTACGATAGGAAAATTATTAGCTGCTAGTGACCCACTATGTTGTATCAGAGGGTAACAAAATAAGTGTCCAGAAGATGCAGAGATCAAACTTATATGGCATGTACAGGGTGTTTCAAAAATGACCAGTATATTTGAAACGGCAATAAAAACTAAACGAGCAGCGATAGAAATACACCGTTTGTTGCAATATGCTTGGGACAACAGTACATTTTCAGGCAGACAAACTTTCGAAATTACAGTAGTTACAAGTTTCAACAACAGATGGCGCTGCGGTCTGGGAAACTCTATAGTACGATATTTTCCACATATCCACCATGCGTAGCAATAATATGGCGTAGTCTCTGAATGAAATTACCCGAAACCTTTGACAACGTGTCTGGCGGAATGGCTTCACATGCAGATGAGATGTACTGCTTCAGCTGTTCAATTGTTTCTGGATTCTGGCGGTACACCTGGTCTTTCAAGTGTCCCCACAGAAAGAAGTCACAGGGGTTCATGTCTGGCGAATAGGGAGGCCAATCCACGCCGCCTCCTGTATGTTTCGGATAGCCCAAAGCAATCACACGATCATCGAAATATTAATTCAGGAAATTAAAGACGTCGGCCGTGCGATGTGGCCGGGCACCATCTTGCATAAACCACGAGGTGTTCGCATTGTCGTCTAAGGCAGTTTGTACCGCCACAAATTCACGAAGAATGTCCAGATAGCGTGATGCAGTAATCGTTTCGGATCTGAAAAATGGGCCAATGATTCCTTTGGAAGAAATGGCGGCCCAATCCAGTACTTTTTGAGGATGCAGGGACGATGGGACTGCAACATGGGGCTTTTCGGTTCCCAATATGCGCCAGTTCTGTTTATTGACGAAGCCATCCAGGTAAAAATAAGCTTTGTCAGTAAACCAAATGCTGCCCACATACATATCGCCGTCATCAATCCTGTGCACTATATCGTTAGCGAATGTCTCTCGTGCAGCAATGGTAGCGGCGCTGAGGGGTTGCCGTGTTTGAATTTTGTATGGGTAGAGATGTAAACTCTGGCGCATGAGACGATACGTGGACGTTGGCGTCATTTGGACCGCAGCTGCAACACGGCGAACGGAAACCCGAGGCCACTGTTGGATCACCTGCTGCACTAGCTGCGCGTTGCCCTCTGTGGTTGCCGTACGCGGTCGCCCTACCTTTCCAGCACGTTCATCCGTCACGTTCCCAGTCCGTTGAAATTTTTCAAACAGATCCTTTATTGTATTGCTTTTCGGTCCTTTGGTTACATTAAACCTCCGTTGAAAACTTCGTCTTGTTGCAACAACACTGTGTTCTAGGCGGTGGAATTCCAACACCAGAAAAATCCTCTGTTCTAAGGAATAAACCATGTTGTCTACAGCACACTTGCACGTTGTGAACAGCACACGCTTACAGCAGAAAGACGACGTACAGAATGGCGCACCCACAGACTGCGTTGTCTTCTGTATCTTTCACATCACTTGCAGCGCCATCTGTTGTTGAAAATTGTAACTACTGTAATTTCGAAAGTTTGTCCGCGTGTCGTCCCAAGCATATTGCAACAAACGGTGTATTTATATCGCTGCTCGTTTAGTTTTTATTGCCGTTGCAAATATACCGGTCATTTTTGAAACACCCTGTATGTATTCCGCTTCACAAACTGAACATCGTCTACATTCAAGATGTGTTCAAAACACCATTAACTTTCACCATGAACACCGAATGAAAAATGTCGCGCTACAGTGGTAGCAAAGGTTCGTACCATCAAGATCGAAGGTGAACTGCTTGGAAGTTACAAACCGTGCAGGACATTCAGCTATGAATCCACTCTTAAAGAATATGTATTGAACCATATTGATGTAACGGTGTAATGAGAGCTGATGGAATTTGATGGCATGCAACTGAATGCGAAACAGAACGTCCTAGAACTTATCGCGAAACTGGCTATCCTTTAAGGCGCACCTGCAGACATTACGATAATATATTTTATAGGAACCAAAAAAAAAAAAACCGTCCAGAGGCTCAGTCTGTTCAGTGGCTCCTGGTGGTATGAATTACAATGTCTAAAGGAGTAGGATTTTTATACGCAGACCAGAAACGACGCAAAAGCAAATTATTTTGACCAACTATTTGCCAAAAGCAGGGCTTATACCATAGTTATAGTTCTCTTACACCCATTTTCCCACTCGTGATTGCTGTGACGTAAATATTCCCTACTGCCCTTGCAATATCACGCACACGAGAAAGAATCATAGGGGGCAGAGCACCTCCAACTTCTCCCAGCACAATAAATAACTTTCCAGTCAATTTACCATCTAGATTAATAGTCGGCATAATTGTATACGAATGTGTTAAGACATTGATTTTAGCTGATCGAGGTATAACTCTCTTGGTACCCTTAACTTCTAGGATGCGTTTCATAAGCATTTCTTCTCCAATCCCGATTGGTTGGAGTTACAAAGAAATTCACTACTCACCGATGGGATACGTTTATCTCATCTGCAAATTTTCGGGCCGATTCAGCAGTTTGCTGTGCTTCGTCAAGTTGAAGTTTTGTTTAAAATTTCGTTATCTTACATTCTCTAATTGTGTCCTTGAAATCACTGTAATCTACATCTCACGCAATTTGATGTGCATATCGTAGTAGGTTACTATCATTCACATACTTTAAATTGTATAGAGCATCTTTGAAACGCTCAAACACCGGTTTTTGTAACAAGTGTACCTTGTCTTCCCCTTAATATCCGTATTTGAATAAAGTCAGCTTTCTGTAAGTTGAATTATTCACAATTGTCAAAAAAGAGATGAAGAAAGATTAGGGTTTAGCGCCTCGTCGACTCGCCATGTTGAGCTGTTGCACTGAGTTTTAACATGGCTCGAAAATTTCATACAAAGTGTGTTGACAAGCTTTTAAAGTTCCACTCTTATAATCAGCGGATGGTTAAAAATGGATTGTTTCTCTACCAGGCGGTGAATGGTTCATTTTATGACCGGCCACGGTCCTTGGCCACAAAATATACGTCAAATTCAGGAACGACAGAGAAGACAATGCGACTGAGGACTGTCTCAGAAGATATTGAATTTCAACGTGTGAAATATCGAACGTATACAACTGAAGAAGTCCTATACTAGTTTCAAAGTAAGTTAACTGGCCTCCCAGTTCTGTGACAGCATTTCAGACTCAGAACAGTTGTGTTCTGGATTTTTCCTTATGCGCCGAAATGGATTGCATGGACAGTCACATGTTCGGGTTACTTCGTGTGAACATGATGTACCCACTGATAGTGTTGATGTTACCGTGTAGCGCGTGCACATGCGCATAGCGTATTGTCTCCTGCAAAGCGTGCACTTACAGTGTAGGTGTTCGGCCTTCTAAACAGCCACGTATGTTCTGCAGCAATGATCGTACCATCGTTGTGCTACCTCCCTCATCCCCCCTAACTATCACCTTCCTTCTGTAATACAGCACTACAGCAACAGTTACAGTTGTCGGGAACATCATCATTATCATCGCTGATTGACACAGCCAAGATAGGACCTAATGTGATGCGAAGGCCACATGACGCTTATACACCCGACACAACATTTAATTAAAGTGTACAGGAGGTTAATTTTCAATTACTAACAGTCGATTTTGAACATTTAGATGTAACGATAAATTTAGTTTGTGCAGTTTATAACCCATATCGGAAATCCAGCCGTACGGAGTGGCCGCGCGGTTTGAGGCGCCGTGTCTCGGTTTACGAGGCCCCTCCCGCCGGTGGTTCGAATTCTCCCTCGGGCCTGGGTGTGTGTTGTTCTAAGCATAGGTTAGTTTAAGTAGTGTGTAAGTCTAGCGACCGATGACCTTAGCAGTTTCGTCCCTTAGGAATTCACACACATTTGAACGTTTCGGAAATCCACCGATACGAGACAGATTACACTGTTGGTTCACAGGTCCTAGTGAAACGTATTATTAAGCTCCATATCGTCTGTGAGATACTTGAGTTATTATCATTGTTTTATCAACTAGTAAATAAATTCAACGCTAATATTTTTTGTTATTCTAGTTTTATTTAGTGCGGTAGTTATATAGGAAGATGAACAATACACCGAGTACTGATTATTTCCATTATATTATTAAGTTGGTATTGTACTTCTAACCAAGTGTGGCATAACATTGCCCACTACAGGAACGTAGATACTAAGTCAAAACAAACTGCAGCAAATACAATATTGGACGTGATCTCGAGATTTCGATTTCTTCTTTTCTTACCATTATAGCTTAGATAAAGTTACGTCTCTAGTGGTCCTCTTGTCTAGGAGACAAACTTCATTTCTATTCAGTACGACAAAGTTTTCTCAGATTTCTTGTCGCGTCAATTCACAATGAGTCAGCGACGTTTTGGAAGGTACCAGAATATGGAAGGACAGTGTATGGCTTCAGAAATGTCGCTGCTTCATAGCGAATTTACGTGGCAAGAACCCCGAAAACATTTTGTTGGACTGATATGCCACGAAAACTTTCATTTGTGCTTCATTCATATTCCTGAAAATTTCACGTCAACGCAGAGTATGCTTACTAGAGAAAGTTTATTTTTAGACAAACCAAAAATACAGTGAGAAGCACTGGGACTCGACACGCCACCCCAGGAGCCTGTATTATCAACTTTCACTCTTATGATGAGATATACCACTCAGTAGTCGACTGTTACAGAGTTAGAGACACCTACATATCTCTCGACATCTCGTATATTCTGAATAAGAGACGCCTCATAGGTACCCTCATGTCCGTGATATATTCATTTTACCGCATTCTCACATTTCTGGCGAGATAGGATAGTGTTTTATCTTGCTGAACGAGCGCGATCCACTGCATCATTATGTGAGACGGACAATATCAGAGGTACCGGAGGTCACATTATATTGTAGTCGAGTATGACAGATAAAAATATATTTATGAAATAATTTCTATTGCTTCAGTCATTTTTCACTAATGTTTAATTAGCACACCACGTTTCGGCATCATCATTAAATGCATTACAATTACTACTGAATTACTATGAGGTTCATTTCCTGGGTGTGGCAGTGAGGTTATATATCGAAATACGGCCCTGTACAAAAAGACATATTTATTTAAATGTCTGCCGTAAGTCGGTTGTATGTTTTAAATCATTTCGTTAGTGTGTTTACTTACATTTTTAAAAATGATTCAAATGGCTCTGAGCATTATGGGACTTAACTTCTGAGGTCATCAATCCCCTAGAACTTAGAACTACTTAAACCTAACTAACCTAAGGACATCACACACAACCATGCCCGAGGCAGGATTCGAACCTGTGACCGTAGCGGTCACGCGGTTCCAGGCTGAAGCGCCTAGAGCCGCTCGGCCACAGTGGTAGGTTACATTTTTACTGGAAACTTGATTGTCCAGCACACAGTGCACAACAACAAACGTATCACAACTTACCACCCTCACATTTAGATATTTACATCATTACAGAGACCCTTAACTGCTAAGATAAACTACTTTCAGTTGATAAGGTAGTATATGAAGATGAAACCTTTTCTATATAGATGTATTTATGTAATGGCACATATTCCGTGATACAATTATTTGATTAGACACTTTTTCTAATAAAATAAGCTTTCGATATTGGAGAAATTTTTGAAGAGATTTATATTGCTACTTACTAGCTGATCATTTAGCAGCCTGTCACAATGTTCTGTGCCATGAATGATTCTTCATACAAATCCATCTGGTGTTCCTTATCCGTTTCATGCACTACATGAAGACCATTCGTGATGTGTAAAGGCTGGCAAGTGTCCCTTATGTGTGGTAGCTGTTGCTCATTTAGTGTAACTGTTTGTGTGGTAGGCACTTGTGTGATTGTTGTGTCTTTTTTAGAAGTCTTTCGCAGACACACTGAGACATAACATAAGCACACAGACAGATGAAAACACACACAATCAGGCATTGACAAAATAGTGTAAGCACTCTTCGTAGGTCAAACTGGGAGTGTAATAAAATTCAGAAATGAATATTTTTATTGATGTCTACTGCCATGTTCTAAGAAAGAATATTTACGTAAAGAAATAAATGAAAAATCGACGAAATCACATAAAGTATTACATAGAGAAAATGAACTGGAATTGATTAAATTTAGAACTGTACTACTGTCACTCATGATCCTGTGGGAATACTTGAGATTTAGCCATCCGAATTCAAGAGAGAACAGAGTGTAGTATTTTTTATTAATTATTACGTTCCTCGTGCATATTCCAAATTCACTGCGAACGGTGGTGCAATGCCTGATGGGTTTCTTTCTGAAGAATTAGATAAAAGTTCCAGCGACACTCGCCTCATATGTTTCCCGCGAGTTTTACCTATGCTCGAACACATCATCTGCCCCCAAGGTTTCCTGTAAATACATTTCTTGTGGTCAGACATAATGACACAGTTACACATAATTACAGGATACACATCTTGCAGGCAAATGCCAGCTAAGCTAGGCTAAACCTGCGATAGAAACACGGAAAAATGGAAGTTTTGTTCGGGACGAGCGTGAATGAAATACCCACCTGGCCATACTTGTTTAGGTTTCCTGTGGTTTTCCTAAGTAACTCCGGGTGAATACTGGGACGGTTCCTTCAACATGGCAACAAACCATGAATCTTGTTTACATTTGTCCAACTGATTTAGTGCTCATTCCCTTATGACCTAGACTTCGAGCTCGATGGGATAATGAACACTAACGTCCCTTCCTAGAAAGATGGTAATGATCACCCACTGAACAGCAGGCAGAATACGCAGGTGGAGAAACTCTATGAAACAGGTCTCCCGTAATATGATTTAGACACTAGTTTCCTCAATTAAAACATATTTTCGGACTTGTACTGAGAGACTAATAAAACGTCCATCAACTACAGAAAACTCGCATCCGAACTATAAACTTTGGCAAAAATAGCAGATAACGACGGTAAAGGTCCCATCATAGTCGTCAGAATGTATACAAAAAAGTTACACACCAATGGAAACAAGGTACAGGAAAGAAGAAGAGATGCGATAAGAAAATACGTCACTTCAGTGCCGCATCGTATGGGGGAAAAACTCCAGATAAAATCAAACTTTCACTTCAAAAAACAAACTGAGAGAAAGCTTCAGAAGGTGAAAGCAATACGATCTCTAATTTGTTATTCTCAGGAATAACACAGCACATTTACCTGCTCGGGTGCTAGCTGTGGTTACAGTGAGAAAATATATATATAAAGGTCAGACAGGAATAAATTTTAAAACAAGATACAGAAACTATTAGAATCCCACTGGTAACAACCTATGTTCATTTAGTTCACATCTTAAAGAAGAGAACACGCAGTTAGTGACATAAAGCTGTGCCTGTCACTTCTATACTGTACTGAAAAAGTCAACCTAGTAAATATTTTAAAATAAATAGAATTTTCTCACCCTGACATTATTCTCGAAGAAGAGACAGATTTCAAAAACATACAATTCATCGAAAATTTCAGCTATATTCTTATAAACTTTCAGTCATAAAGTGCAGTCATTTGTTTTACAGACACTGTAGAAAAAAAATCCAATCTCCAAGAAGGAATTGTGCGAGATAAACGAAAGCTCGTAGGCGTATTTCTATATCTATATATTTCGCGCCAGTCGCAAAGGGAGTGGCGCTAGCAGCGCCACTACGAAGACACAAATCAGGTTTGCTTTAAATATACGCTGTAACGGTCATGAGCGGTAGTTACGTTTGAGATTAGACTTAGTGAGTTGGTGTTAGTCAAGAATACCTTTAATACGACGAAGATCCCGTTATCAACAGCTCATTGAGTTTGAACGACGTCGTGTAATAGGGCTACGAGAAGCTGCATGTTATCTCACGATATTGCAGAAAGTCTTGGCAGAAATGTAGCCATTGTACATGATTGCTGGTAATGGTGGTCACGGGATAGCACGGTCGCAAGAAGACAGGGCTCCGGGCGGCGACGTGGTACAACCGAGAGAGAAGATCGTCGTGTTCGGCATATGGCACTGGCGCAACGTACTGCGTCTGCAGCAGCACTTCGAGTAGCAGTGGGTACTACAGTGGCACAACGAACTGTTACAAATCGGTTACTTTAAGGACAGTTCTCAGCTAGACATTCTGTGGCGTCCATTTCTATTAGGCTAGGCGCAAACTGAGACGCGTATAGCACGCGTGACGTGACACGACACTACAGCGCGGCACGCACGTGCCGCACGGGTCGCGCGGGACCAGCGCATATTGCAACGCGTCACCATACTTCGCACGCGCCGACTGGCGACGCTCTGCGCTGACAGAACCGAAGCGCGCGCAACCTGTTATCTTTCTCAAACGATTTTACAGAAACTATTCACTGAAAATATATGATTTTTGCCTTACTTGTAGCGTTATATGTCAGCTTCGTGGCAAAGTGCCCATCACCTCGCTAATGACGATTCTTATTCTGATGTACACGTTTTAGTAAGACACTACGCAAAACTATAAAAGTTTGCAACGAAAATTAGGGTCGCTATGATTTTGCGTTTGGTGCGTAGTACACCATATCTTGCTGCGTATGAAATTTAGCTAACATGCTGAATTTTTGTTTAGACTTGGGAGGAGGTCTATATCTGCCTCCGATCTCGAGAAAATGGATCCCATGTAGCGCGCTCACTTCCGATCTCACGCCCGCGAGAATGAAATACTCGCAACATCTCTCATATCTCCTAAACCGCTCGAGACATCGAAACGAAACTTTGGCGAATGATAGCACACAAGGATGAGAGTGTTTTGGCTATTCTTAAACACATGGAACTTTCTTATCTATGGCGATATATCAGTACTTACACTTCCCTTTTTATTTATTTCACTCCAGTGACTGTAATTTTTTGAGAGTCATCGACAGCTAGCGAAACAACAGCTTCCTAGTATGAAAATAAATATGAAATTTCTTATTTTATGTTACTGCAAACCGACACCATGAGGTTTTTCGTAAGCTATTGAGATCTGTGATTGCCAATTATTTGTTTAATGAGCACTACGTTTCGGAATTCTGTCTCAATAGCTGCTGTGAGATGAGTTTCGCAAATTACACTGTGACAAAGGAAGTACAATTAAACCAGTCACCAAGAGAAATGTGGCCGTTACTCACAAACGGTGATGCTTCTTCGAATGAGAAAAGTTAACAACTCACACAAAAATAGATTGCCAATTTTGGTGGAATCCCCGTTGTTGTTGTGGTCTTCAGTCCTGAGACTGGTTTGATGCAGCTCTCCATGCTAATCTACCCTGTGCAAGCTCCTTCATCTCCCAGTACCTACTGCAACCTACATCCTTCTGAATCTGCTTAGTGTATTCATCTCTTGGTCTCCCTCTACGATTTTTACCCTCCACACTGCCCTCCAATGCTAAATTGGTGATCCCTTGATGCCTCAGGACATGTCCTACCAACCGATCCCTTCCTCTAGTCTAGTTGTGGCACAAACTTCTCTTCTCCCCAATCCTATTCAATACCTCCTCATTAGTTACATGATCTACCCACCTAATCTTCAACAATCTTCTGTAGCACCACATTTCAAAAGCTTCTATTCCCTTCTTGTCCAAACTATTTATCGTCCATGTTTCACTTCCATACATGGCTACACTCCATACAAATACTTTCAGAAACGACTTCCTGACACTTAAATCTATACACGACGTTAACAAATTTCTCTTCTTTAGAAACGCTTTCGTTGCCACTGCCAGTTTACATGTTATATCCTCTCTACTTCGACCATCATCAGTTATTTTGCTCCCCAAATAGCAAAACTCCTTTACTATTTTAAGTGTCTCATTTCCTAATCTAATTCCCTCAGAATCACCCGAGTTAACTCGACTACAGTCCATTATCCTCGTTTTGCTTTTGTTGATGTTCATCTTATACCCTTCTTTCAAGACACTGTCCATTCCGTTCAGCTGCTCTTCCAGGTCCTTTGCTGTCTGTGACAGAATTACAATGTCATCGGCGAACCTTAAAGTTTTTATTTCTTCTCCATGGAATTTAATACCTTCTCCGAATTTTTCTTTTGTTTCCTTTACTGCTTGCTCAATATACAGATTGAATAGCATTTGGGAAAGGCTACAACCCTGTCTCACTCCCTTCCCAACCAATGCTTCCCTTTCGTGTCCCTTGACTCCTATAACTGCCATCTGGTTTCTGTACAAATTGTAAAGAGCCTTTCGCTCCCTGTATTTTACCCCTGCCACCTTCAGAATTTGAAAGAGTGTATTCCAGTCAACATTGTCAAAAGCTTTCTCTAAGTCTACAAATGCTAGAAATGTAGGTGTGCCTTTCCTTAATCTACACTCCTGGAAATGGAAAAAAGAACACATTGACACCGGTGTGTCAGACCCACCATACTTGCTCCGGACACTGCGAGAGGGCTGTACAAGCAATGATCACACGCACGGCACAGCGGACACACCAGGAACCGCGGTGTTGGCCGTCGAATGGCGCTAGCTGCGCAGCATTTGTGCACCGCCGCCGTCAGTGTCAGCCAGTTTGCCGTGGCATACGGAGCTCCATCGCAGTCTTTAACACTGGTAGCATGCCGCGACAGCGTGGACGTGAACCGTATGTGCAGTTGACGGACTTTGAGCGAGGGCGTATAGTGGGCATGCGGGAGGCCGGGTGGACGTACCGCCGAATTGCTCAACACGTGGGGCGTGAGGTCTCCACAGTACATCGATGTTGTCGCCAGTGGTCGGCGGAAGGTGCACGTGCCCGTCGACCTGGGACTGGACCGCAGCGACACACGGATGCACGCCAAGACCGTAGGATCCTACGCAGTGCCGTAGGGGACCGCACCGCCACTTCCCAGCAAATTAGGGACACTGTTGCTCCTGGGGTATCGGCGAGGACCATTCGCAACCGTCTCCATGAAGCTGGGCTACGGTCCCGCACACCGTTAGGCCGTATTCCGCTCACGCCCCAACATCGTGCAGCCCGCCTCCAGTGGTGTCGCGACAGGCGTGAATGGAGGGACGAATGGAGACGTGTCGTCTTCAGCGATGAGAGTCGCTTCTGCCTTGGTGCCAATGATGGTCGTATGCGTGTTTGGCGCCGTGCAGGTGAGCGCCACAATCAGGACTGCATACGACTGAGGCACACAGGGCCAACACCCGGCATCATGGTGTGGGGAGCGATCTCCTACACTGGCCGTACACCACTGGTGATCGTCGAGGGGACACTGAATAGTGCACGGTACATCCAAACCGTCATCGAACCCATCGTTCTACCATTCCTAGACCGGCAAGGGAACTTACTGTTCCAACAGGACAATGCACGTCCGCATGTATCCCGTGCCACCCAACGTGCTCTTGAAGGTGTAAGTCAACTATCCTGGCCAGCAAGATCTCCGGATCTGTCCCCCATTGAGCATGTTTGGGACTGGATGAAGCGTCGTCTCACGCGATCTGCACGTCCAGCGCGAACGCTGGTCCAACTGAGGCGCCAGGTGGAAATGGCATGGCAAGCCGTTCCACAGGACTACATGCAGCATCTCTACGATCGTCTCCATGGGAGAATAGCAGCCTGCATTGCTGCGAAAGGTGGATATACACTGTACTAGTGCCGACATTGTGCATGCTCTGTTGCCTGTGTCTATGTGCCTGTGGTTCTGTCAGTGTGATCATGTGATGTATCTGACCCCAGGAATGTGTCAATAAAGTTTCCCCTTCCTGGGACAATGAATTCACGGTGTTCTTATTTCAATTTCCAGGAGTGTATCTTCTAAGATAAGTCGTAGGGTCAGTATTGCCTCACGTGTTCCAACATTTCTACGGAATCCAAACTGATCTTCCCCGAGGTCGGCTTCTACCAGTTTTTTTCATTCGTCTGTAAAGAATTCACGTTAGTATTTTGCAGCCGTGACTTATTAAACTGATAGTTTGGTAATTTTCACATCTGTCAACACCCGCTTTCTTTGGGATTGGAATTGTTAAATTCTTCTTGAAGTCTGAGTTTATTTCGCCTGTCTCGTACATGTTGCTCACCAGATGGTCGAGTTTTGTCAGGACTGGCTCTCCCAAGGCTGTCAGTAGTTCTAATGGAATGTTGTCTACTCCCAGGGCCTTGTTTCGACTCAAGTCTTTCAGTACTCTGTCAAACTCTTCACGCAGTGTCATATCTCCCATTTCATCTTCATCTACATCCTCTTCCATTTCCAGAATATTGTCCTCAAGTACACCGCCCTTGTATAGACCCTCTACATACTCCTTCCACCTTTCTGCTTTCCCTTCTTTGCTTAGAACTGGGTTTCCATCTGAGCTCTTGATATTCATACAAGTGGTTCTCTTTTCTCCAAAGGTCTCTTTAATTTTCCTGTAGGCTGTATCTATCTTACCCCTAGTGAGATAAGCCTCTACATCCTTACATTTGTCCTCTACCCATCCCTGCTTAGCCATTTTGCACTTCCAGTCGATCTCATTTTTGAGACGCTTGTATTCCTTTTTGCCTGCGTAATTTACTGCATTTTTATATTTTCTCCTTTCATCAATTAAATTCAATATTTCTTCTGTTACCGAAGGATTTCTACTAGCCCTCGTCATTTTACCTACTTGATCCTCTGCTGCCTTCACTACTTAATCCCTCAGAGCTACCCATTTTTCTTCTACTGTATTTCTTTCCCCCATTCCTGTCAATTGTTCCCTTATGCTCTCCCTGAAACTCTGTACAACCTCTGGTTCTTTCAGTTTATCCAGGTCCCATCTCCTTAAATTCCCACCTTTTTGCAGTTTCTTCAGTTTTAATCTACAGTTTATAACCAATAGATTGTGGTCAGAGTCCACATCTGCCCCTGGAAATGTCCTACAATTTAAAACCTGTTTCCTAAATCTCTGTCTTACCATTATATAATCTATCTGATACCTTTTAGTATCTCCAGGATTCTTCCATGTATACAACCTTCTTTTATGATTCTTGAGCCAAGTGTTAGCTGTGATTAAGTTATGCTCTGTGCAGAATTCTACCAGACGGCTTCCTCTTTCATTTCTTAGCCCCAATCCATATTCACCTACTATGTTTCCTTCTCTCCCTTTTCCTACTGTCGAATTCCAGTCACCCATGACTGTTAAATTTTCGTCTCCCTTCACAATCTGAATAATTTCTTTTATCTCATCATACAATTCTTCAATTTCTTCATCATCTGCAGAGCTAGTTGGCATATAAGCTTGTACTACTGTAGTAGGCATGGGCTTCGTGTCCACCTTGGCCACTATAATACGTTCACTATGCTGTTTGTAGTAGCTTACCCGCACTCCTATTTTTTATTCATTATTGAACCTACTCCTGCATTACCCCTATTTGATTTTGTATTTATGACCCTGTATTCACCTGACCAGAAGTCTTGTTCCTCCTGCCACCAAACTTCACTAATTCCCACTATATCTAACTTTAACCTATCTATTTCCCTTTTTAAATTTTCTAACCTACCTGCCCGATTAAGGGATCTGACATTCCACGCTCCGATCCGTAGAACGCCAGTTTTCTTTCTCCTGATAACGACGTCCTCCTGAGTAGTCCCCGCCCGGAGATCCGAATGGGGGACTATTTTACCTCCGGAATATTTTACCCAAGAGGACGCCATCATCATTTAACCATACAGTAAAGCTGCATGCCCTCGGGAAAAATTACGGCTGTAGTTTCCCCTTGCTTCAGCCGTTCGCAGTACCACAACAGCAAGGCCGTTTTGGTTAGTGTTACAAGGCCAGATCAGTCAATCATCCAGGCTGTTGCCCCTGCAGCTACTGAAAAGGCTGCTGCCCCTCTTCAGGAACCACACGTTTGTCTGGCCTCTCAACAGATACCCCTCCGTTGTGGTTGCACCTACGGTACGGCTATCTGTATCGTTGAGGCACGCAAGCCTCCCCACCAACGGCAAGGTCCATGGTTCATGGGGGGGGGGGGGGGGGGAAATCCCCGTAACCCATCGTATTTTTAACACTGAGCGACTGTAATGGAAACTTACCAAAGGATTTTGTTCCTTCTCTTGATCTGAGCAGTATTAAAATAATGACGAGCGTTCCTTCAGGCGGAATGATAGGCACATGCCAGATACTGGTTACTCACCTACGGCTTGACAAACTCAAAATGTGTGATCGCGAATAAAATAGTTGTTATAGAGAAAAATAAACAACTGATCTTTCGCACAACACAATGGTCAGTGCATTGTCAGTAGCGGAGGATAATGCGCGTGACAGGAATGCACAACAAGGTGCCTTGTGAGTTGGAGTTCGAAAAACATTGTCACGAAAGTAGTAGATCTACCTTTGACATCTGTACATTTCAACAAATTAAATATATCTAAGCATAACTCTTTTCGGATATTCCTACTTTCGTAATAATACCGATCATTTTCTTCATTTGTGTAGCCAGTTGAATTAGTTTATTAATGCTGATAATGTGCATGCAACAATTGAAATGCTTTTTCTCATCACGGCGAACCAAATAAAACATTGTTATATGTGACTGCTTTTCGACTGTTTCTAGCTTGCAGTGGAAATGTGATGTTCGCATGCATGCAGTACAGTGTGTCGTATTACATTATTACATCCATATCAGAGTAACCACAGTGAGACTTCTATACTTCAGATCTTGGACGCTTTTTACCAGGAGCACAAAGGGATCACTACTATGGAGATTATGCCTTTCTAAATTTTTGTAAGAGATCGTACAGATCTGCCAACATACTAGGCAGCGAGAAGATAACCTTGTTTTACTTACCTGCCTTGATTCTTAATCACATGATTTTATAATATTCCATGCTTCCTTATTCACTACCCACTGTCCCTTCTTGCGATCTGAAAACATCGCGGAGGCATATGATACAATACCAGCGGCCAATGGTTCATCAGTTACTGAAATACGCATTTTTCTTGACAGAAGAAAAACAAAACAAAACAAAACTATACAGATATAAATAACAGAAAAGTATAATGTACTAACGAAGAAAGCTGGAGCGTTTAAATGGCGAAAAACGAAACACTACACAAAGGCAATAAAATTTAGTACACAGTAAGGCAAAATTTATCGTATGGGCAATACCACCACTGCTCATATGCGCCGTTCCGATGTGGGCATACAGCCGGGCTACTTTTCCGCTGCCCGCCTCAAAATTCCCACGGTGCTAGCGAGGCACGCGCGACGCGCGGCGCGAGTAACTGTGCCTCAACCACAACGCCGCGCGACCTGGCGCAGGCGCGTGTCGCGTCCCAGTCACGTCGCGTCGCAATTTGCGCGGTCCCATTTGAACCTATGATGTCACAAAAACTCGCGCTGCGCTGCGTCGCGCCGCACGCGCTATACGCGTCTCAATTTGCGCCTAGACTAGTCGGTTCTGCCTCGGTGCTATTAACGGCTGTGTGTTGGTTAGAAGGTGGCCAGATGAGTGCCTGCAACGAACCTGTCCGCAGCCTAGAAGAACTGGACCTACACCTGGAGCTATTGTGTGAGGTGCGATTTCGTATGACAGCAGGAGCACTCTCGTAGTTATCCCACAAAAATGGTTCAAACGGCTCTGAGCACTATGGGACTTAACTGCTGAGGTCATCAGTCCTCTAGAACTTAGAACTACTTAAACCTAACTAACCTAAAGACATCACCCACATCCATGCCCGAGGCAGGATTCGAACCTGCGACCGTAGCGGTCGCGCGGTTCCAGACTGTAGCGCCTAGAACCGTTCGGCCACTCCGGCCGGCGGTTATCCCACACACCATGACTGCAAATCTGTACGTCAGTCTGGTGATGTGATCTCTTGTGCTGCCATTCATGCACAGCAATCCAGGGGGAGGGGGGCTGTACCAACAGGATAACGGTTGCCCATGTACCGCTGTTGTTACCCAACGTACTATGCAGAGTGTCGACATGTTGCCTTGGATTTCTCGATCGTCAGATCTGTCTCCAATCGAACACGTATGGGACATCATCGGACAACAACTTCAGCGTCATCTACAACCAGCATAACCGTCCCTGTATTGACCGACCAAGTGTTACAGGTATGGAACTCCATTCGAAAAACTGACGTCCGGCACCTGTGTGACACAATGCATGCACGTTTGCATGCTTTCATTCAAGTTTCTGGTGGTTATACCATTTATTAATATATCAGAATTTCACATTTGCGTTGGTTTTTCTCGCGCTTGCATTAATCTGTGAACTTGCAACGTTAATAATCTAGGCTAAATATGTTACCTAGACAAATTCATTCCAGAAATGTCATTACTGTACATTATATATTTCTTGACGTTGGGACTTTTTCCGTCAGTCTATTCGTTAACACACGTAAAACAAACTAGAAATGAAGTTATACAGGGTGATTCAAAAAGAATACCACAACTTTAAAAATGTGTATTTAATGAAAGAAACATAATATAACCTTCTGTTATACATCATTACAAAGAGTATTTAAAAAGGTTTTTTTTCACCCCAAAAACAAGTTCAGAGATGTTCAATATGGCCCCCTCCAGACACTCGAGCAATATCAACCCGATACTCCAACTCGTTCCACACTCTCTGTAGCATATCAGGCGTAACAGTTTGGATAGCTGCTGTTAATTCTCGTTTCAAATCATCAATGGTGGCTGGGAGAGGTGGCCGAAACACCATATCCTTAACATACCCCCATAAGAAAAAATCGCAGGGGGTAAGATCAGGGCTTCTTGGAGGCCAGTGATGAAGTGCTCTGTCACGGGCTGCCTGGCGGCCGATCCATCGCCTCGGGTAGTTGACGTTCAGGTTTCATAACTAACCTTTTTCGTAGGACTCTCCATACAGTTGATTGTGGAATTTGCAGCTCTCTGCTAGCTCTGCGAGTCGATTTTCCTGGGCTGCGAACAAATGCTTGCTGGATGCGTGCTACATTTTCATCACTCGTTCTCGGCCGTCCAGAACTTTTCCCTTTGCACAAACACCCATTCTCTGTAAACTGTTTATACCAACGTTTAATACACCACCTATCAGGAGGTTTAACACCATACTTCGTTCGAAATGCACGCTGAACAACTGTCGTCGATTCACTTCTGCCGTACTCAATAACACTAAAAGTTTTCTGTTGAGCGGTCGCCATCTTAGCATCAACTGACGCTGACGCCTAGTCAACAGCGCCTCAAGCGAACAAATGTACAACTAAATGAAACTTTATAGCTCCCTTAATTCGCCGACAGATAGTGCTTAGCTCTGCCTTTTGTCGTTGCAGAGTTTTAAATTCCTAAAGTTGTGGTATTCTTTTTGAATCACCCTGTATAATGCGTGATATCAAAAAATCAATGATAATTTCATAGAAAGTGCATCTTACTTGCCATTTGCACAAAATGAGAATTAATACTCTGATTACTACGTTGAAGAATTACACGAATATTATCATCAAATGTCTTTAGCGTGTGCCAAGAAACCAGTGAAATTATGACGTGTGAAGAGACAGCAAGCACGTCAGCTCATAGAAAAGACTATACCCTAAAGACAGACATATTAAACACTGTATTTTGTCTTCTGTAATGAAGATGCCACTGAAGATGGTCATGTGTCCGATATTTTATATTTTTCGGATACAAAATGAAAAACACAAAAAGTGCACTCTATTGAGCACTCTTGTGTTTCTAATTTTTTAATATATTATGTATTTCTCATATTTTCAAGATACAGAGCACCGCATGTGCAAGACATGGAGTGTTGTTCGATAAAGGTCCTTTTCTTCGAATGATGTCAATCATCAGTGCGTGACGCAGCTCTGAGTTGGCACTTTGAAAGCTAAACCGGTCCTTACGGTGAGGAAAACGGTTCTCCTTTCAGCTGGAGTTCATTGAACACGTTAGCGTGTCCATTGCAGACACTCGATCCTTCGAGGAGCGGCGACTGGATGCCTATTCACAGGATGCCTATTCACATGTACAGCCTACGCGGAGAGCTAGCTGATACCAATATGTCAGTGGTAAACAATAGCTGGCACAGGCAACGGTACTATCCACTTGAATGCGTAGCTGCATATGTGGGTCATGGCCGGACGGCTCAGCCTGTAGCCGCATTAAACTTTCTGCGTGACGCATCGCTGGCTAGACATTGTTGCCACAGCCTATGAATAACAGAACAACAAACATTTAACCATCTGGCCAACCTTGCTCATTTTAACGGCTTTCAGTCCTCCCACCGTCTTCCACTGCAGTTCGTCCAGCAAATTATGCCATTCAGCCAAGGAAGCCATCCCAGTCTTCGACTCTCACACTCAGAGAGCACGAGGTGTCATATTCTTTTCAATTATACTACTGCGAACAAGAACTACAGAGGCGCTTGCATGTGCTATCTTGGTCGAGTAACAACATATTCTCTAGTTATCTTATGTTTTCCTCCCTTATTGATATTTTGTGAGATGTTACTAATTTGTACAAACCATTGTAGTTAGACGAGAAATTCGAAGATATTGGTCGGATTTCAGTTGGGTATAGGGCTTTGCGTGACTTCTACACGTTGAAACTCTTTCTGCATGTAAAAAAGTTTGAGCTTCACAATAGTTCACATTCTAGGTTTATGAACCAATAGAATCATCTGTAGTAATGCCCTGTGGTAACAAAATTACTAATGCCCTGTGGTAACAAAATTAACCTTTACTTTGCCTCTTCTTACATTAAAAATAATGTCGATTTTCAAGGTCGTTTGGATTTAGATATTGTCTAGAGTCGAATCAATGAAGGAAGAAAGCAAGCTTAGGATTTAATGACCGTCCGCCGATGAGCCATTAAAGGCAACAGTACAAGCTGCGATACTACAAGTTTGAGGAAGGAAATCGGCTGTATATTTTCAGAGGGCCCATACCGGCAATCACTTCAACCGATTTAGGGAAACCATGGAAAGTGTAAATCTGGACTTCCGGACATGGATTTGCAACCTGCACCTCTTGAAGTTTGCTCTAATGGAACCGCCACTCTCTCTCCATCGGGCGGAGAGGAAACCCCCTGATAATAAACGCATAAGCTAAAGGAATCATTTTCAGTCACTTTAATTTCCCATACTAAAAAATGGAAGTTCCCCAGCTCTACGGCTTAAACGGAATAAACAGAAATTTAAAATACAAAGATGTGCTTTCCGTCATCCATCAACGTCATTTAACTACAGAACTCTACAGCTACGTAAAGCGGTGTCTGAAAGTTAACCAATCTAAAGACGAAAGACTCTAAAATAGCTGAGTACCCTGTAGCAGACAATTATGACCAGCAATTGCGCAAAAGCTACAAATAACGTACTATTTGACAAAAAGCTAAACATTTCCTTGAAACAATGGATTTTAACCAAATAGTACTTGCCGAGTACTACACTGACAGAAAAAAAAAAAATCGCAACACAAAGAAGGAGTTACGCGACATAAACGAATGTTGGTAGGCGTGCTTCTACATCTGAAAGATGATGTCTATTCAGATTTCACGCCAGTCTCAAATGGTAGCGTTAATAGTGCCACAAAAATTATGCAAATCAGGTTTGCTTTAAATACACGCTGTAGCCTTCGTGAGCGTTATTTACCTATGATATCGGACGTGGTGAGTTGATGTTGGTCAAGAATGCCTTTAAGGCGACAAAGACGCCATTATCAACAGCTCACCGAATTTGAACGAGGTCGAATAATAGGGCTACAAGAAGCTGCATGTTTTTTCTGCGATACTGCAGAAAGACTTGGCAGGAATGTAACCACTGTACATGAATGCTGTTGTCACGAGGATGTACAGTGGCAAGAAGACCTGGTTCCGTACGGCCACGTGGCACTACCGAGAGAAGACTGTCGTGTTCGGTGTATGGCTCTGGCGCATCGTACTGCATCTTCAGCAGCAATTAGGATCGCAATGAACAAAGAACTGTTACAAACCGGTTATTTTAAGGACAGCTCAGAGCCAGACGCCCTGTAGCTTGCATTACGCTGCTGTCGTGTGTACCCCCCCCCCCCAAAAAAAAAAACATAAAACTAGAAGCACGCCGGCTCACTCTCCTTAAGCCGTCGGTACACGGACCGTGCATCCGAACGTTGAGCGTTGAGCGTGCCGAGTTTCTGACGTCATAGCGTGGAATAGCACGCTCGGGAGCCTTTCCGAACTTGCAGAGTATAATATCTGGCATGTCAGATATTCTGAGCGTGCGTCTGAGCGTTGACCAATGAGATGGCACAACGCCACCTACGTCACAAGCACGCCGTTTCCCTTCAGTACAGAGTTGTGAGACGCCATATTGGCATTCATTTCAGCCTACATGTGTATATGCCGTTTCTCAGCACCAGCAAATTGAGAATCCCTGGTGTGGTGTCATCGCCAGACACCACACTTGCTAGGTGGTAGCCTTTAAATCGGCCGCGGTCCGTTAGTATACGTCGGACCCGCGTGTCGCCACTATCAGTGATTGCAGACCGAGAGCCGCCACACGGCAGGTCTAGAGAGACTTCCTAGCACTCGCCCCAGTTGTACAGCCGAATTTGCTAGCGATGGTTCACTGACAATTTACGCTCTCATTTGCCGAGACGATAGTTAGCATAGCCTTCAGCTACGTCATTTGCTGCGACCTAGCAAGGCGCCATTACCAGTTACTATTGATGCTGTAAAACATGTACCGTCAAGAGCGATGTTCACCTATTATGGATTAAAGTTAAGTATTCTACCAGTTACCTCCTTTTTTCTGAAGTCTAAAATCCGTGTCCTGTTCCAGACCTCACGCCAGCCTGCGTGAGCTTAAACGCTGAAACGTCCCCTTACAAAAATTGTACAAGACTGTGTTTAAACTGACACACAATATTTTTAGCGCAACGCAATCTGACTTTCAAAAATCCCTGCAAAAGAATGGCCCTGACTAACATTAACCTATACCTTTCACAAATCACTTACCTCACAAAAATCTTCATTACTCGAACTACTGCAATACAGCGAGCGCCACTACTGCCAGCTAAATAAAAGATTCAAACTACGGAAGGCACTAACTACTGATAGGCATAGTTAGCAAATGAAAGATTTTAATAGAGGACAAACAATGTATTTACCTTAATAATCATAATATATGGAGCAGTTCAAGACATCCAGTCTAACAAATTTCAAAACTCCGCCATCTCTCTCCCCACATCCACCACTGCTGACGGCTCACCTCCAACTGCGCAACGCTATGCGCTGTTCACATCCAGCTGCCGCTGCCCAACACTACAATGGCAGACAACAATGCAAACTAGCCACAGACTGCACACAGCACAGCCAGTGATTTTCATACAGAGCGCTACGTAACGTTGCCAATAAGAAAACATAAACAGCCTACTTACAACGCATGCCTTTTGGCTTCCTGTCATAGTGGATTGGCTGTCTTGCCAGTCCACAACAGTTGGCGACGAGGCCAATTCGCGTTCGTAATTATACTGCCCTGATTTACTTGTACAATGGCTTCGCCACCATCTCCAGATGTACTGTGCGAATTTTATCGCTTACAGAACCAGCAGACGCAGGCCTTACTAGATGCCCTTGGACAGCTCGTCCATGGTCAACGTGCAATGCAAAACGATGCAGCAGCCGCCGCTCCACCGCTCACGCAGCCACAACACGCAGTTGCACCAACTTTTCGTCCTTTTGATGCTGCACTGGAAAGCTGGACGGAGTGGTCACGCCAATTTGGATTCCATCTCGCCGCCTACAGAATTCAAGGTAATGAGCGGCAGCCTTATCTCCTTTCGTCCGTCGGCGTCCAAACGTACCGTATGATAGTCAAATTATTTCCCCGACACGACGTAGCAACTCTGTCCTACGACGAAATTTTCTCTGCGTTAGATGCATATTTCAAAGAATCAGTCAATGTCGTTGCCAAACGGTACACGTTCTTTCGTACAAAACGTACGGCCAGTCAGACTAATAGGGAGTGGGTTGCAACCCTGCAAGGCCTTACTAGGGATTGTGCTTTTGAGTGTCAATGTGGACACCCTTATTCAGATACTATGGTACGTGATGCAATTGCACAGAACGTTTCTGATGTTCGTATAAGGGAACAGATTTTGAAACTAGTCAATCCCTCCCTTCAACAAGTGATGGACATACTGGATCGGCAGGACACACTTGACTTTGCTCAGGAATCATTTGAAACTTCGCCACCTGTGTGTCAGGTTAACCAGCCCACTGGGCGAGCTGCACGGAACAGTAAACAGTCCTCACGCCCGGCCGCACCAAAGCCGCCTGGCGTTCAGCCCCGTGTACCGCGCAAGCAAGCAAATGCAGTGAAATCATGCCCGCGGTGTGCTACTAGATATTCGCGTGAGAATTGCCCGTCACGCCAGGCTATTTGCTTTTTCTGTAATGAAAAAAGGACATGTTCAAAGTGTTTGCCAGAAAAAGCTCCGATCGGAAGCTCAAAACCATTCCAGGCCCTTTGCTTCGCGCCGGAATCGGAATCGAACCAAGGATACTCCGGCTCGTGAAACTTCGCCTATGGAAATTCATGTAGTTCATTCCACTCCGCCCAGTGCCACTCTCTCTAACAGTGACTGTGTTCGTCCCACAAATAGTGTGCATCGACATAGCCAGAAATCCCGTCAAGTCGCAAGTGATTCTGTACCAGTGTCAGTTCACGTTGCACGAGACAGTCGCTCTTGTTGTCAGCGGGACGATAAACTTTTTGTAGACTTGGACATTAACGGCAAAGTGATACCATTCCAGCTCGATACCGGAGCTGCAGTTTCGCTGATCAATCAAGACACTTACAAACAGCTGGGCACACCTCCGTTGTGTGGAGCAAATGTTAAGTTAAGTAGTTATTCAGGAGAAGCGATAGCTGTGTTAGGACAGTGCAGCCTTCTGCCAACATACAAAGGACAAACAAAACTTGTGTCATTTTACGTCCTTTGTTCTTCTTCTGCAGTGAACTTGTTTGGTTTCGATTTATTTCAGCTGTTTAACTTGTCTATAGTAAATCAGGTCCTATCAGTGAACCTGACTGTGCCTTCAGCCAGTGTTTCTCGTCTCTGTGAAGAATTTACTGACATTTTTGCACCGGGCCTTGGTTGCGCTAGGAACTATACAGCACATTTGGAACTGAAAGTAAACTTGCAACCGAAGTTTTTCAGAGCGCACAATGTTCCCCACGCATTGCGTGGTGAGGTCGCAAAAACATTACACGATTTGGAATGACAAGGTGTAATTGAACGTGTGCAGGCTTCTCTCTGGGCATCACCCTTAGTAATTTTGCCAAAACCTTCCGGAAAATTGAGACTTTGTGTGGACTTCAAGGCAACAGTGAATCCACAACTAGTGACTGCAACTTTTCCTTTACCCCGCCCGGAAGATCTTTTTGACAAACTGTGCCCGGGTAAATATTTTTCGAAGTTGGACCTAACAGATGCGTACTTGCAAATACCTGTGGACGAAGAATCCCAGCGCGTTTTAGTGGTTAACACGCATCTTGGTTTGTACCGATTCAAACGACTGCCATTCGGGTGTGCATCCGCCCCTGCATTGTTTCAGCAATATCTACAAACTGTTTGTGCGTCAGTCCCTACTGCAGCAAACTATCTGGACGATATTGTGATCGCCGGAAAGACGGAAGCAGAACATTTAGCCAAACTCAGAACATTATTTCAGGTCTTGCAACACAATGGCCTTCGCTTGCGGAAGGACATATGTGTGTTTTTTGCTCGTGACTTGCCCTATCTGGGACATGTACTCAATGCCCAAGGCATACATCCCAGTCCAGAGCACCTCCGTGCCATACAAGACTTGCCTTCGCCGCAGAATTTGACGCAGCTACAGAGTGTGCTGGGAAAAATAAATTACTGTCACAGATATGTGCCTCATGCTTCTTCCATTTCAGCTCCGCTTCATCGCTTACGCCATAAAGGTGTTCCGTTCGTCTGGACGACGGAATGCGAACGCGCCTTTCGCCAGTTGAAATCGGCGTTGCTTTCCAATACTTGCCTTACGCCATTCGATATCCGGAAGCCCCTTTTGTTGATGGTGGATGCATCGGATTTCGGGATCGGTGCTGTGATCGCGCACAAAGATGTTTCACACGATCGCCCTATTGCCTTTGCGTGATTTCTTGTATGGTCGTCACTTTACCATCATCACAGACCACAAACCTTTGACATCGCCGTTAGTATACGTCGGACCCGCGTGTCTCCACTATCAGTGATTGCAGACCGAGCGCCGCCACACGGCAGGTCTAGAGAGACTTCCTAGCACTCGCCCCAGTTGTACAGCCGACTTTGCTAGCGATGGTTCACTGACAATTTACGCTCTCATTTGCCGAGACGATAGTTAGCATAGCCTTCAGCTACGTCATTTGCTACGACCTAGCAAGGCGCCATTACCAGCTACTATTGATGCTGTAAAACATGTACCGTCAAGAGCGATGTTCACCTATTATGGATTAAAGTTAAGTATTCTACCAGTTACCTCCTTTTTTCTGAAGTCTAAAATCCGTGTCCTGTTCCAGACCTCACGCCAGCCTGCGTAAGCTTAAACGCGTGCCTTTGGGCTTCCTGTCATAGTGGATTGGCTGTCTTGCCAGTCCACAACACCTAAAAAACCCGTTGTTAACTGTGTGATTCATTCCAATAAAATAATGAGAAACATCATATTCGTGGTAAAATAATTATTGTAACTTGCGTATAATGAGAGTAGGCTATTTGAAGGCAGTGACACACTGAAGATCCATCCAAAACGTATTGTTCTTGGTACAATTTGTTATAATTAAATTTCAATTAATGACATATCTACAATTAAGGTTTTCAGACCGAGGTAAGATAACATGGTTAGTTATAAACGCAGTGATGTTGGTTTAGCGTAATGAGTTGAGTTCCCAACAAGAGATGTGTTTTGTAGTGGAACAGTGGTTCGCGTCTTGACTTTTCCCAATTATTTTTCCTAACATTCGTGTTTTTATTAGGTTCTGATACTTTATTATTAGTTTAATATAAGCATATACTATAATATTTGTTGTTATGTAAATATAAGTTCACCTTTTTTTGAGGGGTGACTGCTGGATTGGCTTAATCTACAGGACAGCTTGTGATAGTACCGCTTGGGACGCGACAGCGATCGGACGTGTCGGTACTACCACGTAGTCGTAGCGCCGCAAGCCGTGTTTATAATAATTCTTGGATTGTGACCTGTGATATTCTCAGTGCTTCTTCACTACCGTTGTACACAAGCTTCTTAATTTACTCACAGCGGTCCCGACCGCGCATATAGTGCAGTTATGGCTCCCAGTGTACCACGTAAGAATACCCTGTGTTTTGCATTTGAGAAATCTTCCAGGAATGTGCAACCGAGTTCTCTAGAAATCCATGACTGTATAGTAGATATTATTGGCATCACGTCCGATCAGGTCCACACAGCATATTATGACATGGCGGAATACTGTTTCTTTGTGAAGTTTTTAGACCAGATACAACTGGAGAAAATTTTGGTGAATACTGGTGGAAAAGCAGAGTTCCGACATCGTGATCAGTCGGTGAGTACAGTTTCAATAACTAACGCTGACTTTGAGTATAAACAAGTGCGAGTGTTCAATTAGCCACCTGAGGTTGAGAATTGTTTTCCTAGAGATGTCCTCGCCAAATACGGTGACATCCGACAGATTAGAAACGAAAAATGGTCGAGCCGTCACAAACTCCAATGTTATAGTGGGGTTCGCTCAGTTGACATGGCAGTTAAAGTCAATATCCTATCCTATATAATGGTTTGTGGTTATAAGGCTCATGTCATTTACGAGGGGCAAGTAGGTACTTGTTTCATCTGTAACACGAGTGGCCATTTACGAGAGGATTGCCCACGGCGAGTTGTCGTACTTCGAAACAATCTGCAACAACGACAGAGGTTAACATTGGCTGATGTCCTAACTCAAAATCAGACGCCTTCTGTGACTGACTCCCAACCGAGTGCATCTGTGTCAGAGGACAACGATCTCGGTAACGGCACCTTCCCACCCTTGCCTCAAAAACCCGTGGCCAGTCACCCCTTAGCCACCGGTGTTGCATTATCTGTCGGTAACAAACGACGACGTACTATAAGTGACGGTAGTGGTTCCGACGAACAGGCAGTAAAAAATCAAACCGATGACGCGGAGCCACGGGCCTCCACACAGGACACGCATGTGTCGGATGGCTCAGTTACGACCCGCCAAATTCCCATTCAACCGCCCCACGCCGAAACTGTCAATACGAGTGCAGCCGAGTGTTTACAGCAATCCGTTCCGATGCCGCTTGCCGACTCGCCACAGGTGGCCAACACACAAGAGGCGGCAGTCAGTCAACTGCAACTCGTAAACACGGCGGATGAAGCACGCGGTGTAGAGCATAACATAAACAGCCGCCATCTCGAAACTGCTTCCAAACAACACGAGGACCCGGACAGCTGTATACAAACAGCCAGTGCGGCTCCAAACAAACACAGTGAGCCTACTGACGCCGCGTCTTCGGACTTGCCGTCACCCGTTCCGAAGCAAGGACTTTCACAAACTGCTTACAGCCATGACTCGCCGACTCCGCCGTCTTCAATGACACTTCGGACGCCTTTGCGACGGCAAAATAAAGTTAAACCAAAGGACTCCGTGGCTCGAAGTAACTCAAAAAGTAAAGTCAGCGCAAAAACTGGTACAAAACCTGCGGATGTAGGTTCGAAATCCGACGGTGAGATGGACTGGGCTTCCTATCACCCACAAGTCTCGGACGATCATGAGTCAAGCTCATAAGTTTTTGTCCCTGAACATTAATAGAGTTAGGACAGATTTAAAATTAGCAATGCTACGGCAGTTTATCTATGAGTCCGAAGCTGATATAGTTCTGTTACAGGAAGTGTCTATCTTAAGTTTTCATGTATCAGGATTTGCAACAATCGTAAACACCGTGGCGGACGGGGGTACAGGTACGGCCATTCTATCACGAGACGGAATCCCAGTGAGCAATATCGAAATGTTGGACTCCGGTAGAGGCATAGCTTGCCAAATTTTTGATGTCACCCTCGTCAATATCTATGCTCCATCTGGAACGACCTTAAAATCAGAAAGAGCTAACTTCTTTAAACAAGACATCGTATACTTGCTACGCCGCAACCCAACCCAGTTGATAATTAGTGGTGATTTCAACTGTGTGATCCACCGGAAAGACCAATCGCCAAACTTTAATTACTGTAGGGAACTACATAATTTGGTGCGTCACCTGCAGCTGAAGGATGCGTGGGAACTAAAATTTCCTACCCTGGTAAAGTACACGTACCTGACCACCACCGCATGTAGCCGTCTAGACCGTTTGTACATCTCTGAGAACATTTGCCAACATGTTCTGGACGCCGATGTCATTCCGGCTAGCTTCTCCGACCACTGCGCCCTCTGTGTCACGATAAATCTCGCCAAACAGCATACTAAATGGCACAGGATTCCGTGGAGCCTAAATGTTTCTATTCTCGCCGATGCCTTGCTACAAGATGTCATCTCCACGACATGGGCGGATTGTCTCAAGCAATGCTGCAGATATCCGAGCAAGATAGCCTGGTGGAATGCTGTGGTCAAACGGAAAATACGATTATCTTTAAGAAACTACAGTTGGCAACGGGCGCAAGATGTCAAACGCACGATTGATTTTTACCAAACAGTTCTGCGAGAGTTGTATGCGACTACGACACCAACAAACACACAGCTGACGACCATCAAACAAATAAAGGCGAAGCTTATAGGCATAAAGCGAACGCAGCTTGAAGGACTGAAGATCAGATCTAAAGCAAAATCGCTTCAAGAGGACGAACTTGCATCGCTGTATCACCTCATAAAACATCGTGCCCATCGCAAGCGAGCTTTTATCGGGGAGCTGGACACAGATGATGGACTCCGTTTGACCCGACAGAGTGATATTCTTACTGCAGTTTACCGGTACTTCACGGATCTGTACTCGCAATGCGATACATATGGTGATGACGGCAGCGATATCGTGAGTGCTCTGCCCACCGTAGTCACGCCTGCGGACAACTTGGCGGTCGTACACGATTTTGCTCCAGACGAAGTCCTTGAACTGATTTCTGGTTCTCCATCCAATAAATCCCCTGGCCCTGATGGTTTGCCACGGGAATTTTATGTGCGCTTCTGGCCCATAATCGGACACGCATTTACAGATGTTCTCAATGAAGTGATGCGAGGGAGTGACATGCCGGCCGAAATGAAGGAAGGCCGAATTGTATTGATACCATAAAGCAAACACCGAAAAGCCTTAGATAACTTCCGACCTATTACTTTACTCAATTTTGATTACAAAACCTTCGCCAGAGCACTCAACAGCAGATTGTCTCCGTTAATGAAGCAAGTGATTCACAACCATCAATCATGCATCCCTGGTCGCACTATTATGACGCCCCTTTCGGAATATAGAGATGTAATAGCCATAGCGTCAGACACTAATGTGAATCTCGCATTGCTGTTTATCGACTTTTGCAAGGCTTTTGATCGCGTCCGCCACGAGTACCTCCTACAGCTACTGCAGCGGTGTGGTTTTGAGCAACGGGTTATAAATGTCGTGCAACATTTCGTCACGGGCATTACAAGCAGAATCAGTGTAAATGGACAGCTTACTCAACCCATCGAGGTCCAAAGAGGAGTGCCGCAGGGGAGCCCTCTCTCCATGATGTTATTTGTTTTATCGCTCGAGCCGCTCTTACGCTCTATTCATGACAAACTTGCAGGCCTTTCGATCGCCGGGACGTCCTTCGTGGTTCGTGCTTACGCCGACGCCGTCGGAGTGTTACTGCGCAACGACGGAGACGTATCAACCCTCAAGACCGCGGTAGGCGAGTACTGTCGTGCTTCCGGTGCTAAAATCAACGCCGGTAAATTCACCTTTGTCAACATTCGAGGATTCGACGCAGTTATTATACCTTGGGCGAAGCGTGTCGAAAACCACACCACTCTGGGGATGATTATCGACAAACGCCCGCTAAAAATGAATGCAAAAAATTGGAAGCAGGTCACCAATAAAATGCAAGGTGTCATCTATGAAAACAATTGGCGGTCCGTTAACATTCTCCAGCGCATACGACTCCTCAGCAGTTATATATTCAGTAAAGCGTACTATATGGCCCAACTATTTCCAGTCCCCAAGATGCAGGCCAAACACGTGATGAAACTCTCTAATAGATTTATCTGGCAAGGGCATCTGTTCAAAGTGAAATACATCACGCTGACGTCTTCCAGACAGGCCGGCGGACTTAAACATGCCTGACATTAACCGAAAGTGAACTGCATTATATATTAAACGAATCACCCATTTGTTGGACAAGGAACCTCTCAGCGTAACCAGTTGGCTCTTCCGAACGTTACAACCCACTGATACGCATCCACCCATTGATGTAGGTAAAATACATTACAAACTACGACATGTCAAGCAGTTTTTTCTTGAAGTAAGCTATATTGATGGACATTATTTCACGCAGGATTTACCGACGACGCACCTGTTATTAAAAAGATGGACATCTCCAATAGTCCGAAATCCTATTGAACTTAAATACCCGAGTGTTCATTGGAAGGCAGTTTGGGACAACGTAAGTTAACCGTCCACACTGCTGAAGTGGCGTCCACATGGTATAAAGTGGTAAACGATGTTATACCCACTAATGAAAGGTTGCATAGAATCGGTTTAAGTGACAGTGATAAATGCGTCCGCTGTGGCCTGGTCGACACCTTACGCCATCGCTTCACTTGTGGCGGTCATCTCATTAACTGGAAATGGGTGCAGCAGAGGCTGGGCCTGATTACCCGCAGCAGCCCAGCCAGCCACTGCACCGACATCCTGCTCTGGCCGGACACGAAACATTTTCCCGCTACCATAACAACACCGTGATGTAGATGTTAGGACAGTTTGTGACATATATCATCATCCACAATAGTGAAGATAATCTCATTAGTTTCGAGGCTTACATGAGAACGGCACGCTGGAAGATGAAACGTTACCCAAATTTCAGGAAGATGTTTGCTAACATGTTAGACATAATTTTTGAAAAACAAGGCGTAGGGTAATTCTCGATGCCGGTAAGGACACAAATCACATGCAAGACTATGTAGCGAACAAAATACACAACGAGTAAGGGGGTAATACCAGTTCCTAGGACTACTCCCGCCTTCTCAATGGTGTTATTAACTTCATTATGACGTTTTCATTAATTTATGTACCTGTGCATCTCTTGTTATCCGTTTGTGTGCTCCAAATGACTTTGAATTTGGACGGTTATGAATCAAATGACAGAACTGTCATTCCAGTTAAGACAATCAATTATATATATGTTTGCGTTTCGGATCTATGTATCTGTCTGGACTGAAGAGGCTACTATTTTTGTTCTATTTTGTAAGCTTACAAATGGCACTATATTGAAATATATTTTTCAGTCTATTGTAGGATACAATTCGTGTTGAATCAGTTCCAGAACTTCAATATTTTGTTTTTGTGCTTATGTACATATATGGTTGTTTTAATAAAGGAAAAAAAGGTAAAAAAAAGGTAGAGTTCCCAACAAGAGATGAGTTTTGTAGTGGAACAGTGGTTCGCGTCTTGACTTTTCCCAATTATTTTTCCTAACATTCGTGTTTTTATTAGGTTCTGATACTTTATTATTAGTTTAATATAAGCATATACTATAATATTTGTTGTTATGTAAATATAAGTTCACCTTTTTTTGAGGGGTGACTGCTGGATTGGCTTAATCTACAGGACAGCTTGCGCTACTTGTATAAAGATAGTTTGCTCCTTTTTCTTTTACGCCACGTGATTAACGTGTTGCAAAGATTTTGCAACTGCGTAGGAACAGTGATCAAGTAAGACTGGCCTTGGGGTTTTACTAAAATGCGGGAATGATGAAACAATGTTTATCTTATGCGGAGAAGTGTTCCAAATTTGTAATGCACTGTTTGTAATGGAACTTTTATAGACCTGTGTCCTTATTAATTGGACATGGTACTTTCATTTTCGTGGACGATGGAGAAATGTGCGTTTTAATAGAGCTAACGTGGGAATTTTACGCGCGCCAGTTGAGTAAACAGTGTCGAACTAGAAGCATCCCTCAACTGCCGCTGGAGTGCGTTGCGATCGCGTATACCACGTTGGGGCCCAAGTGGGGCAGCAAGCGGCTACACGGGTAGCAGGGGTTGTGTGGCGTGGACGGAGATTTTTTAGGTTAGATGGCCTCGGGCAAGTACAGAAAGGGCAACAGCCTCAAAGGGTGCGGGGCAAAGTCAGGACATGCGGGGACTAAGCAGCAATCGGTATTGTAATTGTAAACTGTCGAAGCTGCATTGGTAAAGTACCGGAACTTCAAGGGCTGATAGAAAGCACCGAAGCTGAAATCGTTATAGGTACAGAAAGCTGGCTGAAGCCAGAGATAAATTCTGCCGAAATTTTTACAAAGGCACAGACGGTGTTTAGAATGGATAGATTGCATGCAACCGGTGGTGGCGTGTTTGTCACTGTTAGTAGTAGTTTATCCTGTAGTGAAGTAGAGGTGGATAGTTCCTGTGAATTATTATGGGTGGAGGTTACACTCAACAACCGAGCTAGATGAATAATTGGCTCCTTTTACCGACCTCCCGACTCAGCAGCATTAGTGGCAGAACAACTGAGAGAAAATTTGGAATACATCTCACAAAAATTTTCTCAGCATGTTATAGTCTTAGGTGGAGATTCCAATTTACCAGATATAGACTGGGACACTCAGATGTTTAGGACGGGTGGTAGGGACGGAGCATCGAGTGACATTATACTGAGTGCACTATCCGAAAATTACCTCGAGCAATTAAACAGAGAACCGACTTGTGGAGGGAACATCTTGGACCTACTAATAACAAACAGACCCGAACTTTTCGACTCTGTAAGTGCAGAACAGGGAATCAGTGATCATAAGGCCGTTGCAGCATCCCTGAATATGGAAGTTAATAGGAATATAAAAAAAAGGGAGGAAGGTTTATCTGTTTAGCAAGAGTAATAGAAGGCAGATTTCAGACTACCTAACAGATCAAAACGAAAATTTCTGTTCCGACACTGACAATGTTGAGTGTTTATGGAAAAAGTTCAAGGCAATCGTAAAATGCGTTTTAGACAGGTACTTGCAGAGTAAAATTGTGAGGGACGGGAAAAACCCACCGTGGTACAACAACAAAGTTAGGCAACTACTGCGAAAGCAAAGAGAGCTTCACTCCAAGTTTAAACGCAGCCGAAACCTCTCAGACAAACAGAAGCTAAACAATGTCAAAGTTAGCGTAAGGAGGGCTATGCGTGAAGCATTCAGTGAATTCGAAAGTAAAATTCTATGTACCGACTTGACAGAAAATCCTAGGAAGTTCCGGCCTTACGTTAAATCAGTAAGTGGCTCGAAACAGCATATCCAGACACTCCGGGATGATGATGGCATTGAAACAGAGGATGACACGCGTAAAGCTGAAATACTAAACACCTTTTTCCAAAGCTGTTTCACAGAGGAAGACCGCACTGCAGTTCCTTCTCTAAATCCTCGCACAAACGAAAAAATGGCTGACATCGAAATAAGTGTCCAAGGAATAGAAAAGCAACTGGAATCACTCAACAGAGGAAAGTCCACTGGACCTGACGGGATACCAATTCGATTCTACACAGAGTACGCGAAAGAACTTGTCCGCCTTCTAACAGCCGTGCACCGCAAGTCTCTAGAGGAACGGAAGGTTCCAAATGATTGGAAAAGAGCACAGGTAGTCCCAGTCTTCAAGAAGGGCCGTCGAACAGATGCGCAAAACTATAGACCTATATCTCTGACGTCGATCTGTTGTAGAATTTTAGAACATGTTTTTTGCTCGAGTATCATGTCGTTTTTGGAAACCAAGAATCTACTCTGTAGGAATCAACATGAATTCCGGAAACAGCGATCGTGTGAGATCCACCTCGCTTTATTTGTTCATGAGACCCAGAAAATATTAGATACAGGCTCCCAGGTAGATGCTATTTTCCTTGACTTCCGGAAGGCGTTCGATACAGTTCCGCACTGTCGCCTGATAAACAAAGTAAGAGCCTACGGAATATCAGACCAGCTGTGTGGCTGGATTGAAGAGTTTTTAGCAAACAGAAAACAGCACGTTGTTATCGATGGAGAGACGTCTACAGACGTTAAAGTAACCTCTGGCGTGCCACAGGGGAGTGTTATGGGACCATTGCTTTTCACAATATATATAAATGACCTAGTAGATAGTTTCGGAAGTTCCATGCGGCTTTTCGCGGATGATGCTGTAGTATACAGAGAAGTTGCAGCATTAGAAAATTGTAGCGAAATGCAGGAAGATCTGCAGCGGATAGGCACTTGGTGCAGGGAGTAGCAACTGACCCTTAACATAGACAAATGTAATGTATTGCGAATACATAGAAAGAAGGATCCTTTATTGTATGATTATATGATAGCGGAACAAACACTGGTAGCAGTTACTTCTGTAAAATATCTGGGAGTATGCGTGCGGAACGATTTGAAGTCGAATGGTCATATCAAATTAATTGTTGGTAAGGCGGGTACCAGGTTGAGATTCATTGGGAGAGTCCTTAGAAAATGTAGTCCATCAACAAATGAAGTGGCTTACAAAACACTCGTTCGACCTATACTTGCTCATCAGTGTGGGATCCCTACCAGATCGGGTTGACGGAGGAGATAGAGAAGATCCAAAGAAGAGCGGCGCGTTTCGTCACAGGGTTATTTGGTAAGCGTGATAGCATTACGGAGATGTTTAGCAAACTCAAGTGGCAGACTCTGCAAGAGAGGCGCTCTGCATCGCGATGTAGCTTGCTCGCCAGGTTTCAAGAGGGTGCGCTTCTGCATGAGGTATCGAATATATTGCTTCCCCCTACTTATACCTCCCGAGGAGATCACGAATGTAAAATTAGAGAGATTCGAGCGCGCACGGAGGCTTTCAGACAGTCGTTCTTCCCGCGAACCATACGCGACTGGGACAGGAAAGGGAGGTAATGACAGTGGCACGTAAAGTGCCCTCCGCCACACACCGTTGGGTGGCTTCCGGAGTATAAATGTAGATGTAGATGTAGATGTACCGTATGCACAAGTCATATCGTTCCTGAGCGTTCAGCAGCACGTTGAACTTGGCACGCTCAACGTTAACGTTCGACAGCACGGTCCGTGTGCCGACGGCCTTACAAACATCTCTGTCAATCTACGCTGACCACACGTACGACATCTGTGATGTTTGAGAGCAAAGTAATACTCTCAACTCATGAACGATTGCACTTCCATTGTTTGGGATGAAGTTTCAATATCCTATAAAATATGAAAATCTCAGAACTACCCACACAGATATCTTGCCAGTATCAATATCGGTAACTGGAAAAAATCGTATATTTTCTCGATTCTTAGGATAGATGAACTATCTATGTTGGGTCTTGCCCACTCGTCTCGTATAGGGACCCTAAGGGATGCTGCGTTCTCGGAATGCTACACAACAGTTCAAGCAAATAACATTAATAGTTTTATTTCAATAAAGCAGATCTACGATACTTAACTTTGAAATAACAATGGTGTCGTAAGCGACGTGTGACAAACAACATAAATCCGAGTCATTTGTTATGTACAATGTTTATGAAAGTTTGTCATGCAGTTTGTGGATCACTGCTAACTGCAATCGTAGCACTCTCTGCTAGGCCGGCGCTAATACTTTGCGGGTACTGTCCACTAACGTCCGCCCGAGGCTGGCAGGAGCGGCAGTTGTATTCACTTCTGCTAGATGCCGCTCCTCTCGTGGTGACGTCCTGGTCAGCGCGCTATTGGCCGATGTCGTTTCACCTGCTTCTCTTATCTTGCGTTCCTCATCTTCATTCTGGCGCTTGTGGTTACGCCAGAACAGTAGTCACCACAGTTCCTGTTCCTTCGGGCTTGCATGCAGGCACTGCAATATTGTCTATCGAAAGTGGTTGAAGGATGGTGGTACCACAAGTAAGCGACAACGTGCTAGACGCCCACGCCTAATCACAGAGCTAATCCAACCAAATGGTGTACAAAAACGGCTCGAAGTGGAAAGTTTTGGGGTAATATGCTTGTAGTTTTTTTTTTTTTTTTTGGGTGGTGAATACGAATCTGAAGTTTTCCAGCAAAAATTTTTCCCACAAATATGCGAAATCATGAAACAGTCATTTAAATAATATTTTAGTGGTTTTCTGTTTATAACTTGTAAAGCAAGCTGTTTAAGCAAAAAGTGATCTGGTAGTAAAATAAAGAGCACAAAATTGCCTACAATTTATGATTGTAACATTTTTTGTACGCCGTATGGTTTCCACGCAAAAGAGCGAAATATCGGGAAATTAGAACCTTGGAAAATAGAAAAAAATGCAATTTTAACTCCAAGATTTTTTTTTTTTTTTTTTTTTTTTACAGCTCGCAGCGTTTCAACATGTTTACCTGGCAGACTATGGAAGAAGCACTTCTTTGTCTCCTTTGTGACTTGAAACTCAATTGCGCTCCCTTTCTGTCTCTCCCCCTACCTGTGGCGCGCCCTGCTCCCCCCTTCTTCGCTGCCACTCATCGGTTACCTGGCAAACCGAAGAAGCCCTTCTTTTGGTCCTTTGTGATCTCGAACTCCACCTTTACTAAATCACAGGGGGAGGGGGTCTTTATGCCTATCCTTATTTCCCCAGTTCGTTTAGGTTCACTGTCGCAGTCCTGTCATTTTTCTCTCTCTGCAACGGCGTGTATTTAATTTCGTTTCTGTGTGTTTTCATTGGAACACAACCCAACAACTCGGTCGTGATGGCCAGTGATAAGTGTTTTACTTACAAAGTTGGTTTGAGTAAGGGTGTGGCGAAGGTGGTCAAGGAAAAAGGAATAGAAACATTATGTGGCGCTAGTAAAAAAATAAATGATAAGGAAGTTCCTGTTTCGGCAGATGAAACACCTGTTAGCGTACATGTTTCATGTCATAATAGTTACATAAATGAAAGAATGATAGCTCCTCTCCTGAAGAAAGCTGTTGAACCAAATATCTTCAGGAAAATTAATATAGCCACTGAGTATTTTTGTTCCAAAACACATTGTTTTGCGCGTGTGCAACAGGTATTTCTGGAGATTACGCAAGGTCCCAACGACGACTACCTCCTCATACATGTAATTTGGTACATCAGATGACGAAAACAGGGATTAAAGGTATAGTTTCGAAACAGGCTCAGCTACTTGGAGATGATTTCAGTGCAGCAGTTATCAACAGTATCCAGCCGATAACAGACATAGTGGTGCAAAATTTTGAAAACAATTCTACGTTACCAGGCCCAAGGTTGATGAAAAAAATGTTTTGCCCTCACGCTGAAGAGGTTGAGAGGGCTATGAATGACATTTTTGCTTTTATGGAAAGCACTGACGAGGGAAGTCAGTTTTTATTCTACCAGCTAATGCCTCTGATAGAGGGCAACTACATTCCTCAAAGAAAAACTGTTAGACAACATTTGTTGGAGAGGTGTGGGGAAGATGTTATCATATCAAAGTTGAGACACATTACAACCTTATGTTTCAAAAATGCTGGCAATAAGATTTTGACAGATGCGCGGTACGTTGTAGAACGTCTTCGATTAGTTGAGACAGCAGCTGGTGTAATTTTTGAATAGTTACGATCAGTACCGTATAGCAAAGCTGACTATCCTCCTTCAGATTCTATCTTGGACGAAAACAAAGCCTTGTTCCAGAGGTTTTCAAAGTATTCTTAGAAAGACTGATACTCAAGAAGAAGTAAGGGAACACTGAAAAGTGGGAAAAAAAACGTTTTAGCCATTTCACATAATGTTATTAGCGCTGAATGCAACTTCTTTCCTTTCTCCCTTACAAATTAGGCCATCATTTTTTTATATAGAAGGTGTAGGTTACGAAAACTGACTGATATTGTGTCATCCATAGGATTTTGCGCCTCTTATTCCGAAGCTATTCGTAGCTTTCCTTCAATTTGTTCATGACAACGTAGATTTTAACACTCGTATACTGGATGGATATAATACCTTCCATGCAATGGGGGGGGGGGGGAGGGGGAATACGTTTGATAACACCTAAAGATGATATTGCCAACGGCCTCGCCGCAGTGGTAACACCGGTTCCTGTCAGATCACCGAAGTTAGGCGCTGTCTAGCTGGGTTGGCCCTTGGATGGGTGACCATCCGGTCTGTCAAGCGCTGTCGGCAAGCGGGGTGCACCCAGCCCTTGTGAGGCAAACTGAGGAGCTACTTGACTGAGAAGTAGCGGCTCCGGCCTCGTAAACTAACATACGGCCGGGAGAGCGGTGTGCTGACCACTTGCCCCTCCATATCCGCGTCCCGTGACGCCTGTGGGCTGAGGATGACACGGCGGCCGGTCAAAAAAGAAAAAGATGCTATTGCTCCACATCAAAGAGCTGTCCTAGTAAAGAAAACAATACCAGTTCAACTAGTTGGTGAGATGCGAACTGTTCCCATAAAACATTTTAAGAAAGCAAGTTCTCTTGGCTTAATCACGATCAACACTGAGGATCTCAAACAACTGCTCGTTTCACCTGATACCATCACACTCTCTTTGGTAGACCTGATTTGGCTTTATGGCAAGGCGAAATAAGTGCTCGAGATACCAACATCGAGTGGTTTCATGGAGCAAATCGTAGGTGGTCTTCCCTTTGAGACGAACTATGTTGCTTTTCTGGCATTTATAAATGCTCCACCATCTAGTCAAAATACAGTACATACATCGTCACTCACTTCCATAGAACAGAGCAAATAGATGAATCAACAAGCAACTGATAACAGCTTCGACCAGCCTCTCTACGTAAAGGCACGGGTCTCCCCAACAGGGAGAGCCCGATTTTAATTATGTCGTTATTAGTGTACACTTGTTAAGCTATTTATTGAAGCCGAAAGAGCAGGCAGGTGGATCCTCCATCTCCAAGTACTCCTATGATATCGGACATTTTTTTGTATGCAATATGTTGCCACTTCCACCTGTAAGTCACGCACAGCTTGAAAGATAAAATGAGCGCTCAGGAATACGAAATGTTCACGAATGGCGGGTTCACAGTGCGAAGGACAAACAAATTCTGGTGTGGAACATGGACCGACATGACCATTGACCAGTCCCTAATGAGGATAATGGCTCTGAGCACTATGGGACTTAACATCTATGGTCATCAGTTCCCTAGAACTTAGAACTACTTAAACATAACTAACCTAAGGACAGCACACAACACCCAGTCATCACGAGGCAGAGAAAATCTCTGACCCCGCCGGGAATCGAACCCGGGAACCCGGTTGTGGGAAGTGAGAACGCTACCCCACGACCACGAGCTGCGGACCTAATGAGGATAATGAAAAATGCTGGAGGGCTGACTCATGGTAGTGGGGTTAATGCAGGTGGACTAAAGGAATGACTTCCCTCCAAAATCTTTGTGAGGAAATGCATAAGATGTGTGGAGTGGCATTCACTAGTTCAGAACAACGCGTGGTTGTGTGAGAATCGAGGACTGAAAGGGCTACAAGTGAGTCGAAAAAAAAAATGGTGGACTGATTTACGCAACTTTATTCTCTTCCTGATCTCACAGACATCTTATCACTTAGCACTGGTGTTGTAGGACACAATACCATCAACTGTCGCGTGTCCAGGGAAGTTGGACTTCTTGCAATTGATAGAATTGTAGATAATGATCCTAAAACTGTTAAATTCTGCTGGAAAGAAAGAGTTTTCCCACTTGCTACGATGAACAATGCAGTCAAAATAGTTGATGAAACCACCATCATCATTTCTACGACAATTTTTTAAAGAATTACAATTACTAAACAATCTGATGAACATGAAAAATTCTTAAAATGCAAACTATGCACTCATCCGTTGTCTCTTTTTAACGCCTACTGTATGCAGAAAGAAACCAAATCTGCTTGCTACAGTGCATTCACACTAACTGAATAGGCAAATCTCCAAATGTGTGTGTGTGTGTGTGTGTGTGTGTGTGTGTGTGTGTGTGTGTGTGTGTGTGTGTCATAGATGGAGGATACTTGCTGCATAGAGTCGTGTGGGTCAGGGGTCTTTCATTTTCATCAATTTGTGGAAGTTATGCTTCATTTATTAAGTCCAAATAAAAGGACAGTCCTGTAGTCGTCTTCGATGGTTACCCTCAAGAAGGTACTAAATATGCTGAGCGAGCAGACAAGAGGATCACACGAACAGAAGTCAGTAGATGTCATGTTCGACGAAACAATGATCCCGACAATGCACAAAGCAGGCACAAGAGGATGTGGATACACTTATTGCAGCTACAGAAATGTGTCTCTGTAATTATTGTGGATGAAGATGTAGATTTGCTTGTGATTCTGATTTGTCATTGTGGAGGCGAACATTCATATGTGTACTTTCTGAAGCCAGGCAAAGGGACAGTTTCACAACACTCTTTTACGCTTGTTTTGATAGTTACAGGCTGAAAACCGCTAAAAACGTTATTTTTTGTGTTTTTGTTGATTTATGAACATAAAAAAAACATAAAATATACCACTAAAACAATTACGTCATAACTTTCCACTTCAAACTACCATTTGACTGGTCTAATATTGGAGGTCGGAGGCTTGTCCCCTCTGGCAGCGATCTGTAGCAGATCTGACGACGCTGGTGCAGATAAAAATGTTTCGGAGCACACGTTTGAGCGCACATTGTTAAACACGGGGCCTCGCAGCAGACGACCTGTACGTAAACCCATGTTGACCTAACGACATCGTCAATTACGATTGTAGAGGGAATGGGATAATCGAAATTGAACGGAGAGCCAATGAATACGTGTCACCAGGTAGGATAAATGACGTTTCTTGTTGCTCTAGAACGTTAAGGAGGCTGCAAGATCATAAAGGAACTGATAATATATCTGCAGCGTTACATAAATTAATTTTCCAAAAATGTAAACGCACGTTATTTCAAATGATGCACAAAGCGTACATGAAGGGAGCAATACCCTGACGTTTGGTGCAAATATGCATAATATGCATGACTGGAGACCAACACTTGAAAGAAGTCGTACAGCATAGGACACTCAGAATCGTTTCATATAATTCAAAAACATTAACGAAGTTTATCTATCGTCTGATTCGAAAGAAAAAAGAAGAAACTTTTTCAAATGGGACAAAATGTTAACATTTATGGAGAATAATTCCGTAACCCTACAAAGATACAAAGACCTGATTACTTCATAGGTGAGAAAGGTCAACAGGCAAGGATGTGGAAAAGCAGTTAGCCAGGGATGTTGCTTATCCACACTGTTATCTGGTTTCTGCATACAAATGGAGTGAACGAATTCTCAGTACTCAGTACCAGTGGTACAACAGTTCATGGGAATGATTTATAACGTTTCGTTTTGCAGAAGACATTAGGACGAAACGGACTATCTATGGAAGGCACTTTCTAACAGAAAAGCGCGTAGATAAATAGGAGCAAAACAAAAATTTAAATTGTTTATGAAGTGGACAACGAAGTTCAACGGCGTATCTTGACTGCGGAAAACTGTCAGTTGAAACTAAGTTCGAAAGAAAAAAAGAAGAAGAATTATAACGGATGGGCAACAAAAAATTGCTAAAGCAAAATAATTATTTCTTAAAAAAAACAAGGCAACCCCCCGCTCCCCCCCCCCCCCCCCCACACACACACAACGCTATTGATAGCAAAACAAGTATACCATGTATACTAGGAACCGATTCTAAAGGACGTAAATTATTACATTCAAGTATTGATCGCGCAGTCAACCATGTTTTATAGTTCTCAAGGTGTTACCATGTGGAGATTATGCTTGTATGGGTCAGAGACGGACGTTGAGGAAGGTGGAAAAGAAAATACTCCTGAAATGTGCCGCATAAATAAAAATTTAAAGATATAGCGGGCAGACAGTTCCTCAGTCGAAGAAGTATTGCGAAGAGCAGTAGAGACAAGGAGCTTACGCAAAACAATTACCGTCAGGGCAAACAGCACGGTTAAGCACGTACTTCGCGATTTCAGTCATTTCATCCAATCCTGATTGAGAGTTTGATGGAGGGAAGGAAACAAAGAGTACGGCCACGATAGGTATTCATGCAGGAGATTGAAACTGCTAGAAAATACGGGAACAGAAAGAGACTAGATGATAGAAGGGAGGAAATATGAGAGTGCCTATAACCCTCTGGTTGGAAAGGAGGAAAAGAAGAAGAAGCAGAAAAAAATGTATTTGTACATTTACGAAAAATATTCGAAAATATAATCTACATCTACATCTACATGTACGTGATTACTCTGCTATTCACAATAAAGTGCCTGGCAGAGGGTTCAATGAACCACTCACGAACTGCGCGCGGGAAAAACGAGCACTTAAATTTTTCTGTGCAAGCCCTGATTTCTCTTATTTTATCGTGATGATCATTTCTCCCTATTTAGGTGCCAACACAATGTTTTCGCAATCGGAGGAGAAAACTGGTGATTCAAATTTCATGAGAATATCCCGTTGCAACGAAAAACGCCTCTGTTTTAATGATTGACTCTCCAATTCACGTACCATGTCTGTGGCACAATCTCCCCTATTTCACAAATAATACAAAACAAACCACCCTTCTTCGAACTTTTTCAATGTCACTTAAAATATCCACTGATGCGGATCCCACACCGCACAGCAATATTCCAGAACAGGGCGGGCAAGTGTGGTGTAAGTAGTCTCTTTAGTAGACCTGTTGCACCTTCTAAGTGTTCTGACAATGAATCGTAGTCTTTGGTTTGCTCTACCCACAACATTATCTATGTGATCGTTCCAATTTAGGTTATTTGTAATTGTAATTCCTAAGTATTTAGTTGAATTTACAGCCTTCAGATTTGTGTGACTTATCGTGTAATCGAAATTCAGCGTATTTCTTTTAGTACTCGTGTGAATAACTTCACACTTTTCTTTATTCAGGGTGAATCGCCACTTTTCGCACCATACAGATATCTTATCTAAATCATTTTTCAATTCGTATTGGTCATGTGATAACTTTACAAGACGGTAAATGACAGCATCATCTGCAAACACTCTAATAGCGCTACTCAGATTGTCTCTTATGTCGTTAATATAGATCAGGTACAATAGAGGGGAACGCCGGATATTACTTCTGTTTTACTCGATGACTTTCCGTCTATTACTACGAACTGTGATCTTTCTGACAGGAAATTACGAATCCAGTCGCACAACTGAGGCGATATTCCATAGGCATGCAGTTTTGTTAGAAGACGTTTGTGAGGAACGGTGTCGAAAGCCTTCTGGAAACCTAAAAATATGGAATCAATTTGACATGCCCTGTCGATAGCACCCATTACTTCATGAGTATAAAGATCTTGTTATGTTTCACAAGAACGATGTTTTCTGAACCCGTGCTGACCATGTGTCATAAATCGTTTTCTTCGAGGTAAATCATAATGTTCGAACACAATATACTTTCCAGAAACCTACTGCAAATCGACGTTACTGATATGGGCCTGTAATTCAGCGGATTACTCCTGTTTCCCTTTTTGGGTATTGGTGTGACTTGAGCAATTTTCCAGTCCTTAATATTTTCGTTCTGAAGACTGAAGACTGCCTATGGAGCATTCATTGAGTTAAAGTGAACAATATGTATGTGGAAACTTCGAATACTTTCGCAAACAATGAGTTTTAGCTCTGTGGGTTAGTTCATGTCGGATTTTTGTCTACATAAAGTTAGAGTAAGCGCCTGTAAGTATAGCCTACTGCGTAATCCTGCAGACAGGGAAATAGGATAAACTCCGATGATGCATACGCTACGGGCTAATCACCGTTGCCCTGTTACCCTGGTTATTCCGCGTGCAGTTTCTTAAGTGAATTCTAGGGGAATACAAAAAAAGAACTCCTAAATACCTTCTTTTTAAAATCTAACGTATATGCGATACCCGAGAAATAATTCAACACTTAAAATATCTACTGATGAGGCCTCGGTATTTGCTCCAATGTAGACGAAACGTCTCAAACTTTAATCAATAAAAGGTTCTAGGAAATAACGTCTATTTACTAAAAAAACACTTTTCTTGACATTCAGTAATTTTGCTTCCACATAAACATATGCGCGCATACGATGACACACACACACACACACACACACACACACACACACACACACAATTCATGCTCTTCTCATGTAATGATTATGATCTTAGCTATAAATCAACACCGCTAGAACATAAGTGTTCCGTCAGAGTAACCGGAAACTTATGGTTACCAACAACACGTGATCTATGTTTACCAATTTTTTATATCGATCGTGAGATATTCTTAATCAAGAAATGGGATAATACCACATTGATTTCTGGAGAGCACTACTGTAGACTCATCAACGCTACTATAAATTTCGACAGTAGTGGAACACAATCTAATAAAAGTGTTCAGTTCATTTATCAAGTTACTTTCGTACTATGTTTACGAAGAACATGTTTAGTGGTACTGTAACCAACATGCTTACCTGCCCGTCAGCTCGCCTGCGTCCTACTGGTAGCAGGCAAGCGCCACAACGCCGCAGGGACGCAGATGTAGTCTTATTGCAGCTGTGCATTCGCGGCTATTGGCCCAGCCTTAGAAGTTACCCCGTCATTGGTCCCTGATGAACAATAGCGGAGGAGCCAGGTTCATCCACCTGCCGCTGCGTTAGCGAGCGGAACAAGAAACTGTGACCTTTGCACAGGAGGCATCACACGCCGCGCAACTATTTGCTGTTAGTTCCCTTCACGAGAACTGAGTTGGCTTTTCCTAAGATCGCGACCAACAAAATACGGATTGCGTTCTAAATAGCACGTCTGATGTATTAAGCAGACATCCTCCTAACCTGCAGGAAATAAATGCCGTTACGCAATGCTGATATCACAGGTCTACAAATTTATACTTCGGAAAATTTTTAAATTCATTTTAGGTGGTCCTAATGTTTTTAGTATGCTAAGTTCGGAAATGCCAAGGCTTTCTCTATACTACGTAAGGTTTTCCACAAAGAATTAATGAAGATTCAGAAAATTCGTTGTAATCGATATCGGTCTTACTAGTCTGCGAATATTTATTTCACATAAAACTTGAAACGCCAGACCTACGTGCAGTAATCGCTCCTGAATATCTGATGATGAATGCATTCTGAAACGTGTCGTATGAGCGATAAAGTCATTCCTTTCCTAATGTTGACGTTTATCATCGCGATCCAGTCAGCCTGTATGCAGAACTACTGACTGTTTTAATTTCAAGTTTGACGTCGGTTAACAAATGACAAAATAAATAAGTTTTCCGTGTGATATCATTACAAATTAACAATTTTCGGGTTTTTCCCCTTTATGTGTACTGCGAACTCTTATTTCTTGTCAAATTTCTTGATTCTAGGTCAACGGGAAGTACCCAATAAAGTTTGTTGAGTGAGTTTTCAAGTATCAAAACATGTGACACAAACGGCAGTATCTTTTGACTGCATTAACTTAGAAGCTTAAAATTTATACACGGCCAAGCGTCTATTGACCTTAGTGTGTAACATAAATTTGAATCTGATACGCCAAACGATTCAAGAGAAAAGGCGGTCTTAAGAGATGGACATACAAACAGACAGACTGATGACAAATGACAAAATATTTTTTCGTTTTATGTAACTATAATCAACAATTTATGGATTTTTCTTTATTTGTACTGTGAAACGTTACTTCTAGTCAAATGTTATGAATCTTGTTCACCGGGAAGTGCCCTATAGGTTCTGATGAGTGAGTTTTCGAGTATCAAAATATGTGACATAAATGGACGTATATTTTGACTGAAATGACTTAAAAGTTTAAAATTTTTACATTGCCAAGGGACCATTGACCTTAATATTACGACATAAATATGAAATTTTTAAGCCTACCCTTTCCTGAGAAAATGGATTCTAAACAGCCTGACAGACAGACGAACAGCAAAGCCATCATATAAGCTGGCTACTGTGGCCGAGCGGTTCTAGGCGCTTCAGTCTGGGACCGCGTGACTGCTACGGTAGCAGGTTCGAATCCTGCCTCGGGCATGGGTGTGTGTGCTGTCCTTAGGTTAGTTAGGTTTAAGTAGTTCTAAGTTCTAGGGGACCGATGACCTAAGAAGTTAAGTCCCATAGTGCTCAGAGCCATTTGAATCATTATATATGGGTTCCGGGTTTACAGACTGAGGCACGGAAGCCTAAAAATTTATTGCAAAGAACATGCTAAAATAACGTACTCCTAACATTATAACGGGTTATTATATTTTTCATTACAAATACGAAGCCACAAATCTTACTATCTCTTCTATGACCCTAAAAACCCAGTTTCAAAACTTTCATTTCGTGCTCTAAGGACAATCCCTGAGCAGCTTCCAGCGTTATCCAGCTGTTTATTAAAAGACATCTTGCTGTACGTTATGAGCTGCATCTAAAATGTTTAGTTACCAGACTATTATTCGGGCATAGAAGCCATCGTCAGTGGCATCTGATGCAGAGGACAAACAAACGTATGTACTCTTATCGACATCCCATCGACCCTGATACCTTTGTTCAATTTCTTTAATCTCTTGATGAAACCTTTTCTCCTATTTCTCATTCACAACATCTGGATTTTCTGGAGAATAACGGAATAGTCGAGGAAATGCAGATTCCAGCTCTTTGAGGCCTCCAGCATGTTTTTTTACTGTATTCTCGTAATCAAGATCTTTGTAGCTGTTGTGAAACTTGTTAATAAGCTATTTAAAAGATATGCCAGCTGATATTAAAGCGTCTTTAATTTTATCTGCAAATGTATCATCTTCTCTCGTTAGACTCCGAATGTCATGGGTGACGAAAACTTCCAGTTTCGATCCTGATAGCCTCGGAAACCTACTTGTCAGGTACCTGAATGGGTCAGCATTTTTCAGTAGGACTTCAGGAAATTGTTTTATAATTTCAAGTGTTATGTAAAGCGGAGGCTAGTTATTTTGTGCGTGTGGAGGCACCGAATAGTGCGTTTTCCCTTCACCTTACGGCGTTCTACTGGGCCAGATTTTCTGGATCCAATGCTCGTCTTTTGCACGACTGTTCCGTAGGGAGGTAGCTGTATTACAGACTATAAAATAGAACACATTGTTGTAGCAGGTAACACTGCAAAACACCGCAAAACATACTGAACTTGTTATGATGGTAACGTAGCTACGTTTTGCATACCTCACAGAAATTCTCAGTTTCTGTCAAAACTGCATGTAACTGAATATGTTATGTACTTGACCTCAAATCAGCAAACAAAAAGACACCAGAATGACTTTTTAGGTTTAAGGAATAAATTTATTGTTAACCAGTGTATCCAGTCGTGAAAGATGATGACAGTGGTGCATCTATGCATGAGTATTTAATAGTGAGAGAAATGGCGTAGTGGTTGCACTTTTACTCGTGTTATGGAGGAGCTGGGTTTAAACCCCCATACCGCCATCCATATTGAGGTTTACGATGCTTTCCCTAAATCGATTATGGTGAACGTCAGGATAGATGCTTCGCAAATAAGATACTGGAGCCCTTTCCTTATCCTTAACTTATTCGAGCTTGTACAAGGTGGGGCGAACAAAAGTGGCCTGGAGAACAGAGTACCAGGGTATAAGGAAACACAGCAGAGGGAAGTAATACAGTACTAACATGACTATAGCAGATGTAGAAAGTGACCACCATTCATCTCTTGGCACTTCTGCGTCCTGGTCAGTAAGTTGCTGAAGGCGGATCGTAGCTGGACTGCTGGAGTTGCTCTAATCTCATTCGAAATGTTCTGCTGCGACTCTTGAAGACTGTTAGGACTGTTGCGATACACCTTAGATTTCAGGGCTCCCCACAGAAAGTAATCGCACACAAGATATCAGGTGACCTGCTAAAAACTCTGTCATGCGTGAAGATTGTGTAAATGTGCTCCAAGGTTCGGCCATTGTACGGGCAGTTGCTCCACCCTGCTGGAAGTAGCTGTAGCTCTTTTCCTCCACCGTTAATGCTACCACAAATCGTATCCACTAGTCCGGACCACTTTTATTTGCCCCACACTGTACTTCATCTCTAATGACCTTTTTGTTGTACGGGGCGTTAAATCCTAGCCTTCCTTCTTTTTCCTTCCGTGTTGAACAGGACATGAAACACGATAGTCTAAGGCTCTAGCGTACGCTACTGTGGTGGCACATCATCCGGGTGAGACCAGTTCGCATCTGGTTGGTGGAGGAAACTTTAATGGCAAGTATTTGACCTTTAGGGCGAGGTGAAGTTTTACCGAAATTAAATTTTCCAATAACTAAGTTTTTCGCTGTTGTCCAGGATTATATCTCAAATCTAATGGCCGTGTGGAGAACGTGTGACGCTTTTGAGGAAACCCATACAGAAGTCTTATTCCTATTGGGAGAAGTACGAGGGGAAGTCACAGAGTTTCAGTTATCATCTCGAAGAAATCAAGTTACTAATTAATTGTTTGCTTGTATTCGGCCCTCCAGAATTCTACCACTCTCCAAACTCCTGGAAGACATTCACTTCGCCGGCCGGTGTGGCCGTGCGGTTCTAAGCGCGTCAGTTTGGAACCGCGTGACCGCTACGGTCGCAGGTTCGAATCCTGCCTCGGTCATGGATGTGTGTGATGTCCTTAGGTTAGTTAGGTTTAAGTAGTTCTAAGTTCTAGGGGACTGATGACCTAGGATGTTAAGTCCCATAGTGCTCAGAGCCATTTTTTGAACATTCACTTCATTTTACTTACGGCATTTGCTTATCCTCACCCACCATCAATGGCCGACCACTTATTAAATCCTTATCCATCCTCAACAACTGTGGACACTAAGGAATTCTGGAGACTTAACACAAATCGTACTCCATATAATTTACGATACGGGTGTTATACTCCACCTACACAAATACTCACCCCTTCAAATTTACGTTAACACCACTCTTCATTTTCTAATAACCTGCTCTCCCCCATTAAATTTACAACGTAGGTACAGCAACTCACCTAAACAAACACTCCCCCTTTCAGCTATAGACACTGAGGTTACAAGAGTCATGGGATACATCCTAATATCATGTTAGACCTTCTTTCACCCAGTGTAGTAAAGCAGCTCCACCTGGCATAGACTGCACAAGTAGTTGAAAGTACCCTGCGGAGATGCGGAGCCATGCTGCTCTATAGCCGTCTATAATTGCGACAATGTTGCCGCCGCAGGATTTTGTGTATGAACTGATTTCTCGATTGTGTCCCATAAATGTTTGACGGGATTCATGTCAGACGATTTAGGTGGCCACATCATTCGGCCGAATTGTCCAGAATGTTCTTCATACCAGTGGCGAACAATTGTGGCCTGGTGACATGACGCATCTGTATAAGTTCGATACCCTATCCCATGATATTTGTCACCTCAGTGTATCTACACCGTTCTTTCTCTTCTAATATCCCCACCCGCCACATGTAAATGTTCCTTATATCCATACTGGCTCCTCTAGATCTTAAGTAACCCTCCTATTCCTTATGCTTATGTTGTAAAAGATCAACAAAATCACCTCTTTTAATTTTAAAATTAAACTCAAGGTCATCATATTTTTATGCAGAGAACTGCACACTCTTGAATATTTTCAGATTTCGATATTGAATCCTTTTACGTTTCTGATCTCTCGAGCTAAAGAACTTGTACTGCTAATTGCCTTCACTCCCTCCCCCATCTCCCCCTTTCCCCTTGGCCGGCTGGAGTGGCCGAGCGGTTCTAGGCGCTACAGTCTGGAACCGCGCGAGCGCTACGTTCGCAGGTTCGAATCCTGCCTCGGGCATGGATGTGTGTGATGTCCTTAGGTTAGTTAGGTTTAAGTAGTCCTAAGTTCTAGGGGACTGATGACCTCAGAAGTTGAGTCCCATAGTGCTCAGAGCCATTTGAACCATTTGAACCCTTTCCCCTTCTCCTACCAAGAGAGAAGAGGATGAAACGGCAATAAGGGGATAGTAGTGATTATTTATATTCTTTCTCTATATTTTTATTTATATTATTTTTCTGGCGACGTATGTGATCAGATATTTTTCTTTCTGGATTAATTTTTTATGTGCTTTAATCCTTTTCCATCCTAACACTTTACAAGAGCGAACTGCAGTCTCTAGCTCGGTGCCGTTCGAACATACCCAATAACGCGATTTTACCCTGATGACTCACAATATTATGATCACCTGTTTAATAGCTTATATGTCCGTCTTTGGAATGAAATACATGACTGATTCTGCGTATCACGGATCCGACAGTTCGTTGGTAGGTTTGTGGAAGTGTGTGGCACTAGATGTCTACGCACAGGTCACGTTCAAAATGGTTCAAATGGCTCTGAGCACTATGGGACTCAACATCTGTGGTCATAAGTCCCCTAGAACTTAGAACTACTTAAACCTAACTAACCTAAGGACATCACACACATCCATGCCCGAGGCAGGATTCGAACCTGCGACCGTAGCGGTCACGCGGTTCCAGACTGAAGCGCCTTTAACCGCATGGCCACACCGGCCGGCACAGGTCACGTAATTCGCGTAAATAAGTGGCCGCTGATTTGCGTACGCGGTGATGGTGCCCCATAGCGACCCATATGGGTTCTAGAGGATTTACGTAAGGTGAATTTTGTCGCCAAGACATCAATGTAAGTTCTATGAAATGCTTCTCAAAATCACTGTAACACGGTTCTGGCTCCGAGACAGAGATAATTATATTGCTGAAAGATGACATCGCCGTCGGGCAAGACATCAAGCATGAAGCTGCTGTCAGCGTGTCTTCGATTACTACCACAGGTCCCATACAAGCGCAGGAGAATGTCTCCCGCAGCATAATGCTGCTCCCATGAGCTTACATCCGCCGCGCGCTGCACGCTTCCAGCCGTCGTTCATCTCGATGACGGCGCTTGTGCAGACGACCATCATCTACATCTACATCCATATTCCGCAAGCCACCCGACGGTGTGTGGTGGAGGGTACCTTGAGTACCTCTATCGGTTCTCCCTTCTATTCCAGTCCAATATTGTTCGTGGAAAGAAAGATTGTAGGTATACCTCTGTGTGGGCTCTAATCTCTCTGATTTCATCCTCATGGTCTCTTCGCGAGATATACGTAGGAGGGAGCAATATACTGCTTGACTCCTCGGTGAAGGTATGTTCTCGAAACTTTGACAAAAGCCCGTACCGAGCTACTGAGCGTCTCTCTTACAGAGTCTTCTGTCATCTCCATAACGTTTTCGCGATTACTAAATGATCCTGTAACGAAGCGCGCTGCTCTCCGTTGGATCTTCTCTATCTCTTCTATCAACCCTATCTGGTACTGATCCCACACTGCTGAGCAGTATTCAAGCAGTGGGCGAACAAGTGTACTGTAACCTACTTCCTTTGTTTTCAGATTGCATTTCCTTAGGATTCTTCCAATGAATCTCACTCTGGCATCTGCTTTACTGACTATCAACTTTATGTGATTATTCCATTTTAAATCACTCCTAATGCGTACTCCCAGATAATTTATGGAATTAACTGCTTCCAGCTGCTGACCTGCTATATTGTAGCTAAATGATAAGGGATCTTTCTTTCTGTGTATTCGCAGCACATTACACTTGTCTACATTGAGATTCAGTTGCCATTCCCTGCACCATGCGTCAATTCGCTGCAGGTCCTCCTGCAATTCAGTACAATTTTCCATTGTTACAACCTCTCGATATACCACAGCATCATCCGCAAAAAGCCCCAGTGAACTTCCAATGTTATGCACAAGGTCATTTATGTATATTGTGAATAGCAACGGTCCTACGACACTCCCCTGCGTCACACCTGAAATCACTCTTACTTCGGAAGACTTCTCTCCATTGAGAATGACATGCTGCGTTCTGTTATCTGGGAACCGAGTGTAGCAAAAATGTGATTCACCCAAAGAGCCGACACGTCTCCATTGATTGACGGTCGAATCCCGATTGTCCCGTCCCCACTGCAATCATAATTGACGATGTCGTTGAGTCAATATGTGAACACGTAGGGGCGGTCTGCTGCGGAGCTCCATTTTTAACAATGAGGGATGAATGGTGCTCTCAAAAACACTTGTGCGTGCACCACCATTGTGTTCTTTCGGCAGAGATACCAGAGATCACCATCTGTCCTACTTTACAAAGCAGAGAGGCATCCGAACTCCACGTTCTGTGAAGGCTCATGGACGTTCAACCATTTAGCGCGTATGCTAGTTTCACTGTCTTTCTACCTCTTTCCGTAGATGCTGACAACAGTAGCACGTGAACATTCGACTAGCTTCGCCATTTTCGAGACACTCGTTCACAGGCTCTGCGCAGTACTAATCTGCCCTTTGTGAATGTCGCTTATCTCAATGGATTTCCCCATTTGCGCCGCATATGTTCTCTAGGGTGATCACCCGTCCGTGTCTGCTGCGCTTACACACTTTTGTTTGTTAGGTGTCACGTGCCCGCAACGCCACCAGTTTACATCCAACGTCGCAGTGGGTAGTGGTCATAATGTTTCGGCTTATCAGTGTACTTAAGCATTAATTACAGCCTGTATACAATTTTCACCGCGTCTTCATGGCAACTGGGCGATTACTCCGATTGACTACAAGCACGAAAAGGTGTTTTAAGTACATTGTTAATAGGCGACAAAGGAAAGATTGAATAGTAAAATATACTAGTGTTAGAACAAACTAAGAAAACGTGTGCAGTTTCTAACAACCCTACCACAACAAAGGTCAAAAATTAATTATGATTTGTAGTGTTGCTCACGCTGCTAAACATTGCATTTTCGGGCAACAATGAAGTTATATTATGTGGCAGGTGTCTTTAGAGCACAGTTAATAAAGTCATTTCATGAAATAATGGATAAACTAGGCACTCATCTTTTCGTGTTTCCCACGCTGGTCTCGTTGTGAATTCGTGGCTCTATCGTCGAAAATGTAGGTAGTGATGATTCCAAGCTCGGATGCAAAGAGGCTTAGGTGTTATTCTGCGATATTCAAAAGTTTTATGGATGTGTTTCACATACCATTCTTGAAGATTAAACTTGAAAACATCTTCCTCACTGTTAAAGTTCACATTTTATAAACTGACTACAATTTGCGTCTTCCCAACATGACGTCCGAGACTTGACTTTCCCTCTAATAACCGCTTAAGCGCCCAAAAATCAGAGCTACAAGTACGACAAAGGTCATAGTGAGAAAAAGAAAGAATACACATAAGAATAATATCATTGCAACATAAACATATCGATGTATCAAAGTACCTCTACATTAATGAAATCAGATCTGAATGTTGTCTCAGAAATATGTTAACTACTTTACAGAAACAAAGTAGAATATTGCTGGTATCTAGAGGTTGAGGTGAGCTGCCGTAATGGTTACGTAATTCAAGTACCATTACAAGTTGAAGACTTGGCGATACCGCTAGAGCTACCAATGTCGTGGAAACAGACAGTCAAGGATATGTATTGGACAAACCCACACAAGGTAATTCACTATCAGTGAAATATAACAGCTATAACGCCTTGAATATTATTTGTTCCAATAACAAAAGTACGAAAATGTCCGCCCGCGGTTTCTGAGTGGTCAGCGCGTCAGAATGTCAATCCTAATGGCCCGGGTTCGATTCCCGGCTGGGTCTGAGACTTTCTCCGCTCAGGGACTGGGTATTGTGTTGTACTAACCATCATCATTTCATCCCCATCGACGTGCAAGTCGCCAAAGTGGCGTCAAATCGAAAGACTTGCACACAGCGAACGGTCTACCAGACGGGAGGCCCTAGTCACACGCCTATATAGTACGAAAATGGAAGATATCGGTTTAGGGATGGGTGTGGACCAAAATAGATAGCAGAAATAAAGTTACAAAAGAATTAAAAACGAGTTAGCGCTGTGTTAAAGAGATTAAGAAGTCTCTCAAGCAAGAAGTGATTATGATCATAAAATAAGTAAAATGCAGCACGTCGAAGCTACAGTAGTGAGTGATGGTTAAGCAAACTCTTTAACAGGTCTAACAATAAACATACTATCTCGAAACAAAAGAACTAGATTGCTCACATAACTGAGGAACTATTTATCGTCGTCTATTAGTGCGCGACTCTTTATCGATCTTCAACTGTATGATCACGCAGTGACAAGTTTCATTAGAGTCAATAAATTCAGTAGCATTGGTTGAGCAGCTTACTACAGACATGTTCGTCATGTTCGTGCGCTCTGCCAGGAAATGTCGAGTGTGGGAATTAATATCAAATAAACGAGACCGATTCAGCACATTTGTGTACTTAGCAAATACCGGGTGGTCATAATTAAATTGCAGCTACTCACAAAGGTTCATTGTGGACTGTAATTATCGCATGGCAGCGATACTTTGTAGATATTCTATTGGGTTAATGCGGAACCGATTTACTCTGAAAAAAAAAGAGAATGTGTGCCAGTTCTGGCCTCCAGGTGCAAATATGGCACTATGAATGTCAGATAGATATATAGAAATGTCCCCATATATAATGGATTACGATCGGGCCATGAGCAGAAAATGTAAAACAAGTGAGAAAGACATAATGTTGATTTTATTATTAACTACCGATTGCACAATTTGTTGAATATGAGCATCTGAGACGTCGACGAGATGCTGCATCTGTGAAAAGACGCAATAAACAGTTTCTCGCAGCTGAGCAACATGTTTCGTATATTAGCCTTCACATCAGGTAGAGCGAAAGTGTCCCTGGTAAACGTTTTCTTTTAGATATCCCCAAAGGTCACATGGATTCACATCAAGTGATCTTGCAGCCTATGCATCTGGCAAACCTCTGGAGACAACACGTTCGTGGAAAGTTGCATCAAACAGATTTTTCACTGGACAGGCGACTTGATGTGTTCTACATCTACATCTACATCCATACTCCCCAAGCCACCTGACGGTGTGTGGCGGAGGGTACCTTGAGTACCTCTATCGGTTCTCCCTTCTATTCCAGTCTCGTATTGTTCGTGGAAAGAAGGATTGTCGGTATGCCTCCGTGTGGGCTCTAATCTCTCTGATTTTATCCTCATGGCCTCTTCGCGAGATATACGTAGGAAAGAGCAATATACTGCTTGACTCCTCCGTGAAGGTATATTGTCGAAACTTCAACAAAAGCCCGTACCGAGCTACTGAGCGTTTCTCCTGCAGTCTTCCACTGCAGTTTATCTGTCATCTCCGTAACGCTTTCGCGATTACTAAATGATCATGTAACGAAGCGCGCTGCTCTCCGTTGGATCTTCTCTGTCTCTTCTATCAACCCTATCTGGTACTGATCCTACACTGTTGAGCAGTATTCAAGCAGTGGGCGAACAAGTGTATTGTAACCTACTTCCTTTGTTTTCGGATTGCATTTCCTTAGGATTCTTCCAATGAATCTCAGTCTGGCATCTGCTTTACCGGCGATCAACTTTATATGATCATTCCATTTTAAATCACTCCTAATGCGTACTCCCAGATAATTTATGGAATTAATTGCTTCCAGTTGCTGACCTGTTATATTGTAGCTAAATGATAAGGGATCTTTCTTTCTATGTATTCGCAGCACATTACACTTGTAGAATTTCCATTGTTACAACCTCTAGATATACTACAGCAACATCCGCAAAAAGCCTCAGTGAACTTCCGATGTTATCCACAAGGTTATTTATGTAAATTGTGAATAGCAACAGTCCTACGACACTCCCCTGCGGCACACCTGAAATCGCTCTTACTTCGGAAGACTTCTCTCCATTTAGAATGACATGCTGCGTTCTGTTATCTAGGAACTCTTCAATCCAATCACACAAATGGTCTGGTAGTCCATATGCTCTTACTTTGTTCATCTTGCCCCATCTTTCATGAAAACAGTGGTCTCTACACAGTTGCGCTCTTCCAAAACAGGAATCACGTACTGTAAAAGGAGGTGTCGATAACCTGTAGACGTCACGGTGCATCTGACAGACCCTCTAGGTGTACTCTCTTCAAACAAGACCGGATCGAGAATAAACGTGCTTGTGAATCCTCACCACACAGCCACATACGGCGAGTTCATTGGCTCTTCGTCCACAACACGCGATTTAGCAGTACTCCAAATTCGGTGGTTTTGTCTATTCACTCCCCCCCCCCCCCCCAACACACATACAGAATTTTGCCCCGCCAGATGCCATCAGCTTCGATATGTGCCAAAAACCAAAGAGCAAATTCAGGACGTAGCAGCGGATCACGGGGTTCCGGTTGCTGCATCGTCTGGATCTTGTACGGCTACCAGTGTAAAATAAACCACAAATCTTTCCATTCTGTTGAACATGGGAGGGACGATTCTCGTGACACCGGGGCACGTACTGCACGGTCAGTTATAGCGGCAGCATTCTCATCAATAATTTCCACGGCGATAGTACGCTTTCCTCTTCCAGGTGCCAAACCAAGCTCACCCGTGTTTTCGAGTTTCATTCTAATCTTCTTTAAACCACTTAATGACGTCGGGCTCCTCCTCAGACCTTTCTCGCAGTACAGCACTGTAATTGCTACAGTTCACATAAAACAAAAGATGGCTCTGAGCACCATGGGACTTTACTTCTGAGGTCATCAGTCCCCTAGAACTTAGAACTACTTAAACCTAACTAACCTAAGGACATCACACACATCCATGCCCGAGGCAGGATTCGAACCTGCGACCGTAGCGGTCGCGCGGTTCCAGACTGTAGCGCCTAGAACCGCTCGGTCATCCCGGCTGGCTCACATAAAACAGTTTCACTAACAGCGCACAGTATCTCCTCTCGCTTGTCATACTGTTCACTCACGTTATGGTCTGTCAAATGACAGCGTGGATGTCATACTGTCATACAAGCGGTGTACAGCGCCAGATCTGCGCCTGGTGGCCACAGTTGGAACTAATTTTTTTTTCCTGCGTAAATCGGTTCCGCATTAACGCATTAGCATATCTGTCCAGTTTCGCTGCCATACGATAATTTCATCTCACACTGGAATTCCGTGCACTTAATTATTTAGGAACCAGGTTTTAAATTGTAAGACATTTCCTGGGGCAGATGTGGATTCTGACCACAATCTATTGGTTATGAACTGCAGATTGAAACTGAAGAAACTGCAAAAAGGTGGGAATTTAAGGAGATGGGACCTGGATAAACTGAAAGAACCAGAGGTTGTAGAGAGTTTCAGGGAGAGCATAAGGGAACAATTGACAGGAATGGGGGAAAGAAATACAGTAGAAGAAGAATGGGTAGCTCTGAGAGATGAAGTAGTGAAGGCAGCAGAGGATCAAGTAGGTAAAAAGACGAGGGCTAATAGAAATCCTTGGGTAACAGAAGAAATATTGAATTTAATTGATGAAAGGAGAAAATACAAAAATGCAGTAAATGAAGCAGGCAAAAAGGAATACAGACGTCTCAAAAATGATATCGACAGGAAGTGCAAAATGGCTAAGCAGGGATGGCTAGAGGACAAATGTAAGGATGTAGAGGCTTGTCTCACTAGGGGTAAGATAGATACTGCCTACAGGAAAATTAAAGAGACCTTTGGAGAGAAGAGAACCACTTGTATGAATATCAAGAGCTCAGATGGCAACCCAGTTCTAAGCAAAGAAGGGAAGGCAGAAAGGTGGAAGGAGTATATAGAGGGTTTATACAAGGGCGATGTACTTGAGGACAATATTATGGAAATGGAAGAGGATGTAGATGAAGACGAAATGGGAGATACGATACTGCGTGAAGAGTTTGACAGAGCACTGAAAGACCTGAGTCGAAACAAGGCCCCCGGAGTAGACAACATTCCAGTAGAACTACTGACGGCCTTGGGAGAGCCAGTCCTGACAAAACTCTACCATCTGGTGAGCAAGATGTATGAAACAGGCGAAATACCCTCAGACTTCAAGAAGAATGTAATAATTCCAATCCCAAAGAAAGCAGGTGTTGACAGATGTGAAAATTACCGAACTATCAGTTTAATAAGTCACAGCTGCAAAATACTAACGCGAATTCTTTACAGACGAATGGAAAAACTGGTAGAAGCCGACCTCGGGGAAGATCAGTTTGGATTCCGTAGAAATGTTGGAACACGTGAGGCAATACTGACCTTACGACTTATCTTGGAAGAAAGATTAAGAAAAGGCAAACCTACGTTTCTAGCATTTGTAGACTTAGAGAAAGCTTTTGACAATGTTAACTGGAATACTCTCTTTCAAATTCTGAAGGTGGCAGGGGTAAAATACAGGGAGCGAAAGGCTATTTACAGTTTGTACAGAAACCAGATGGCAGTTATAAGAGTCGAGGGGCAGGAAAGGGAAGCAGTGGTTGGGAAAGGTGTGAGACAGGGTTGTAGCCTCTCCCCGATGTTATTCAATCTGTATATTGAGCAAGCAGTAAAGGAAACAAAAGAAAAATTCGGAGTAGGTATTAAAATTCATGGAGAAGTAGTAATAACTTTGAGGTTCGCCGATGACATTGTAATTCTGTCAGAGACAGCAAAGGACTTGGAAGAGCAGTTGAACGGAATGGACAGTGTCTTGAAAGGAGGATATAAGATGAACATCAACAAAAGCAAAACGAGGATAATGGAATGTAGTCAAATTAAGTCGGGTGATGCTGAGGGAATTATATTAGGAAATGAGACACTTAAAGTAGTAAAGGAGTTTTGCTATTTAGGGAGTAAAATAACCGATGATGGTCGAAGTAGAGAGGATATAAAATGTAGACTGGCAATGGCAAGGAAAGCGTTTCTCAAGAAGAGGAATTTGTTAACATCGAGTATAGATTTAAGTGTCAGGAAGTCGTTTCTGAAAGTATTTGTATGGAGTGTAGCCATGTATGGAAGTGAAACATGGACGATAACTAGTTTGGACAAGAAGAGAATAGAAGCTTTCGAAATGTGGTGCTACAGAAGAATGCTGAAGATAAGGTGGGTAGATCACGTAACTAATGAGGAGGTATTGAATAGGATTGGGGAGAAGAGAAGTTTGTGGCACAACTTGACTAGAAGAAGGGCTCGGTTGGTAGGACATGTTTTGAGGCATCAAGGGATCACAAATTTAGCATTGGAGGGCAGCGTGGAGGGTAAAAATCGTAGAGGGAGACCAAGAGATGAATACACTAAGCAGATTCAGAAGGATGTAGGTTGCAGTAGATACTGGGAGATGAAGAAGCTTGCACAGGATAGAGTAGCATGGAGAGCTGCATCAAACCAGTCTCAGGACTGAAGACCACAACAACAACAACAATTATAACCACGCCGTATGTCCAGTTTATGTCAATCGCATTCAAAGTTGTGTCACACACATCCTCATTACTTTCTTATATCGCTCAAAACATTTATACTACTGCTTTCCGTAAGGCCATGAAGTAGATACGTCAGTTCTGCCTTGACAAATCTGCGCTCAGCATTGTAATATGCTCTTCCTCTGTCGCTTAGATGACCGATTTTGACGGAGGTTGTTCCATCTTTCTAATGTCCTAAAAGGTGTAGCATTAATACAGTATGACAAACAGTTCCTTAAAAATTTGAGCATTCTCGTTCCTTTTATGCTAAGTCAGTATACATTGACAATAGAATGGACCCTGACATTTCTGATAGAATTCGAGATCTTGAATCTTGTAGCACCTGCCATATCGCAATTAATGTTGGTAATCGCTCATCTCCTTGGTACTGACAGTGTTAAAGAAATTTAAAAAGTAAATTTACGAACGAGTAATCTGCATGAATGAAATACGTGATCGGCACGATTGTTATCCGGTCTTTTTTTTTTTTGTATACGCCGGAAATATACATCAACTTCAATTCCAAGCGTAGCGATGGCCGAATGTATCTAATATCGGATTCACTGATGACATATCTGAAGTCATAAGTCCATTATCAAAATATTCACAAAAGGTAAAAAAAACTGTGAGTAGATTGAGATCAAATTATCGTTGTGGATGATCAGTATATGAGCAATTGGAAGCAAACGTCTTTAGAGTTTCAAATAGAGCCATCATGTGAGAGCAAGAAAAGTACTGATTCGAAACATAGATGCCAATCTCACCGATGAAGAACTTTCAGGGGAAATGGGAACAGAGGTATAAATTACTGACGTACGTTGTGTCTTGAGAAAGGACTCGCGAAATGGGATGATTAAATATCTCCTGAGACAGCTGACTAGAATTGCTTTCGTTGGGCACAGTCTTCCCGCGCTGCACAGATTATGAGTACAAGGTGGATTGTAGCACCGTATGTTCAGAAAGTCATTCAGCGCACTATCCACAACAATTTAAATACACTGAAGCGCCAAATAAACAGGAATGGGCATACGTATTCAAATAAAGAGATATGTAAACAGGCAGAATACGGCGCTGCGGTCGGCAAATCTATAAAAGACAAGTGTCTGGCGCACTAGTAGATCGGTTACTGCTTCTATAATGGCAGGTTATCGGATTTAAGTGAGTATCGACGTGGTGTTATAGTCGGCACACGAGCGATGGGACACAGCATATCCGAGGTAGAGATGAAGTGGTGATTTTCCCGTACGCTCGTTTCACGAGTGTACCGTGTATATCAGGAATCCGGTAAAACATCAAATCTCCGACATCGCTGCGGTTGGAAAAGGATCTTGCAAGAACGGAACCAACGACGACTGAAAATAACCGTTCAACGAGACAGAAGTGCAACCCTTCCGCTAATTTCTGCAGATTTCAATGCTGGGCCATCAACAAGTGTCACCGTGCGAAATATTCAACGAAACATCATCGATAAAGGCTTTCGGAACCGAAGGCCCACTCGTGTACCCTTAATGACTGCAGGACACAAAGCTTTACGCCTCGCCTGTCAACACCGACATTGAACTGTTGATGACTGGAAACATGTTGCTGATGTTTCTGCATGTCTGCAGGGTCAGCATGAGACCCCTGATACGTCTAGATACGACTCTGACAAGTGACAGGTACGTAAACATCCTGTCTGATCACCTGCATCATTCGTATCCATTGTGCATTCCGACGGTTCAAATGGTCCAAATGGCTCTAAGCACTATGGGACTTAACATCTGAGGTCATCAGTCCCCTAGACTTAGAACTACTTAAACTTAACTAACCTAAGGACATCATACACATCCATGCCCGAGGCAGGATTCGAACCTGCGACCGTACCAGCAGTGCGGTTCTGGACTGAAGCGCCCAGAACCGCTCTGCCTCAGCGGCCGGCCATTCCGATGGACTTGGGCAATTCCAGCACGAAAATGCGACACCCCACACGTTCAGAATTGCTATAGAGTGGCTCCAGGAACGCTCTTCTGAGGTTAAACACTTCCGTTGGCCACCAAACTCCCCAGCCATGACCATTATTGAGCATATTTGGAATGCCTTGCAACTGCTGTTCAGAAGAGATCTCCACCCCGTCATACACTTACGGATTTATGGACTGCCCTACAGGATTCATGGTGTCAATTGCCTCCAGCACTACTTCAGACTATAGTCGAGTCCATGCCACGTCGTGTTGCGCCACTTCTACGTGCTCGCGAGGGTCCTACACGATATTAGGCAGGTGTACCAGTTTCTTTGGCTCTTCAGTGTAATAATATGACCAGGTTTTGTTACCGTCGCCTTTCTGCCAACGCAGCATTGGTGGCTAGGAACGCCACCATTAGTGGCTCCACCTGCCGTCATGTCGCCAGAAAATCTGTAGACGGCTGTTCTTCCTGCACATAATTCACTGATCTGTATCCAATGATCGAAATGCTGCTGTCTAAGTGTGGCGGCCAAAATCATCTATGTCTTCCGTAACTAAAGGATGGCGGCCAGAAAGTGACACTAGAAAATGCACTGTTTGATTTAAAGTGGACATTAATTTGCGGTGTGTGCAGCCCATCGCCTTCATGACGTCTTTAACTCTGCTGAGGGAACTTTAAATGAGGGTCTGAATGTCTGTGGAGGAATGGTAGCCCATTCTTCTTCAGTAGTCGAAACTAGAGAAGGTAGTGACTTTGGGTGCTGAGACCTGGAGCGAAGTCGGTGTACTATCTCATCCTGTAGATGTTCCATTGGACCGGCTGGAGTGGCCGAGCGGTTCTAGGCGCTACAGTGTGGAACAGCGACCGCTACGGTCGCAGGTTCGAATCCTGCCTCAGGCATGGATGTGTGTGATGTCCTTAGGTTAGTTAGGTTTAAGTAGTTCTAAGTTCTAGGGGACTGATGACCTCAGACGTTAAGTCCCATAGTGCTCAAAGCGATTTGAACCATGTTCCATTGGGTTTAGGTCGAGACTCTGGGCAGGCCATCCCATCTCAGAAACGTTACTGCCCACAGACTATTAAATCACAGATGCTAATTAACAACAGTGTGCATTGTCATAAACAATCATTGCCCCTGAACAGTTCCTCTAGTGTACACAAGGCACAATGCTATAAAATTTGTTCATATCCTTCTGAATTTAGCGTTTTCTGAAGCTGACTGATGGTACCACACCAAAACCACGAGAAACACCCCCAATACCTATCACCGTTTCCTCTGTATTTCACTGTTGGCACCCCCTTCATCGTACTGCCACAGTGCATAGTGTGAGTCATTACTCCGAATCACTCGTTTCCAGTCATCCACCGTGCAGTTGCATCGATATTTACACCGCCTCAGTCGCCGCTCAGCATTGATTACAGAGGGCTGGGTTGGGGTTGGGTTGTTTGGGGGAAGAGACCAAACAGCGAGGTCATCGGTCTCATCGGATTAGGGAAGTATGGGGAAGGAAGTCTGCCGTGCCCTTTCAAAGGAACCATCCCGGAATTTGCCTGTTGCGATTTAGGGAAATCACGGAAAACCTAAATCAGGATGAGCAGACGCGGGTCTGAACCGTAGTCCTCCAGAACGCGAGTCCAGTGTGCTAACCACTGCGCCACCTCGCTCGGTCATTGACTACAGAAACGTGTGGCTTATGAGGAGCTGCTCTAATAATGTATCCCACTCATTTTAACACGGTACACACAGTCATTGTGCTAACTGGATTGCTGGTAGTACTTCAGAACTCAAGAATGATTCCTTCAGATATTTCATGTGATTTTTTAGAATCAAGCTTCGCAATCTTCGGTTGTTTCTGCCTGTCATGAGGTCTGCCTGATGTTGGTTTAGCTGTGGTTGTTCGTTCGCTCATCCACTTCACAATCAGGTCACCAACAGCCGACTTGGGCAACTTCAGAAGGGGTGAAATGTTCCATATGGATTAGTTGCTAATGTGACATCTAATGACTAGGCTGCGTTCGAAGCGACTGAGCTCTCCTGATCGACCCATTCTGTTTCTGCTTCTCCAGTGACAACACAATACTCGCCACCTCCATTTATAACGTCAGGTCCACCTCTCGTGACATAGAGTGGTCAATTCAGCATTACATAGAGGCGCGTAGATAACTCTGATCAGATGGTGTACTCTCCGACTCTGCACCGGCGTGAGCCTATTACATCGAATTTTCGAGATTTTTAGGGGAGAAAAAAATAAAATGTTAACACGTAGGGATCATCTGTGGCGGAGATTCAGTTCCAACAAAGTGTGCTGAATTGTGTTCCGAAACATTTGTGTCCGCACCAGCGTTGTACTCTGCCGTCAGATCTGCCAGATATCGCCACCTACCTTGCTTTACAGAACAGGCAAACCTCTGACCTCCATGATCTCTGATTCGGCTCGGACGTCTAACTATTGTAAACTACGTGGTTACACGGTGCTTCAACAAGTTTCAAAACAGTAGCATGCCAACAGATAAACAGCTTCGCCGTTTCGGTTAGCAGGCACCTTGTCGTGACAATCTGCTGACTGCTGTCCATCGGCGGCAAAGGCGGGAATTTGTGCACCAGTACCGCAACTGCACGTCCAAAGAGTGGCGAAAGATGGCCTTTTCATATGAGGCACGTTTTATGCTCCATCTGACAGATGGCCGTTGGCGGGTAAGTCGCGAAACATCTGAAAGCGAAGGAGGGAGCGTTGTGGCCTGGGAAATGTTTTTGTGGCATTCTCTGAGTGGTCTCTATTCTCAAAGGCACAATGGATCAACGCAAGTATGCATCTGTTGCTGGGGACCATGTACACCCGTACAAGCAGTTTGTTTTTCCTCGGTACGATGGCATCTACCAGCAGGACAAAGCAACGTGTCACACTGCTGTGTACGTGCGTGGTTCGAAGAGTATCAGGATGAGTTTGCCGTTCTCCCCTGGCCACCATACTCCCCGGATTTAAACCCAATCGAGACTCTATGGACCTCTATCCGTCTTCTGTTCACGCCATGTATTCTCAACCGAGAAACCTAACACATATGGCCACGGCAGTGGAGTCGGCATGGCTCCAGATCCCTGTCGGTACCCTGCGGAACCTTACTGACTCTCTTTCTGCAAGTCTCACAGTGGTCCGCGTGCAAAAGTTGGTTATTAAGGATTTTGACAGGTTATCACTTTGATGTGACCAGACAGTGTACTTTCCTTAACGTGTCACGTGCCTGCATCATCATTAGGCGGCAGTTAATCTCGCTGTGGGCCGTGGTCATAACCTTTTGACTCATTAGTGTAGTTCCTTACTATTTCCAAAGTAGTTTTGTGGCAGCCCTTCACCTGCGGCATCTAGTGCTGAGAAAAAAATATCATTATTGTGATCGTTTCATAGCTTTGGTTACTGATAATAACTTGACACCAGTGCCTATGAGTTTAATTTGTGCACTACAGCACTGAAGTTGATCACTGTGTGATTGAAAATCGATTTTGCTGTCAATAAACCATCAAAATTACGCCCAACGCTGACCTTTCTTCTAATTTCACGTATATGGTCGTTGTGCACACAGTAATCTATGGAGTCGTCAATCAATAAAAATATCACTAAAACACGTGCCTTACATCCAATAACAAGAAATCGTCAAATGATGGACTGCCTCATGTAATTATCTCAGATAAAAAATGTGACTTCATGACAGGTGCTCCATAATTGCTATAGAGAGCCGACTGAGGTTATGGTGGTTTTGTGTATTAATAAGCTCAACAATGCAGCTGCCGCGTTCGGTTCTTGCGGTAATGACTGAGAAACTGTCCGCAGATAATATTCTTTTATCTGATGCAATTATTTTATGTGTATAAAGTTTAGTTTTATCTGTTTTGTGCTATGTATTTTAGTAATCTGCTCCTGGTTGCCTTAATATCGTCTGTAATGTGTAATTTTATCTCAAGACTGTTCGGATTTGTTATTGTTTTCTTTTTATACATATGTTTCGTAATTCATGTTGTAACGTCCCCTTAGAACTATTATATAAGACTGTGCTTAAACTGACACACAATATTTTTAGCGCAACGCAATCTGACTATCAAAAATCCCTACAAAAGAGTGGCCCTGACTAACATTAACCTATACCTTTCACAAATCACTTACCTCACCAAAAATCTTCGTTACTCGAACTACTGCAAAACAGCGAGCGCCACTACTGCCAGCTAAATAAAAGATTCAAACTACGGAAGGCACTAACTACTGATAGGCATAGTTAGCAAATGAAAGATTTTAATAGAGAACAAACAATTTATTTACCTTAATAGTCATAATATATATAGCAGTTCATGCACAAATTTCAAATCTCCGCCATTTCTCTCCCCACATCCACCACTGCTGGCAGCTCACCTCCAACTGCGCAATGCTACGCGCTGTTCACATCCAGCTGCCGCTGCCCAACACTACAATGGCAGACAACAATGCAAACTAGCCACAGACTCCACACAGCACAACCAGTGATTTTCATACAGAGCGCTACGTAACGTTGCCAATAAGAAAATATAAACAGCCTACTTACAATGTTCAAAAAATGTTATCAGTTTTGTATATTGTGTACTCTGCACAATGTAAATTCACACAAGATCTGTGTGATAGCCTACATGTTGATACGTTGTTACTGTATGTGATGTATATTTTGCAACTGCATTTGTTCCCTTCATTTGGTACATCAGCAGCCAAAAGAAAAGAATTATAATTTTCAGTTTTGGTTGAACTTACACGTACGTAATTTTTCACTGTATTTTTTTTCATTTTAGCAGCCCTACTGAACGCTCTTACCATTGAACATCTTTTTTTAAAATTGAGTAATAAGATCACATATCCAGGAATTACCACGTACGACTTTAGAGTGATGCGTGGAAGTTCTACGAGTAAAACAGACTGGGAAGGTGGTCTCCTGCTCACGGCTGTAGACGATCACAATCTGATAATTCTGAATGACAGATACTCCATCAGGATCGGGGCAAGTTCAGTCGGCAGTGGGGAGGTTTTGCAAGACAGATTGCTCCAGTGACTTGCCTGTGTATTTTCAGTACTGATGCTTAGGGAATTGTCATTACCGAAGGATTAGTCCTTAACTTTGGAATATTAAGAATGTGAATAGCCTCACGGGGCAAAAAATGTGGGAAGTCCTCATGTAATGAACTGGGTATATTGAGGAATATTTTAGAGGACTGGTGGAGATGATTGAAGAGGCCGCGGCTGCGTCGGTACCACGTACACCATATCAGAATGATGGCTGCTTTCGTCAAAACTTGAAGTATTTTACATCACAGTTGAGTCAAGGTGGCGGAACCTTGTGGGGAGCTCGGTCACGCTGGTCTCTATTCGAGAATCCGAGGATATCTTCAGAGCTTGAACTTGCGATAACTCGATTACTCACAAGGGAACCTCCCCATCGCACACCCTCAGATTTAGTTATAAGTTGGCACAGTGGATAGGCCTTGAAAAACTGAACACAGATCAATCGAGAAAACAGGAAGAAGTTGTGTGGAACTATGAAAAAAATTAGTAAAATATACAAACTGAGTAGTCCACGCGAAGATAGGCAACATCAAGGACATTGGCAGTCAAGGAGCGCCATGGTCCCGTGGTTAGCGAGAGCAGCTACGGAACGAGAGGTCCTAGGTTCAAGTCTTCCCTCCAGTGAAAAGTTTAATTTTTATTTTCAGTTTATGTGACAAACTCTTATGTTTTCATTACTTTTTTGAAGTGATTATCACATTCACAAAAAACCTAAATCGGGCAAGGTAGAAGAATCTTTTTACCCATTCGGTAAGTTTACAAGTTAGGTGGGTCGACAACATATTCCTGTCATGTGACGCAAATGCCGTCACCAGTGTCGTATAGAATATATCAGACGTGTTTTCCCGTGGAGGAATCGGTTGACCTATGACCTTGCGATCAAATGTTTTCGGTTCCCATTGGAGAGGCACGTCCTTTCGTCTACTAATCGCACGGTTTTGTGGTGCGGTCGCAAAACACAGAAACTAAACTTATTGCAGTGAACAGAGACTTCAATGAACGAACGGACAGATCATAACTTTGCGAAAATAAAGAAAGTAAAATTTTCAGTCGAGGGAAGGACCTTAAGTTCCGCAGCTACTCACGCTAACCACGGGACCACGGCGCCCCTGAACTGACCTTCTCCTTGATGTTGCCTATTTTTCCCATGGAGTACTCAGTTTGTATATTTTACTAATTTTTTTCACGGTTCCATACAACTTCTTCCTGTTTTCTCGATTGATCTGTGTTCAGTTTTTCAAGGCCTATCCACTGTGCCAACTTATAACTAAATCTGAGGGGGGTGCGATGGGGAGGTTCCCTTGTCAGTGAGTCCTTTGCGTATGACTGAAGATGCAGTCTTATAATTACTATGATTTTCAAAAAGACTGTTAACGGCTGCTTAGCTGTGGCCATCTGTTACCATTCTCTGCGCTGGAAGGAAGCGTTATATGCAAAGGATGACAGGGTCTTGCGGTCATAACCAAGTGGTGCTGTGGAGCTAATTAGCGAGGCGCACACATTTGACGCTTATGGAGATAGGAGCACGTGTAACGCACTTTCATGATCAAAGTTCCGACGTTACAATCGACAACAAAATGTGTTTGTCAGTCAGTTATCCGCAGTCTGTTTCAATATCTCTCTCACTATCTAGGGATCATTTTCAGTTTGAATCAAGCTTATGTGGGGCAGACTAAGTTTTCTGTTCTGCAGAGTCTAACCATAGCCCCCTCCAGTCTACAACTGTAGAACATCGAGCCGATTGTGCCCCCTGAACAACTTGACGAAGACCCTTTGTCAGCGGAACAAGTCAAATCGTTCGTGAAGGCAATCAGAATATATAAAAAAGTGTTATCCATCGCCAAAAATATACAGAGCATTACGAACGTTTGAGGCAAATGACTGGAGAAAACCTCGTCTAGAAAAGGACAAAAAGACGAAACAAATTAAAAGAGTTCATTAGCGCTAGAAAAGGAAACACGATGCAGAATTGCGTGGACGTAGCTTCTATCGTAAAACAACAACAGAACACAAATGATTAACCGGCTGAGCTCCACCAAATGTAACATAATTTCTTCAAGCACTACACGGAACCCTCGACAGTACATTGCCTATATACAAGTAACTCTGCAGCATTTTAGAGCGCCTACAAACAATGTTATGCAACTTGTCTTGCAGCAGAATTTAGTTCGCGGCAATATTTTTCCGAGAACCCTACTGTTTAAAAAATTATGTCGTTGGAATAGGAAGAAACTATAAAGTATTTAGGGTACAAAATTCGAGGTACAGAGCAGCAATGATCGTTGCCAACAAATTAATAGATGTCATAATCTGCATTAACTTTCAGATGAAGGCACGGTGGTCTTAGATCTCACCGAAGGGTCTTACAAATTTCAACCAGCCAGTAAGTATTTGGACATAACATGAGATATAAATATTGACTTCGAGAAATTAGACATAGTTTTAAGATTTCAGTCAAAAATGCGATACGATAAAATTGCCAGATCAGGGGGAGCATATCTTAGTGTTAATATTTTTTTAACATGAACGAACAGCGTAACATTACTACATTCGAGAGCAGTACTGGAAAACGAAATAAGATTAATTACTGACTGTCTCGCACGATCATTGAATGATTGGAAACACTGAGACAAAGAAAGTTGCTCGGATTGTAGATTTATGACTTTTATTATGTGTAGGATGACCGTCACTACATCACAGCGTCAGTGATTCAGACGGTATTAAGTGCATAGTCAATGAGAAAAATTTAACGATTTTGAAGAACATATTCGCACAAAAATTTAAATCGAACTGCACAATGACTTTAAAATCATGGACACAGGACTGAATAGGTTGATGGAAAAAGAAATTGACATTGATAGATTCATGACAGACTACGAAACAATCGTTGGTATGGCATGCATGAAGACCTTCGTAGCAAAAGAACCATTACGAACTGAGCCTGAAAGGTGGTCAGTTCCACGGGGAACAGCCTATTTCTCAATCCAGAGGAAAAAAAGCAATGCTGGGAGGTGGTTTCAACAAAGAACTCTACGTAGACAGCTATATCTTAAGTGGAAGAAAGAATATATAGAGACAGTTCGTGAAAGAAACTACAATAATCGCGGAAATATTGTAGTTTCAAGTCTGGATACAACTCAGGTGAAGTAAGGAATACCTCTTCCATTACGACTCTACAAAAACAAGCCGCTACGGTAACATTAAACTTAGAAAGTATGTTGAACTGCATGGTAGACTAAATCATACCAGTAGGTAAAGATGGAGAAGATAACGAATACCACAGAGCGGTTTGGCAATTTACTGCTACAGCTCGAAGAACATATGACGATGAGGACTTAATGCAACTGGAAATTCGTGAAGTACTAAGACATATGAATCCCAAAGGACGCCATGAGAAAATGACATTCATAGTATAATTTTACTTAGAATATTCAGCATGTTTCCTCAGTTTGTTACAACAGTCCACAATCGTTGACTTAAAACCCAATATTTCTGAAGCTGTGGAAATGCGTTTAAATAATAACTATAGCATAGAAATCAACACGTTCCTCCCAATAAGTCCTCTACGCACAGAAAAGATACTGAAAAAGCTGTTAATAAATCGAATAATGCAGTTCATCTACTCCAAGGATCTACTACATAAAAATGAATACGTTGCCACTCCACAAGAAAGCACGACTGATGAGTTAACGGCAGTAAAAAAAAAAAAAAGTAGACAACAATCTCACAGTTAATATTTGTGTAAACATGGTGGATCTATATGTACAAGGGGCTCTCGACGGATCTTGGTAGTCTAGCATTTTAAAAATGTTGCGTGAATCCGAACGTCCTGGGAGTATGTAAAACTTGACTTCAGACACAGAACCGCAACGTTAACTATTAGCAGCCCTAAGAGGAACAGAAACCAACAGATATCCACAAGTGTCGATTTGTGGTCCAGATCCATGGAATATGCTATAAAATTGATTACTTTGCTAGGGTTACTCAAGGCACTCTCTTGTAATTGCTTCTGCGGACGATGTAATTCCAGATCTATGGAATATGTTATACAACTGATTACTTAGCCTGGCTTACACAAAACACTCTCTTGTAATTGCTTTTGCGGACCATCCAATTCTACTAACTAAAGAAAGGACCACTCTGGAAACTGAGAACATCTACAACACAATTGCGCAACAAATCGCGTGGTGGGTCGATAACACAAACTCCGATTCAAGGAACAGAAATCAAAAGCAGTACTAATCATAAGAAAAGAAGCATTTACCTTAAGAACAAAGAACTTCAGCATGTAATATCTGCGTTTCATAATAAACAGTAAGTTTACATTCACTAAAGTATTCGACACACTACAGATAGATGCACAGCTTTCATTAAAGCTTTCTCAAGATCAGTTGAGGACGGCAGGGGTGTGCGCTCTGAGCCACTACGAACTACACTACTGGACATTAAAATTGCTACACCACGAAGACGACATGCTACAGACGCGAAATTTAACCGAAAGGAAGAAGAAGCTGTGACATGCAAATGATTAGCTATTCAGAGCATCCACACAAAGTCGGCACGGGTGGCGACACCTACAACGTGCTGATGCGAGGAAAGTTTCCAACCAATTTCTCATACACGAACAGCAGTTGACCGGCGCTGCCTGGTGAAACGTTGTTGTGATGCCTCCTGTAAGGAGGAGAAATGGGTACCATCACGTTCAGACTTTGATAAAGGTCGGATTGTAGCCTATCGCGATTGCGGTTTATCGTATCGCGCCACTGCTGCTCGCATTTCTCGAAATCCAATGACTGTTAGCAGAATATGGAATCGGTAAGTTCAGGAGGGTAATATGGAACGCCGTTCTGGATCCCAACGGCCTCGTATCACTAGCAGTCGAGATGACAGGCAACTTATCCACATGGCTGTAACGTGCAGCCACGTCTCGATTCCTGAGTCAACACATGGGGAAGTTTGCAAGACAACAACCATCTGCACGAACAGTTCGACGACGTTTGCAGCAGCATGGACTATCAGTTCGGAGACCATGGCAGCGGTTACCCTTGACGCTGCATCACAAACAGGACCGCCTGCGATCGTGTACTCAACGACGAACCTGGGTGCACGAATGGCAAAACGTCATTTTTTCGCATGAATCCAGGTTCTGTTTACAGCATCATGATGGTCGCATCCGTGTTTGACGACATCGCGGTGAACGCACATTGGAAGAGTGTATTCGTCATCGCTATACTGGCGTATCACCCAGCGTGATGGTATGGGCTGCCATTAGTTACACGTCTCGGTCACCTCTTGTTCGCATTGACGGCAGTTTGAACAGTGGACGTTACATTTCAGATGTGTTACGACCCGTGGCTCTACCCCTCATTCGATCCCTGCGGAACCCTACATTTCAGCATGTTGCAGGTCCTGTAGAGACCTTTTTGGATACAGAAAATGTTCGACTGCTGCCCTGGCCAGCACATTCTCCAGATCTCTCACCAATTGAAAACGTCAGGTGAATGGTGGCCGAGCAACTGGCTCGTCACAATACGCGTCATTACTCTTGATGAACTGTGGTATCGTGTTGAAGGTGCATGGGCAGCTGTTCCTGTACACGCCATCCAAGCTCTGTTTGACTCAATGTCCAGGAAGATGCTGGCGTCAGTGCTGGCAGCATACCTAGGCAACTAGTCAAATCCGCTGAGGTGGCAGGTCATTCACCATATGTCAGCTACTCTGCGTGTTGGCAGCTGGACAGTACTGCACAGGATATTCCGTGGCGTGCCGATTCACGCTGCTGCCTCTGGACACCAGTGGCTCTACCCCTCATTCGATCCCTGCGGAACCCTACATTTCAGTATGTTGCAGGTCCTGTAGAGACCTTTTTGGATACAGAAAATGTAGCAGCAGAGGCGAGGAGCAAGGAGGCTGTTCAACCTTGCTATGCTGGAATACTGGCTGTACATCCAGGCTCCTGCCGGAGGCCTCCAAGTGGACTGCTGGTCGCAGGTGCATAAGTTTTCCTCATCAGACAGCATGAAAGGGTGGCGCTGAGGCTAATAGCGCCCAAGCCCCCAGGGTACGACTTCCAGCGACATGGAAGCATGTCAATTGCTATGTGAGTAGACACCAGAACGACGTAGGCCCCTCCTCGATGCAGGTCGTCAGCGAACTGTGCGTACCTCTACTGAAAACGACAAATTTTTATACGTAGTTGGCCCACGCTTGTTACGCTATCATACTTGTTTTTTCACCTCAGCCCATAACAGAGCTGCAGACTGGACATGGTGAAATCAGGCCATCTGAGTCATAGACGCTCCGTCTTTCTGCTGTGTCCGTATTTTCCCATCTTGGATTGCCTGGTCTGACCATAGTGTGAAGTAACCAGCTCACTGGTGCGGCTGTAGTACTGCGATATCAGCGAACCTCCTTTATTGAAATTCCTCCCGTCTGTTATGGCTTGGCCCGCTTTCCTCGCCTTCTTGCGTTGCCAGGGAAGGCATCTGAATTCTACTCTGCTCCACGAAGCACATTATCTCGCAGTGAGACAGCGCTGTATTAAAAGACAGCTCTGCTTTCCACATTTGTAGTTCTACAGTCATTGTCATTTAAATAACGATCAGTTGATTCCGGCGATGAGTCATTCCTCTTATTGTTTTAAATTTACATCATTGCCCTCTGTGGGTGTATACAAATGTGTGTTCGTCATTGAAATACATAGTTGTTGTAGTAGTAAATGTGAATGAATACTATGCTCCATACTTTCCAACGATTTGAAATAACTTTAATGCCGTAAGGGCACATGTATGTAAACATAAAAACTCATATTACATTGCGCAGAACATTGCTCTGCGCGGGTTTATTCGACAGGTTGTTACCGTGCTACGGCATGGGCAATCTCGGGAAACCCATCAAGTGAGTTTTTCAAGTCTGTGTCTAACTGAAAACACATCATTTACTGATTATCAAAACCCGGGGTTGGATCTATTGTCGATTTTATATTGCATCATTATCAATATACTTACTAATTCTTCTATACTACATTTTATAAATATAATCATTTACAAATACTGCACGATCCTGTAGTCTTCAAGTACTTTTATCTCAATGAAAAAAATTGGTTGGATCAGAAAGCAGTAGGCGTTCATGATCCGTGACTAAACTGAATTTTGTACCCTGCAAAAGACATAGAGTTTCTTCAACCTGTAAATTATTTTTGAAGCCTCTTTCGCGGTACGAAAACAGTCAGTTTGAGTGCAATTAGCTTTTCTTCGCATAAGCGATGGGTTTTAGCTGTTGTATAAATTCTTCTGGGAAGTTTACCATTTAGAGATGTGTCCTTTTCTAAGGTTAAGTGAGCCACTATCGGATCTAATGCTGAATCTAGTACTGAAAGCAAACCAAGGCTCAAAACTTTGTAAAAAGAATTCGTTTCTGACAACTGTTTTCGACAGATATGCATGTCATCTTCTGGTTAGTAACATAATGCATATACATGGAATACATCTCCTGTCATGATATATGACGTAATATTTCAGAAAATAGTTTTGTGTGGCATTAAAACGACTGAAAATGGGAACTGTAAATTAACACATCTTCGAAAAAATTTTCTTAAAAAACGTGTTCATTCTGAGTTCGAACCTCATGTCAGGTTGTCACTGAGGGGCACAAAATACAGCACATTATTCAAAAGCTTGTCAGAAATAAAACATTTACAGTTAAAAAGCACGTTGCGCACATGACCATGTCCGTATACGTAGCGCTCACAGATGACTGTTAATTATTAAAAATCACAATATACAGTAAAATGCAGATTTGCACATCCGTTTACGTTTCCACAACATGTTTCATACATTATGGATCCACCTTAAACGAGGTACATAGTGCAAATGGGTGACAGTATACCAAAATTTTGGTATTTACTTTTTTACAGTATATTTCCGTGTTGTGTCATGTTCATGCCAGTAAAAACGAAACCACACATTGCAAGACGTCCGTTGCATCCGCAAGCCACCATGCACGACAGGCGTCTTGAAAGAAGGGGATGGGAACGGGGGACCGGGTGATATGGCCCGAACGTGATACCAACATGAACAACTGGATGTTACAGCCTACTGGCCTAGTGGATAAGGTAAGTTTGCAGTATAACTTTTACAGTAGGATTAACTTTTTTTTTACAGTATAACTTTTACAGTATAACTTTTGGAATAATGAAGTAATGAAATACAGGGAGGATTGTCCATATTACCATGAACATTGGTAAACTGTAACTTGCAGAGTATTGGTTCAGTAGATTGCATCAATCTGAAAAGTATGTATAAAGCATTCATTACAGAATATTAAAGCATTGGGGTATAAATATTCATGACGATGATGTGTAATAGTGTAGAATGAATATACACTCCTGGAAATTGAAATAAGAACACCGTGAATTCATTGTCCCAGGAAGGAGAAACTTTATTGACACATTCCTGGGGTCAGATACATCACATGATCACACTGACAGAACCACAGGCACATAGACACAGGCAACAGAGCATGCACAATGTCGGCACTAGTACAGTGCACATCCACCTTTCGCAGCAATGCAGGCTGCTATTCTCCCATGGAGACGATCGTAGAGATGCTGGATGTAGTCCTGTGGAACGGCTTGCCATGCCATTTCCACCTGGCGCCTCAGTTGGACCAGCGTTCGTGCTGGACGTGCAGACCGCGTGAGACGACGCTTCATCCAGTCCCAAACATGCTCAATGGGGGACAGATCCGGAGATCTTGCTGGCCAGGGTAGTTGACTTACACCTTCTAGAGCACGTTGGGTGGCACGGGATACATGCGGACGTGCATTGTCCTGTTGGAACAGCAAGTTCCCTTGCCGGTCTAGGAATGGTAGAACGATGGGTTCGATGACGGTTTGGATGTACCGTGCACTATTCAGTGTCCCCTCGACGATCACCAGTGGTGTACGGCCAGTGTAGGAGATCGCTCCCCACACCATGATGCCGGGTGTTGGCCCTGTGTGCCTCGGTTGTATGCAGTCCTGATTGTGGCGCTCACCTGCACGGCGCCAAACACGCATACGACCATCATTGGCACCAAGGCAGAAGCGACTCTCATCGCTGAAGACGACACGTCTCCATTCGTCCCTCCATTCACGCCTGTCGCGACACCACTGGAGGCGGGCTGCACGATGTTGGGGCGTGAGCGGAAGACGGCCTAACGGTGTGCGGGACCGTAGCCCAGCTTCATGGAGACGGTTGCGAATGGTCCTCGCCGATACCCCAGGAGCAACAGTGTCCCTAATTTGCTGGGAAGTGGCGGTGCGGTCCCCTACGGCACTGCGTAGGATCCTACGGTCTTGGCGTGCATCCGTGCGTCGCTGCGGTCCGGTCCCAGGTCGACGGGCACGTGCACCTTCCGCCGACCACTGGCGACAACATCGATGTACTGTGGAGACCTCACGCCCCACGTGTTGAGCAATTCGGCGGTACGTCCACCCGGCCTCCCGCATGCCCACTATACGCCCTCGCTCAAAGTCCGTCAACTGCACATACGGTTCACGTCCACGCTGTCGCGGCATGCTACCAGTGTTAAAGACTGCGATGGAGCTCCGTATGCCACGGCAAACTGGCTGACACTGACGGCGGCGGTGCACAAATGCTGCGCAGCTAGCGCCATTCGACGGCCAACGCCGCGGTTCCTGGTGTGTCCGCTGTGCCGTGCGTGTGATCATTGCTTGTACAGCCCTCTCGCAGTGTCCGGAGCAAGTATGGTGGGTCTGACACACCGGTGTCAATGTGTTCTTTTTTCCATTTCCAGGAGTGTATTATGTAGTGGCACTGGTGAAACAACGAAGAAGAGCAATTCAACATGATAAGTATAAATCCCCCTTTTCCCTGGACAGGTTTGAACTCACACAAGTGATATTCTGCTGTGGAGGACTGGGCCTACATAGATGTGAACCAGGTTATACCTCAGTACAGTAAATATATAGATATGCACTTTAGAGTAATTGTCACATAAGGAGGAGTATTTGACACGTAACCCCAAAAACATGGAGTGGATATTTTTTATGAAATGCAGATGACAACAGGGCTGACTTCATCGAAAGAACGTACAAGAGCAAATATTTAAGATAAAAGGTCTCAGTAAAGCAACAGTCTGGAGTGCAAATAATTTTTTTAAAGTCGTTAACTGTAGGAGTGAGATTAAAAGTAAAAACATACAAGTGTAATCCTTTAAGAAAAAAAATCTCAACAAATTAAAAACGTGAAAGTGCAGTGATGTAAATAAAGAAGAGTCTCAGCAACATCTACACTGGGAAATATGTGGGGTAATTGTTATATAATAACAAGTACAATAATATTATAGAATACATGAAGAGGTGCATAATACAACATGATGACAAAGCTCTACGTATATCTGAGCAAGAACTTTATAGCAAGGCACAGCAAAGTCAGAAAGGTGTATTAGTATAACACCAAGGATATTAACATACTTCTCAATAGAAAGCTATGTTAAGTACATATTGTACTGAAATGCAAATAAAGATTAACTTCATGCTCAAATGAGAATAATGTAAGTAGGTTATCATGAAGTAAAGCACCATAAATACAAGTATAATCTATATCGTATCATATAAGGCAAGGAAATGTACACTACTGGCCATTAAAGTTGCTACACCACGAAGATGATGTGCTACAGACGCGAAATTTAACCGACAGGAAGAAGATGCTGTGATATGCAAATGATTAGCTTTTCAGAGGATTCACATAAGGTTGGCGCCGGTGGCGACACCTACAACGTGCTGACATGAGGACAGTTTCCAACCGATTTCTCATACACAAACAGCAGTTGACCGGCGTTGCCTGGTGAAACGTTGTTGTGAAGCCTCGTGTAAGAAGGAGAAATGCGTACCATCACGTTTCCGACTTTGATAAAGGTCGGATTGTAGTCTATCGCGATTGCGGTTTATCGTATCGCTACATTGCTGCTCGCGTTGGTCGAGATCCAATGACTGTTAGCAGAATATGGAATCACTGGGTTGAAAGGGTAATACGGAACGCCGTGCTGGATCCCAACGCCCTCGTATCAATAGCAGTCGAGATGACAGGCATCTTATCCGCATGACTGTAACGGATCGTGCAGCCACGTCCCGATCCCTGAGTCAACAGATGGGGATGTTTGCAAGACAACCGTCAGCACGGACAGTTCGACTACTCGGACACCATGGCTGCGGTTACCCTTGACGCTGCATCACAGACTGCCATGGTGTACTGAATGACGAACCTGGGTGTACGAATGGCAAAACGTCATTTTTTCGGATGAATCCAGGTTCTATTTACAGCATCATGATTGTCGCATGCGTGTTTGGCGACATCGCGCTGAACGCGCATTGGAAGCTTGTATTCGTCATCGCCATACTGGCGTATCACCCGGCGTGATGGTATGGGGTGCCACTGGTTACACATCTCGGTCACCTCTTGTTCGCATTGACGGCACTTTGAACAGTGGACGTTACATTTCAGATATGTTACGACCCGTGGCTCTACCCTTCATTCGATCCCTGCGAAACCCTACATTTCAGAAGGATAATGCACGAGCGCATGTTGCAGGTCCTGTACGTGCCTTTCTGGATACAGAAAATGTTCGACTGCTACCCTGGCCAGCACATTCTGCAGAACTCTCACCAACTGAAAACATCTGGTCAATGGTGGTCGAGCAACTGGCTCGTCACAATACGCCAGTCACTACTATTGATGAACTGTGGTATCGTGTTGAAGCTGCATGGGCAGCTGTACCTGTACACGCCATCCAAGCTCTGTTTGACTCAATGCCCAGGCGTATAAAGGCCGTTATTACGGCCAGAGGTGGTTGTTCTGGGTACTGATTTCACAGGATCTATGCACCCAAATTTCGTGAAAATGTAATCACATGTCGGTTCTAGTATAATATATTTGTCCAATGAGTACCCGTTTATCATGTACATTTCTTCTTGGTGTAGTAATTTTAATTGCCAGTAGTATATAAAGCATAAAGTGCATCCGATACGGTATGGTAGAAGAACATAAGCCAATCCACTTCAAAGCAACAGGTCACTTGTGTAGGTATTTGCGACGAAACCTAACATAACAAAAGGATTTTTCCATCTGGAACTGAATGCTCCTCGAACATTTTAATACGTATCCAAGGTAAGAGCAAGGGCAGCATCACCCGTAAAGTTTTAATCTGTTAAATGCAGATCCATTTCAGCTGTTGTATAACTACCCTCAGTGCAAATACATCCAAGTCGTGATATTATGTGTAACGGCAACATGTTTCCATGTGTGGTTTTATTCTCGGTGAGTCATCATGACTTGGATATAACTACAGTGAAATAGCTACACAGTAGCTGAAATCAATATGCTTAAACAGATTAAAAATTTACGACCAGTGCTCACCGTTCTCCCGTCGTAGATAGACAAAAAGTAGTGGAAAATAAGACATGGAGAAGAAAAATACACACTGTTTACAACACGCTGATCGTATGAGATCTTGTGACATAAAACATATAAGCGTAAACTACCTAAAACATATGCATACCATACTCTGCTTCCAAAATCTGACCGAGCGAGGTGGCGTAGTGGTTAGACAGTGGACTCGCATTCGGGAGGACGACGGCTCAATCCCGCGTCCGGCCATCCTGATTTCGGTTTTCCGTGATTTCCCTAAATCGCTCCAGGCAAATGCCGGGATGGTTCCTTTCAAAGGGCACGGGCGACTTCCTTCCCTAATCCGATGAGACCGATGACCTCGCTGTCTGGTCTCCTTCCCCAAACAACCCACCCCAACCCAGTCATCCAGTCATCCAGTCATCCAAAATTTGTAGGGTATGCGCACAAAATTAGACTTTGTATAATTAATACAGTATATACTTTGGAATGCCATATTCTATTACAAAGGTACTTGTGACAGAAAGTACTAGAAGGATAAAGATACTCTCGCTGTGTAAGATAAGTCTGTATTTTAGAGAATTGGGAAATACAGCCTTGAACAAACAGCGACATACAACGATAAATACTTAGGTGATAACCGCACATAGGATAAAATTATTTAAGTTAATCTTACTTTATAGTAGTTCACACAGTCATAAGATTATATGGCAATTGTGAGCCAGTTACAAAGATGAACATAAGATGTACAATTTTAAGGGGGTATCATATAGGCAAGCTCATGTGAAATAATCACAGACCATAAAAAACGTATGATGTGGTGGGTGGTGAACAAAAAAACTCCGTCCGAACAGGCCTCGCAAGGCCCAACGCCACTGACCGACCGCCGTGTCACCCTCAATCTATGAGCCGCGTGGGATTAGCCGAGCGGTCTATGGCGCTGCAGTTATGGACTGTGCGGCTGGTCCCGGTGGAGGTTCGAGTCCTCCCTCGGGCATGGGTGTTTGTGTTTGTCCTTAGGATAATTTAGGTTAAGTAGTGTGTAAGCTTAGGGGCTGATGACCTTAGCAGTTAAGTCCCATAAGGTTTCACACACATTTGAACCCTCAGCCTATAGACGTCACTGGATGCGGATATGGAAGGGCATGTGTTCAGCACACCGTTCTCCTGGCAGTTGTCAGTTTTCGTGACCGAAGCCTCTATATCTCAATCAATTAGGTACTCAGTTGGTCCCACAAGGGCTGAGTGCACCACACTTGCCAACAGCGTACGGAAGACCCAGACGGCGACCCTAGTCAAGCTCTAAAGCGCTCTACTTCGGTGATCTGACGAGAACCAGTTACCACTGTGTCAAGGCCGTTGGCACTGGTGGACAAAACCTGATTTACAATTCAGAATGAAGGTCAAATAAGGGGGATCATGTACTACATTCGTATTAGCACCAGAAGTCTTACTTACAATATACATAAGTTACATCTAGCTTCAGTGGCTTGCAGCGTACATGTAAACATGGATGTATTATAGTAAAATTATGTAAGTTTATACGTACGTTATAGCCTGTTTCCGCGTGTCATGTGACATAATATAAGACAAAAGAAAATACTTTGAGGATGGAGGGGAATATGGTACTGTATTCAGTATGGGAAATACAAAAAGAACATTAGTACACAAAATAAGGCCCCTTTTTAAAACGGCATATATATCTCACTCTATTAAGACTGCCATGTATGAACATAAATGCCTAAGAAAATGGATCAAATGCATCACCAATATTATAAAATGATCAAATAGAGATATATATGTCACATTCTGTTCCTTCTGAAATTGTTATAAATGTAAACGTTACACAAATATTTATAGTTTATAGGCGATCCTTTTAGGACAATAGCGTAAAATTTCGATGTTGTGCTACGTATTGACTATACTATGTTAGGATTGCCTTAAGCTATCACCAGAGGTAATGGTATTATGATTTCCAATATGACCTCTAAGCCTTGTAAAAAATAACGGCCTCTCCGTCCAATATAAAGCCCTTTGCATTTCCCACATTCTAATTTGTAAACACCTGTGCAATTATATTTATTCGCACAGTCATTTATTTCATGTTTTAGTCTGAATCCTAATTTACTGGAGGGGTTGAGCGAAGATAAGATATTTGATTTTCGAAAATATCTCTCAACGTTATGTGAGACTGTTCCTCGGTATGTCATTCAGAAATATTTTTTTATTTTTTAAAATTATTTTGCTTGTGCTCTGTGTTTTTCTTAATCACTATCTTACTATCTTTTTTATTTTCTTGTATGAGTTATCAACTATTTGAGGTTTCTAATCATTTTTGTTTCAAAGTTAGTAATTTATTTTCCAAACTATCTGCATCTAACGGAAGTCTTAAGAGTCTATTTAGTGTACATCAAAATAGGAATATTAATACATTACAGGCTGGCAACCATTTTCGTTTATTACTATATATGTACAAGTTGGTTTTCTGCGTTATAAACTTATGTTTCCTATTAACGTTTTTGACAGTGAGATGTAATCTTGTATTATTTGCTCATCTCCAGATATAAGAGGTATGATATCGTCAACATATAATTTGAAGTATACCGTATTGATTTACTTCCAAGATTTATATTTTCATTAAAAAATTTGTTTTGTACACTTCTGGTCATTTAAATTGCTACACCAAGAAGAAAACCAGATGATAAACGGGTATTCATTGGACAAATATATTATACTAGAACTGACATGTGATTACATTTTCATTCAATTTGGGTGCATAGATCCTGAGAAATCAGTACCCAGAACAACCACATCTGGCCGTAATAATGGCCTCGATACGCCTGGGCATTGAGTCAAACAGAGCTTGGATGGCGTGTACAAATACAGCTGCCCACGCAGCTTCAACACGATACCAAAGTTCATCAAGAGAAGTGACTGGCGTATTGTGACGAGCCAGTTGCTCGGCCACCATTGACCAGACGTTTTCAATTGGTGAGAGATCTGGCCAGGGCAGCTGTCGAAAATTTTCTGTATCCAGAAAGGCCTTTACAGGACCCGCAACATACGGTCATGCATTATCCTGCTGAAATGTAGGGTTTCGCAGGCATCAAATGACCAACAGAACAAGCGCGAGGCTCAAACAGCTCTACTCCATTCTCAACAGGCATAGCACACTGAATAGACGGGTGTCGAGGTCCATGTACATGACACTTATTCGACCCCTGATGACGTACGCAGCTCCTATCTGGGGATACGCTGCGCCCACACGCCTGCGCCGTCTGCAGATCATACAAAACAAAGTACTTAAAATCATAAGCAACGCTCCACGATACACACGCATCGCGGATCTTCACCGGGAATACCGACTTCAGACTCTCACGGAGGCAATCCACAAACTCACCACAAGATTCTACAAAAACTCCAGACATTCGCAGAACCCGTTCATTCTGAATCTGGGGAACTACGACCACAACCATAGATGGAAACATAATAGACCAAAAATCATAATTGCAAGGACCTAACATCTATGGCCAAGTACACGCAAACAGAACGGTACTGGTGAGCCCCTATTTATCAGTCACGATTACTGGATATATAGTCGTAACACACTTGCCGAAAAACTGGCACCACGCAGTAAAGTCGTACCGTACACTACATGCAGACAAGCTATACACCCCCCCCCCCCCACACACACACAGTGAGATAATCTACAGATAATCTATGGCCGATATCCCACTAATATACACTAATAGCCATTAAAATTGCTACACCACGAAGATGACGTGCTACAGACGCGAAATGTAACCGACAGGAAGAAGATGCTGTGTTATGCAGATGATTAGCTTTTCAGAGCAGTCACACAAGGGTGGCGCCGGTGGCGACACCTACAACGTGCTGACATGAGGAAAGTTGCCAACTGATTTCTCATACACAAACAGCAGTTGACCAAAAAAAAAAAAAAATGGTTCAAATGGCTCTGAGCACTATGGGACTTAACATCTGTGGTCATCAGTCCCCTAGAACTTAGAACTACTTAAACCTAACTAACCTAAGAACATCACACACATCCATGCCCGAGGCAGGATTCGAACCTGCGACCGTAGCAGTCGCGCGGTTCAGGACTGAGCGCCTAGAACCGCTAGACCACCGCGGCCGGCAGCAGTTGACCAGCGTTGCCTGGTGGAACGCCGTTGTGATGCCTCGTGTAAGGAGGAGAAATGCGTACCATCACGTTTCCGACATTGATTGAGGTCGGATTGTAGCCTACCGCGATTTCGGTTCATCGTATAGCGACATTGCTGCTCGCGTTGGTCGAGATCCAATGACTGTTAGCAGAATATGGAATCGGTGGGTTCAGGAGGGTAATACGGAACGCCGTGCTGGATCCCAACGGCCTCTTATCACTAGCAGTCGAGATGACAGGCATCTTATCCACATGGCTGTAACGGATCGTGCAGCCACGTCTCGATCCCTGAGTCAACAGATGGGGACGTTTGCAAGACAACAACCATCTGAACGAACAGTTGGACGACGTTTGCAGCAGCATGGACTATCAGCTCGGAGACCATGGCTGGGGTTACCCTTGACGCTGCATCACAGACAGGAGCGCCTGCGATGGTGTACTCAACGACGAACTTGGGTGCACGAATGGCAAAAAGTCATTTTTTCGGATGAATCCAGGTTATTTTTACTGTTAAAGCATCATTATGGTCGCATCCGTGTTTGGTGACATCGCGGTGAACACACATTGGAAGCGTGTATTCGTCATCGCCATACTGGCGTATCACCCGGCGTGATGGTATGGGGTGCCATTGGCTACACGTCTTGGTCACCTCTTGTTCGCATTGACGGCACTTTGAACACTGGACGTTACATTTCAGATATGTTACGACCCGCGGCTCTACCCTTCTTTCGATCCCTGCGAAACCCTACATTTCAGCAGGATAATGCACGACCATACCTTGCGTTTCTGGATACAGAAAATGTTCGACTGAAGCTCTGGCATTCTCCAGATCTCTCACCAACTGAAAACGCCGGCCGGAGTGGTCGAGCGGTTCTAGGCGCTACATTCTGGAGCCGCGCGACCGCTACGGTCGCAGGTTCGAATCCTGCCTCGGGCATGGATGTGTGTGATGTCCTTAGGTCAGTTAGGTTTAAGTAGTTCGAAGTTCTAGGGGACTGATTACCTCGGCAGTTAAGTCCCATAGTGCTCAGAGCCATTGGAACCATTGGAACTGAAAACGTCTGGTCAATGGTGGCCGAGCAACTGGCTCGTCATAATACGTCAGTCACTACTCTTGATGGACTGTGGTACCGTGTTGAAGCTGCATGGGCAGCTGTACGTGTACACGCCGTCCAAGCTCTGTTTGACTCAATGCCCAGGCGTATCAAGCCCGTTATTACGGCCAGAGGTGGTTGTTCTGGTACTGTTTTCTCAGGATCTATGCACCCAAATAGCGTGAAAATGTAACCACATGTCAGTTCTGGTATAATATATTTGTCCAATGAATACCCGTTTATCATCTGCATTTCTTCTTGGTGTAGCAATTTTAATGGCCAGTTGTGTATAACGACCCTGATTGTTCCAGGAATGCAGCAGCATCAGCAAACCGGGATACATCGCCATCGCCTGCCACGGTAATGATTCATGATACCTACACTAACAGACCCAACCTTGCATGAACTATCGCAGCTAGTAAGCCACTACTGCCCTTACTAACCATTCCACTGTCGCAGAGGTTTTTGTTTTCCTTCGGCACGAGCCTTGGCACTTTTTTCCCTCTGCTCTTCAAATCGCTACCCTCATTCGCCTTTCGTCCACAATCTATCACCTGATGGACCGTGTTAATGCGTAGTCTTACCCAGACGCACGGATAACATCACAGCCCAGGATTCTGTGATCCACTTATTGGACACCTAACATGTTGGCGGAGGTGACAGTAGAACTTTTGGTTTGGTCACCACGTTGGTGCGGGCGTGGAGGAGCCTCATCTCCTATTAAAAAGTCAAGAGTGCCTTTAAGGTGCCAGAGACGCTATTATCAACACCTCACTGAGTTTGAACGAAGTCGTGTAATAGGGCTACGGGAAGCTAGATGTTCCTTCTGCGGTATTGCAGGAAGACTATGCAGGAATGTAGCCGCTGAACATGTTTACTGGTAGCGATGGTCACGGATAAGTGTTATGTCCATAGGTTAGTTAGGTTTAAGTAGTTCTAAGTTCTAGGGGGCTGATGACCATAGATGTTAAGTCCCATAGTGCTCAGAGCCATTTGAACCATTTTTTTTTTCACGGATAAGTACGGTCACAAGAAGACCCGGCTCCGGACGGCCACATGGCACTACCGAGGGGAAAGATCATCGTCTTCGACATGTGACTCTGGCGCATCGTACTGCATCTGCAACAGCAATCTGAGCAGCATTTGGCAGCACAGCGACACAAGGAACTGTTACAAATCGGTTACTTCAATGACAGCTCCGAGCCAGACACCCTGTAGCGTGCATGCCACCGATCCCAAACCACCGCTATTTGATAATTCAGTGGTGTCAAGTGACAGCTCATTTTAGGGCTGTTGCGTTTTCTGATGAAAGCTGGATTTCCCTCGGTGCCGGTGATGGCTGTGTGTTGGTCAGAAGGAGGCCGGTTGAGGGCCTCCAACCAGTCTGTCCTTGCACTGGACACATTGGACCTACACCTGGAGTTGTGGTCTGGGGTGCGATGTCGCTTGACAGCAGGAGCAATTTCCCACGCACCCTAGATTCAAATGTGTGCGTCAGTCTGCCATTCGTGAACAACATTCTGGGGGGTGTTTTCCAACAGGATAACGCCCTCCCACGTACCACTCCTGTAACTAAGCATGCTCTGCAGAATGTTGACATGTTACCTTGGCCTGCTCGATGACCAGATCTGTCTTCATTGAAGCACACGTGGGATGTCAAAGGACAACAACTCCAGCGTCATCTACAAACAGCATTAACCGTCATTGTATTGACCGACCACGTGCAAACGGCATGGAATGACATCCGGCACCGGTACAACACAGGGCATGCACGTTTGTCTGCTCGCATTTACATTCTGGCGGTCACACCGGTTATTAATATACCAGCATTTCACATTCGCGTTGACTTATCTCGCGCTCACATTAACCTGTGATCTTTCGACGTTATTCACTTCAATATGTTACGTAGACGAATTTATTCCAGAAAATTTCATTACTCTACATTAATTATTTTTTGGTGTTAACTTTCTTCCGTCATGTAGTTATATACCAGAGACAGGTCTAAGAGTTTCTTGTACAGAGATATTTGTGCATAAGTCCTTTATGTCGAGTGAAACTGGAATACAAATTTTTCCTTAATTTTTTTATTTAAGGACTTATTTAGCTTATAATTTGAAGCGTATCTGCCATGCACAATCGGACGAATGCCTTTTTCATGCTTATGAGTCTTCATATGTGCACGTAATGTGGGAATTCTAAAATTCGTTATTTTTTTACAAAATTGCCCTTATCGTTTAAGAGGAAATTATAGTGATTCAGTTTTCTCTTCAGACCATTACTAAATGTAGTATTGGGATCTCTCTCAACAATGACAACATTATTGTCAACGAAAAACTGTTTTGTTTTGGCTCTGTTTTCCTTTACTCTGTTTTTTGACGAAGTAAAACATATCGCTCCTCCTAATTTCTCAACATGAGAAAATTCATTCCCTTAAAACTCTGTAACATTCCTATGATAACTGAAAGTCGTATGAAATAAGTGCAAAATGTTTGGCTACTGACTAATAGTACTTATGAACTGTAAGCCGCCGACCGTGGTGGCCGAGCGGTTCTCGGCGCTCCAGTCCGGAACTGCGTGACTGCTACGGTTGCAGGTTCGAATCCTGCCTCGGGCATGGATGTGCGTGATGTCCTTAGGTTAGTTAGGTTTAAGTAATTCTAAGTTCTAATGGGCTGATGACCTCAGATGTTGAGTTACATAGCGCTCAGAGCCATTTGAACTGTAAGCCTTACTTTTAACTACAAAGTAGAACATCTGTAACTTTAAAAACAGAATGTCTATAGGTCATTAGTTGTATATAACTAATCACCTATAGTAAAAATAAATCGCCATCTGTAGGTTGTAGATGGTTTAGTATCTGCAATAATAAATGGTTAACTATCCGGTAATGTAAGCAGGTAGCCACTGAAAATGCTGTAGATGCCTGACAACCCGTACTTATACTGTTTCGTACTATATTGTTTAATACATTTGTTACATACAGTTAGTTTTTTATCTTTTTTACACAGTTTCTTTACTAAGTTGACAATATATAGCAGTTTTTTTCAACCTTTTTGATTACGCAACCACTTCCCAAGTATAAAAATTCTAGCGACCCACCAGAACGGTAATAAAACTGCGCCAGTGATTTCAAAGGCAACGAATTTAATTTTCTTGCTGTTGATGCTACGCTGATCGAGAAATCAAGTGCACTGTGCATTTAGTTGCAGCGCTCTGCGGGCAGTGTTTCAATCTTTGCCGCGGTGGATACGTGGGGGCAGGAAAGGGTCACCAGGCGCGTAGGCGCTCGCTTTCGCCCGCTTCGATCAGTTGTCAGAGTACGTCAGCGAGAACGGGCGTGATTATTGTCTCTGCGCTTCGTTCCGACAAAATGGAAAAGTTTTTCAAAAGATCTGCGCCACCATCCACGTCTGGTACAAGCGGCAGTGGCGGAAGTGAATCAATACCTAGAATTTGTGACGACATTTATCTGAAGTATAGTCTTACTGTCATGAATAATAAACCTCAATGTGTAATTTGCCGCGAAGTACTGTCACGTGAGAGAATGAAGCCATAAAGCTTATGCATCACCTCCCAGTTAAATATTCCAAGGATAAACCTTTGGATTTCTTCGAAAGGAGACTGATAACTCTTAAACATCTGCAAACTACTATGATTTCGCCAATAAAATACTTTTGTTACTTCTTGATAAAAATTAATATGATATTGACTCTTTAGTTGTTTTTCTGGTTTAACAATATTTTTATCTTATTTTAGGTATCCAGTGTCAAGAGGCAAACGTTATTAGCTAGCTACAGAATCGCATACTCAGTCGCTAAGGTCGGAAAGCCGCTACATATTGTAGTGGTACTTGAACTACGTAACCATTACGGCAGCTCACCTCAACCTCTCGATACCAGCAATATTCTACTGTGTTTCTGTAAAGTAGTTAACATATTTCTGAGACAATATTCAGATTTGATTTCATTAATGTAGAGGTACTTTGATACATCGATATGTTTATGTTGCAATGATATTATTCTTATGTGTATTCTTTCTTTTGTCACTATGCTCTTTGTCGTATTTGTAACTCTGATTTTTGGGCACGTAAGTGGTTATTAGAGACTAGAGAGTCAAGTCTTCGTCGTCATGTTGAAAAGACGCAAATTGTAGTCAGTTTATGAAATGTGAACTTTAACAGTGAGGAAGATATTTTCAAGTATGTTTTATATTGTGAAGTGATGTTGCAACAAAAGTAATAAAAAAAGAAGGGTAACTTAAATTCGGAGTGCTGACTACTTTTTACATCACCATTGTCTTAACTTTCAAAAGTTTAATCTTCAAGAATGGTTTATGAAACATATCTATAAAACTTTTGAATATCGCAGGAAAACACCTTGGCCTCTTTGCATCCGAGCTTGGAATCACCACAACCTAGATTTTCGACGATTGAGCCATGTTTTTACAACAAGACCAGCGTGGGAAACACGAAAAATGAGTGCTTAGTTTATCCATTATTTCATGAAATGACTTTATTAACTGTGCTCTAATGACACCTGCCACATAATATAACTTTGTTGTTGCCCGAAAACGCAGTATTTAGCAGCGTGAGCAACACCACAATCACACTTAATTTTTGACCTTTGTTGTGGTAGGGTTGTTAGAATATGCTGAGAATTTTATTTTGCCAGCAGCCCTGGATACGGTAGAAATTATGTTAGGTAAGCAGGAGACAAACCAGCTAAAAAGCATGCCACTTTCTGATAATACCAATGAACACGAAACAAACGATAAGGCCGATGACGTACGAGTGCAGTTAGTCGAAAAGTTAAGGAAGAGCCCACATTTTGCTTTGCAGTTTGATGAATCTACTGATGTTTCAGATTGTGGACAATTTATGGCTTTTGTGCGCTTTGAAGCAAATGAAAGTATCATGGAAGACATTTTATTTTGGAAAGCAGTTCCTGCGAATCCTACTGACCAGTGTTGGTACAATATGTTTCTACAAAGCACTCGCAACTACGATACTGATTGGACAAAATGTATCGCCATTTATAGTGATGGTGCTCAAGCTATGACTGACAATAAAAGTGAGCTCATTGGGAAATTAAAATCAATAATTTCACATGTTTCACGCACACCCTACTTTCTTCAGCGACAAGCTCTGGCAGTCACGGTTTTACCTTCTGATTTAAATGGTTCAAATGGCTCTGAGCACTATGGGACTTAACATCTGGGGTCATCAGTCCCCTAGAACTTAGAACTACTTAAACATAACTAACCTAAGGACATCACACACATCCATGCCCGAGACAGGATTCGAACCTGCGACCGTAGCAGTAGCGTGGTTCCAGACTGAAGCGCCTAGAACCACTCGGTGACAGCGGCCGGTCTCTGATTTAAATGATGTGCTTAAAGAGGAGATCAAAGTTGTGAACTCCATTAGACAGAGCATTGCCAACCGGAGTGATTAGAATCATTTGTGAAGGCATGAGTTTGTTCCATCAAAATCTCCTTTACCATACAGAGGTCAGGTGGCTCTCCGAAGGAAAGGTATTAACACAACTTCTAGAACTAAAAGCTGGATTGTTAATGTTTCTACGATATTCTAAACTTGGATGTGCGAATTATTTTTATGACCCTGTTTTGCTACTGAAATTAGCATTTCTCGTTCTTCTTTTTTCAACGAGCAAAACATTTTAAAAGTAAACCTATAAGTGACAGAAGAAAACATTACAACGGTCAAGAACAAAATCAAAAGATTCCGCCCAAAATTCCGTTTGTGGTCAGTGTCTTTACGAAAGTTGATGTTTGAGTCTTTTCCCTTCCGTTAAGAAGATTTTAGAAGAAATTGCAATGGACCAGTGAGTGGTAGTTAAGTCCTCATATTCCTTGCGTGATACAGAGCTTCCATAATTTGGAGGAGAAAATATTAAGTTACTTTCCAGAACCGAACTCCGAAGCTGATAGTAGGAATGGATGGATACTAAATACATTTTTAGGGTTCTGTATCTCAATGGTTAAAAACGGAACCCTTATAGGATCACTTCGCTGTGCGTGTGTGTCTGTCTGACCGACTGCTGAAAACCCTTTTTCTCAGGAACGGGTAGACATACCAAGTTGAAATTCATGCCACGTACTACGGTCTACATTCCGTTCGCGGTGTAAAAACCCGAAGCTTGTAAGTCAGTGCAGTCGAAAGATAGGCCATTTATGTCACATATTTTTATACTTGCAAACTCACTCATCGAAACCTATAGGATACTTCCCGTTGACCTGGAATCATGAAGTTTGACAAAAAGCACTTTTTCACACAAAAACTAATGGAAAAATTCCGAAATTAGGACTTTTTTTGTAATTTGTTAGCAGACTATGTCTGATGGTCCGTCCGTTAAGACCCTTTTTTCTCAGGAACGGGTAAATGTATGAAGTTGAAACTTACGTCACATACTAAAGGCTATATTCGTTTGGCGGTGCAAAACACGTAAGCTTTTAAGTCAATGCAATCAAAAGATGCGGCCAATTCTGTCACATAATATGATACTCGCAAGCTCACTAATCAAAACCCACACGGTACTTTCCTTTTGCGTAGGGTCTGAAATATGGCAAACATCAAAGTCTCGCGATAAAACCAGAGAAAAAAATCCGAAAATTGTTAATCTCTAATCATTCCACAGGAAAAAAATTTTCATTTGTTATTGAACTGTTTGTCTGTCCGTTAAGACCTCTTTTTCTTAGGAACAGGTAGACGTGTGGAGTTGAAATTTCTCTCACATCCTCTAAGATCTACGGACCCTTTGCAGTGTAAAACGTTTAAGTTTCTACCTCAGTGCAGTCAGATGATAAGGCTATTTATGTCACATGTTTTGATAGCTTGCCAGAACCGATTTAGATAACAGACAAAAATCGGCGAAACTCTAGATCTCCGCGTAGATGAACTGTCTATATACATAATTAAATTTGTGCGGAGCCCTTGGTGAGTGTGTCGTATTCGCACTCACCCGAATTTTTTTGATTACGTCAGTAGAACTGGATGATCTTAGCACGAGGATGAAAAAAAAAACTTACAAATTTATCTGCTGATGGCATGCTTAAAATGGAATTCCCAAAAGACTGACCTCTTCTGTATGAAGAGAAAGAAGGTTATCCACAACTGGCAATGGAAGCTTTGAAATTGTCAGTTCCATTCACCACTTCTCACCTATGTGAATTAGCCGTCTCTTCAATGATGAACGTAAAAGCTAAGAAGAGAATTTGGCTTCAGTTAGAAAATGGTTTGTTTATTTGTGCCTCAGAAACAGAACCACGATTTGATCAATTATTAATAAATAAACATGCACAACCCTCTCGCTCACACTGTATTTTTATTGTAGTACAGCACATACAACAGTTTTATTTGGCTAAGCGGCACCCGTGACAGCCATCACTGGTGTTACACTGTGAATAAAAACTGTTAATAACAATAAAATTGTGATAACCGTCAAGTATAATTTTAAATAATACAAATGAGAGACATTAGTTATTTATCATCAAATTGCAGTTGTACAGATAAACCAGTGTGCATCTGCGTACATTAGCTGAATCGTACCATTATTGTTATTGACTTTGATCTTGATGGCATGGCTTATATGCTCCGCGGGAAAGAAACGACAGGGAGATAACAGAAAGCGTGAAAGAATAAACAGCGTAAAGTAAAGACAGACCTCGCTTAAGAGCATCTTATGTAGAAAATGAGTCGCATGACGAGCAATACATAATTTAATTCTGTAAAACGACCTCTTCAGCTGCTACACTTGGGCAATAAGTCTCTTGCTGTAGTACGATCTTCCACCTTGTGAAGTAGAAACTCCGACAAATGACAATGCCGGCCATTTCGACAAAGCTCCATTATTTGTGACGATGTTGCAAGCTCTCCAACTTTAGAAGACTCCCGTTAATTCATGGCCTTGAAATATGTGTTTTGAATTCCATTTTTTTTATTTGTCGTAGTTAACCAAGACGAATTCAATAAAGCTGCCCGTTAACCATTTCGTACAGAGTTGTTTCATCCAACTAGCCACCTTCTGTGTTTAGCACTCATTTTCAGGACCAGGCAAGAATAAATGCCTTTAGACAACTTTCTTGTAAAAAGGGGTGTACAGCGTTGTACATTATATTACTATTTTTTCTGAACGGAATGCATTACCCTATTTTTACGCAAATTTCTGCAGAAAATTATGTTTCGCATAAAGAGTGTTTCGCATTGCGAACTATGCTCGATCAGTGAGGCCCCACTGTATAGTTAAATTTGTAACTAAGTACATCCTTTTTCCAATTTATCATTGTTACTTACTGGATTTTGTTCATTTAGCTGTCGATCGGTTCCTGAAAACAGTTTTCAGGCTTTGCGTTTATTCGTCGTTAATACGATGTATTTATTACAAAAAATTATGTGTGTAATCTTATGGGACTTAACTGCTAAGGTCATCAGTCCCTAAGCTTACACACTACTTAACCTAAACTATCCTAAGGACAAACACACACACCCATGCCCGAGGAAGGACTCGAACCTCCGCCGGGACCAGCCGCACAGTCCATGACTGCAGCGCCTGAGACCGCTCGGCTAATCCCGCGCGGCTATTTATTACAAAACTCTCTACCCTCTATTCACGCAGAATCAGTTTTAAACAAGGAATTACGTAATTTTAATAAAAAATTAATTTAATTGTTTTAGTCTATGATTTTGTATTACAGAACCCCTAGTATTCATGCATGCGCTGGGCTGATGGTTTCATTTACTTTCATCTACTTTCAAACGACGCCAACATTTATTCTTAATTAATTACGAGAATATTTGGTGCATTTTACTACAAATTATTATACTAGTTTTTATAAAATATTGTTAACCCTTTTATATAGCACTATCAAAATAACAATAATTCACTTCATGGCACTCGCAATAAACAACACGAAGGAAATGAGACATTAACCCCGTGATAGGAAATGACGGTTTTGTAGGAATCCAGATCCAGCCACAGAGTTATGGAAATAGTAACAACGTCAACACACGGTGGGTCAATTACAGTATGAAGTGAGCTAACTTGTCCTAGATCCCCTCAGTTGAAATTGGTGTATTTCGTGCCTTCTGTCAGTGCTGCCATGGAATTCTTTCAGATAAGTGTAAGTATTGTGGTATGAGTGGCACAGTGCAAAATGGTGCAAATGGCTCTGAGCACTATGGGACTCAACTGCTGAGGTCATTAGTCCCCTAGAACTTAGAACTAGTTAAACCTAACTAACCTAAGGACAGCACAAACATCCATGCCCGAGGCAGGATTCGAACCTGCGACCGTAGCGGTCTTGCGGTTCCAGACTGCAGCGCCTTTAACCGCACGGCCACTTCGGCCGGCCGGCACAGTGCACAAATGGTTTAGTTCATATTTAACTGGAAGAATGCAGAAGGTTGAAACTAACAGAACAGGTAGTCTGCAAAAAATCAAGAGAGTCTTCTGACTGGGGAGGAATCAAGAACGGTGTTCAAATGGTTCAAATGGCTCAGAGCACTATGGGACTCAACATCTTAGGTCATAAGTCCCCTAGAACTTAGAACTACTTAAACCTAACTAACCTAAGGACATCACACACACCCATGCCCGAGGCAGGATTCGAACCTGCGACCGTAGCAGTCCCGCGGTTCCGGACTGCAGCGCCAGAACCGCTATACAACCGCGGCCGGCCAAGAACGGTGTCCCACCGGGTTCAGTCATGGTTGCCTAACTGTTCTTAATATACAAATATATTAATGATTTGTCACTCTGTAATTATTAAGATGCAAAGCTAGTTCCGTTAGCTGATGATAGACGTTTAGTAATCACACCCAAGAAACAAGAATTAGCTGAGACAATTGTACATTATGGCTTTCAGAAAATTAGTAAGTGCTTCTCTGCAGCCGGCCGGGGTGAGCGAGCGGTTCTAGGCGCTACAGGCTGGAACTGCGCTACCGCTACGGTCGCAGGTTCGAATCCTGCCTCGGGCATGGATGTGTGTGATGTCCTTAGGTTAGTTAGGTTTAAGTAGTTCTAAGTTCTCGGGGACTGATGACCTCAGAAGTTAAGTCCCATAGTGCTCAGAGCCATTTGAACCATTTGCTTCTCTGCAAGCGGACTTTCACTAAATTTTGAGAAAACAGTATACGCAGTTCTGTACAGTAAATGGCATAACATCATTGATGAATATAGACTTTGAACAGAAATGTGTTGCTAGCGCAGAGTATTCAAAATTTCTGGATGTGTGCATTGATGAGAAATTGAACTGGAAGAAACACTTTGATGCCCTGTTGGAAATTCAGCTGCTTATGCTATTAGGGTTATTGCGAATTTCAGTGATAAACACATCAGTAAATTAGCTAATATGCCTATTTTGATTCTTTGCTTTCATATGACGTTATGTTTTGGGGTAATTCATCATCAAGAAAAATCAGAATAATAGCTGGAGTCCACCCAAGATCGTCTTGCAGACATTTATTTTAGGAACTAGAGATATTCACAGTACGTTCACAATACATATATTCACTTACGAAATTTGTTATTAATAACCCATCCAGATTCAAAAATAATAGCAAAGTGCGTAGCTACAACACTACAAGAAAAGATGATATTCATTATTCTACGTTAAATCTGACTTTGGCACAGAAGGGTGTGAATTATGCTGTCACAAAAGTCTTCGTCATTTACCAAATAGCATCAAAAGTCTTATACAGAGCCAACCAGCATTTAAAAACAAATTAAAGGAATTTCTGAATGACAACTCCTCCTACGCAGTAGACGAATTTTTAGACTGAAGTTGTACAAAAATTAAAATTAAATAAAATAAAACAAAAATTTAACTATATTGTGTAAAGAAACCTTATCTTAAACTGACACGTTTAACATCATTACTAAATGTTGTGTTCGTGATTTATGGAACAAGTATTAATGTAATGTAATCCTAGCGATCTATTGCTTGGTTCGAAGCACGGTTACTGAAATGCACTCTAGTGTCCGTGGTGCGAAGTCTTGCACGTGAACTAAGTGTGTATTGTTGCAACCATTTTGAATCACATTTCAACGCGAACGTCTTTTAAATGCGCTTTCACGAATGATCCTCGTCCCGTGTGATATTTTTACCACAGTCGACGATTGGCATGAAACTTACGTTGTCAGTACTGCACACGACGCTGGCCCCGCACAGCCGTTCCTACCTGGAACATAATACAGTCCTTGTCACCTCCTTGTGACATTTCTAATGATCGTTCCGGCAACCAGGATCCAACAAGCAAGACTTTGCGACTCCCCTGGGGATCACGACACACAACTAGAAAAGTACTGATCTATAGTAATAGGTTGTTAGGCACCTACAGTTATAAGTAGTCAAACATTTTCAGCTCTAAGTAGTTACCCACTTACATTATCAGGCACTTAATCATGTATCATTGCAGATACTAAGCTAACTACAATCTACAGGTAGTGATTCACTTTCGCGACAATGGTTTGCTATATACACTACTGGCCATTAAAATTGCTACACCAAGAAGAAATGCAGATGATAAACGGGTATACATTGGACAAATTTATTATTATCAGTTGATGGAGTAATATCTGTGCATAGGAGGAATCTCTTTCATACAATTCAGGAGGAATTTCTCAGTTATCTGTAGTGGCGAACAGCATACTTTACTGTATGCTTTGACATTAATTAAGGAATACGATGCACCAGCATCTGTAAGCAGAATTTCAAAGGTGTGCATGTATGTAAAGCGTAAGAAGCAGTTTTTGTTACAACGCCGTCTCCGGATAAATACTGGGTTCATCGAAACTGACAACTGATTTCCAGCTTGGCTAAACATGTAGACGTGCTTTCTTTGGCAAAAAACAGCGAAGTGGACCCGCTTCCAACAATGCACACACATTGATTGTGACGGTACCTACCGGTTACTGTTAGTATAGGGTGTTTCAAAAGGGACTTTACAACTTTGAAAATTCATATAAATTAATTCATAGCACCTACAGAGGTGATTGTAGTGTCAATTTGTAGGAAAATACATCAAGTTTTGTCTCGCATAGCTCGCTAGTGCCGATTCACACCGTAAGGAGCGCTAGCGGTAGTTGCGTTAAAGATGGCTGCCTGCGCTGGACCCGAGCGTGCTAGCTAGAATCGAAGTCGGCGACAACAGTTCAGCAGTGAAAATCCATATCAAACATTGCAACATGTTCGTGATAGCCCGAAACTGAAATTTTTTGTGCACTGAGCAAGAACAAAGTGTACGGCCCCTTTTTTTCCATGAGAGAACCATCAATGGGATAGTGTTTCTGGATATGTTACAACAATTTTTGATACCATAGATCGATGACGATGACCAAGAATGAAATGTTTACTTCATACAAGATGGTACACCAACTCACTACCTGGCTGATGTCTGGGATTTTCTCAGTGACTGCTTTCCAGGTCAATGGATTGGCCATGATGCTCTAATTGCATGGCCCCCACGTTCCCCAGACCTGACACCACTCGATTTTTTTTTTTTTTTTTTTTTTTTTACGGGGATTCGTCAAGGATATCATGTATGTACCTGAACTTAGAGCAATAATTTACGCCACCATTGAGCAAGTTGCACTTGCAACGCTACAGTGAGTTTGGGAAGAAACTGACTTCCGATGGGATGTGTGTAGGATAACTAATGGAAGCCACATACAACATCTTTAGTTAAAGGTAAAAAAGATTTGATGTGTTTCCCTGCTAGATAACACTAAACCCAGCTCTGTATCTTCTTTCAATAAATTTATACGAATTTTTAAAGTTGCAAAGTGCTTTTTGAAACACCCGGTATAGTTGCTCTTCCAAACAGCCGACCTTACGAGCAAACCAGTGGCGTCCTTACTTAAAGTTACTCGTACATTAGGTACTGAAGCTATGCACGGCCGTGTGATCCCGCAGTAAAATATTCTATGCATTGATAGAATTGCGAGTTCATAAAATACACAGAAACATAAATAAAAGAAAAACGAATAATTTAATGAAATGGGTTCTATTCTAACGTCTATAATTGATGAAGAAGGCAGAAAATTATGTTGAATAATGTTTTTTCCAAGAAAGGACATCTTACATAAACGGGCAGTGGTCCTACGATATTCAGTTAAAATGCAGACAGTAATTAGCCTTAACAAATGCAGCAACGTGACGTTGAGAGCGATACGAGAATGGTAGCAAAATTCCCAAACTAAATACTCATCAAAGGCCCACGAAAACTAAGTCGATTTCGTGATCACAATACACAAAAGATTCACCAGCTCAAAATATTTCAGAGTTCAACATCCTGATACACAAATTAGCACAAGCATTATGAATATTAGTAACCCATACTCTGCCTATTCTCAATTCCGTAAATCAAACGGCAAAAGCTAAAGTCCTACCCTGGAGCACATTCAGACCTCTCGAAATGTGTAGTCCCTTCCGAAGTTAAAGTATGGCAGCGGTCGTTCACCGCCTGGAAACACTCACCTACACAACTGAATCATGTACAGTACTACAGACAGGTCTTCCTTCTTCCAGAACTCGCAGTAAAGTGTCCAGAATCGCTCCCTCGAGCTCTTCCCTCGAAAAGTCCTTGTCTCCACTTGACTTTCTTAGTGCTCCGCTACTAACTGTTTTTGTACTGGGTGAAGGCCATCCCATCAAAAATACATCGTCCTTAACATGACATGACTTGATTCAAGCAGACCACTTCCCGGACTAATCTAATATATTACAACAATGTTTAAACAAATAAATATCATAAACATTCGGTTACACTTGGATCATTTGCAATCAATATAAGTAATAGTCGGTTCACAAATAAATAAGCCAGCATTCTCGCGCAACTGAGCTCACGATGAATGGCAACAGATTGTCTTTAAGTATTATTCAAACAGTTATTTATGCGTTCTTGACAGAAGCGTCATTTGGTTCTCTTTTCATTTGTGGTGTCCGTTAACACATATGAGTCACCACTTTTAAATTAGCACAGTTTTTTTAATAGTACTTGGACTCAATATCTGAATAAAGTTTCTGATAAAATATTAAACTGTTCATTAAATAAATACACAAGTATGAAAAAATATGAGGTACTGGTGCTGTGTTCATTTGCTGTGTTAATGTGGAGAGGACGATCTTCTGACAAACATTTGCATAATGGAACAGGTATAAAAGACGTCGTAAATAACTAAATAAAATAGATAAAGATATGTAGCTTCCAGAGATGGTAACTATACTGGAATGGTATCACCTGAGATATCGTCTTGAAATCGGATGAAGCGATTAAAAATTGTTAATTCAGATTTTCATCGTGTAAATGTTCAAGCAGTGCGATATATTAACTTCTGCAGTTTTAAAGATATTGAAATACTATTGTGTCACTGGATGCGCCTCATTTTTCTAAGAGTGCAGTGTAATCAGATTTGCATTAATATTTTATGTGAGTTATTGTCGAATCTCAAAGAGTCGTAACTTGGCCATCGTCTGACACTCTTCCATTTCCTGGAGCACGTCCTGCACAAAGGCAATGCGAGCTTCAGCCGTCCATATTCCCCGCTCTGGCATTTATTGGTTTCCGGTGACGTGCTCATTGTCCCTGCACCTGGCTGACCGGAAATGGGCTGGCCACGGCGCGCCCTGTGCACTGGCCCTGCTAGCTTTCAGCCACGCAACAAATTCGCCATACTCGTACAGATTCTAAGCGGCCGACTAGCTCGCCTGCTGACGCGTAACGTTACTTCGTCTCGGTGTGGACAGGTCCTACCGCTGTGGGTTTTATGACTGTCTAGAAAAGCCAAAAAGGTTGGACCGCCCTGTCTGCTGGAGCTATTTACACGCTTACCAGAATAAGAGTAGGCTGACGGCGAGGGAAAAAACGATAGTTAGTAGAATGAGGAAATAACGCTAGTTTTCTACAGCTATTTTGACTTCCTAATCTATATGAGAACGATGAGAATGTTGGCCACGCTAGTTTATTGAGCATTCTGCTGTGTTATTGAGGTACCTCTGTAACTTTTGTGACTTCAGGTTCAGCATGCATGAATTTCGAGTTACTTTTATGATTTTCTACGACTGTACAATCGGCAAAACCGAATATAATGATGGATCCAATAATTATAGTGCTTAAGACCATACCGAAGGGCCCCAAACGTACTAAGATATAATAAAGTAACGATTATTCATACGAACACTTGTAATTTACAATTTCACCATAACACTTGAAACGTAAGCTCAACCCTTTGACGCCGGCCGGAAGTGGCCGAGTGGTTCTAGGCGCTACAGTCTGGAACCGCGCGACCGCTACGGTCGCAGGTTCGAGTCCTGCCTCGAGCATGGATGTGTGTGGTGTCCTTAGGTTAGTTAGGTTTAAGTAGCTCTAAGTTCTAGGGGACTGATGACCTCAGAAGTTAAGTCCCATAGTGCTCAGAGCCATTTTCAACCCTTTGAGGTCTGATGGGCAAGATCTGTCTGGCTTGGCATATTGCATGAAGTCTAAGTGTCTGCTTAGAGAAGTGATCAGACAATCTACTGCAGATATCTGCCCAATCTTACCATCTTGATTATTTTCTGATTACTGGCATCCACAGGCCTGCAATAAGGAGTGTTATTAAATATATTTATTCACAGTCGTGTTTTCAGCCTATTATGCCCTTCTTAAGTGACGATTGTAACAACATAAATTCCCCAAGACCCAGCTCAACTTTAAGAACACACTCTCTTATCAAAATTCCTTATAGAAACCAAATTAACGATTTAAAAAATTCTGTCTCTTTCTACCTCATTATAAACTGCATCAACGCATAATCGTCCCTTTTTAAAGGGCACTGACCTCGTGTCAAGCGCGTTTACATATTACATATGCACAGCAACACACGAGTTTCATCAGATATACACTCTAAGACAAGAAAAAACGATGCACTACTCATAAAAGTATCGGAATGGCACGTAAATCGGCAGATATAATCTACATGAACAGACAAAACAAATGATTAAAATTTCATAAAAAATGGATGATTTATTCAAAAGAAACAGATTCACAAATAGAGCAAATCAATAACGCGTTGGTCCATCTCTGTCCCTTGTGGAAGTTTTATTCGGCTTAGCATTAATTGACAGAGTTGACGGATGTCGTCCTGAGGGATATCGTGCCAAATTCTGTCCAATTGGTGCGTTAGATCGTGAAAATCCCGAGAGGGTTGGAGGGCCCCGCCCTTAATGTTCCAAGCGTTCTCAACTGGGGAGAGATCCGACGACCTTACTGGCCAAGTTAGGGTCTGGCAAGCACAAAGACAAGCAGCAGAAACTCTGGCCGTGTGCGGACGGGCATTATCTTGCTGAAATGTAAGCCCAGGATGGTTTGCCACGAAGGCCAACAATATGGGGAGTAGAATATCGTCGGCTTACCACTGGGTTGTAAGGGTGCCCCAATGACAACCAAAGGGGTCCTGCTATGAAATGAAGTGGCGTCTCAGACCACCATTCCTGACTGTCGGGTCGCATAGCGGGCGACAGTCAGGTTGGTGTCCCACCGCTGTCCAGGCCGTTTCCAGACACGTCTTCGACCTGGAATCTCATTCACTGGAGAAGAACTGTCTTCAGCGATGAGTCCCGCTTCGAAATGAGACCGACGACCAGCGAAGAAGCGTATGGAGACACTAAGGGACTAAACGGCGAGGTCATCAGTCCCTCGGTCAAGAGTTATTTCATTTGGAGTTATGATGTCCGCCAGAAAAGCGATCGGATGATGGAAGTGCGTAGGAGTGGTAAAATTGAGATACTGAAGGAACTGCTGATACCAGAATAATTTGTGGAGGAGTAAAAGTATATAGATCAGGCCGATACGTACGTCAGAGCAGACGAGAGGTCTCAAAGGGCTCGTCTGTGGAAATGGAAAGAAAGGAAGGAAGGAAGATTAGAGTTTAACGTCCCATCGATAACAACGCCAGTAGATATGGAGTAGGAGCTCGCATTAGGGAGGGATGCGGAAGGAAACTGACCCGTTTCCGAAGGAACCATACCACCATTTGCCTTAAATGATTTAGGGAAATCATGGAAAACCCTGCCGCAAACGAACCCCTGCCGAAACAATTAAGGGCGAAGATAGTTACAGAATAAAGGATTCTTTCTAGTCGTGAGATTTATACTAGTAAAAGAAGGGTAAAAATGTAATGGGCACCAGTTGCTTCGCGGGAGAAATAATGAAGGCAGCAGGAGTCTGTGGGTCAGGCGAGTGTCCCTTGGGGCTCTGCACTAGGTTGGAGTCATACCACCATCAGCCAATCCATCCCCAACGGAGGAAGGGGGGGGGGTTCATGAATTAGAGTTCTAAAACTCGATTTTTCAACAATTAATTTTTTTAATCCATAGAGTTTAAGCTAGGCCGTATATAAATTTTATCCTGACAACGGGACTCAAAATGGCTTTAAAATGCACTCTGCACTCGTAGTCACACCAACATTTGGGAAACTGCTTGCTTCAGCGGAATTATTGTGTCTGTAAAGAGCCTTTCTTCCAGATATCTTTCACTGACAGCTTTATTTTTGGATGAAATCTCTAACTTAGGCTGCAAAATTTGGTGCATAGGAGGTAGCAAAACTGCGTGTAAGGAACGTAGACTTCATGGGAACAATCAGGCATATTGTGTAGGCAATTTTCGGAAACTATCAACCGACCAAACAGCAATACAATGTATTTGCATGGAGGACGATTCAGGTAAATACAACATAATGACTGAAACTTGTCTACTTTTATAGTTTACATCTTTAGTTAATCTTGCTGGGATGGGTAGGTTTTGTACATGCTGTGTGCGTCGCAGGAAGAGCTGACTGCAGTCTGAGAACAACTGGAAGCGCTTTGGGCTACGATCACGCAGCTTCAGGCAGCTGCCTCGGAGTGTAGCACTGGCGGAGAATCTGGTACGTCGCGTGGAACACCTCAGATATCGCTTGTTTAAAAATAGCTCTGAGCACTATGGGACTTAACATCTATGGTCATCAGTCCCCTAGAACTTAGAACTACTTAAACCTAACTAACCTAAGGACAGCACACAACACCCAGCCATCACGAGGCAGAGAAAATCACTGACCCCGCCGGGAATCGAACCCGGGAACCCGGGCGTGGGAAGCGAGAACGCTACCGCACGACCACCAGATGCGGGCCATCGCTTGTTTCCCATGGGCTCTGCCACCGAGGCGCTTGCTAGTGTAGCCGACGTGGTGATCCGCATTCACAGCAGAGTGAGTGGCGGGTGACAAAAGTTTCGCTTGGTTCGAGACGGAGGGCCAGTGTGGAGACTGGTCATCTCACCCTGTGAGTGGACAGAAGGCCCCTCCTTTAGCAGGGTCCGAGCAGGCACATGGTGGATGGAGGAGTTTACTAGTTATCGGGGGCTCCAAAGTTAGGCATGGTATGGAGCCCCTTAGGCAGATAACGTTCAGGGCTTTAAAGAAAGCCAGTGTGCACTCTGTATGTTCATCGAGGGGCGTCATCCGAGATGTGGAGGTTGCCTTGCCTGAGGCTATCGAGCGTGCAGGGTGCAGTCGTCTTCAAGTTGTGGCTCACTTCGGCACCAACGACGCCTGTCGCATGGGTTCTGTGTCCACCCTCAGTTCATACAGGCGGCTGGTGAAAAATGGTAAACAGTGCCGCTCTCTCGTGTGGGGTGCTAGAAGAACTCGCAATTAGCATGATTGTTCCCTAAGTTCTACATCTACATGGATACTCCGCAAATCACATTTAAGTGCTGACAGAGGGTTCATCGAACCACCTTCACAATTATCTATTATTCAAATCTCGTAGAGCGCGCGGAAAGAATGAACATCTACACAACCGGCCATTAAAATTGCTACATCAAGAAAAAATGCAGGTGATAAACGGTATTCATTGGACAAATATATTATAACTGACATGTGATTACATTTTCACGGAACTTGGGTGCATAGATCCTGAGAAATCAACACCTAGAACAAACAACTCTGGCCGTAATAACGGCCTTGATACGCCTGGGCATTGAGTCAAACAGAGCTTGGATGGCGTGTACAGGTACAGCTGCCCATGCAGCTTCAACACGACACCACAGTTCATCAAGAGTAGTGACTGGCGTATTGTGACGAGCCAGTTGCTCGGCCACCATTGACCAGACGTTTTCAATTGGTGAGAGATCTGGAGAATGTGCTGGCCAGGGCAGCAGTCGAACATTTCCTGTATCCAGAAAGGCTCGTACAGGACGTGCAACATGCGGTCATGCATTATCCTGCTCAAATGTACGGTTTCGCAGGGATCGAATGAAGGACAGAGCCACGGGTCGTAACACATATGAAAAGTGACGTCCACTGTTCAAAGTGCCGTCAATGCGAACAAGAGGTGACCGAGACGTGTAACCAATGACACCCCATACCATTACGCCGGGTGATACGCCAATATGGTGAGGACGAATACACGCCTCCAATGTGCGTTCACCGCGATGTCGCCAAACACGGATGCGACCATCATGATGCTGTAAACAGAACCTGGATTCATCCGAAAAAATGACGTTTTGCCATTCGTGCACCCAGGTTCGTCGTTGAGTACACCATCGCAGGCGCTCCTGTCTGTGACGCAGTGTCAAGGGTAACCGCAGCCATGGTCTCCGAGCTGACAGTCCACGCTGCTGCAAACGTTGTCGAACTGTTCGTGCAGATGGTGGTTGTCTTGCAAACGTCCCCATCTGTTGACTCAGTGATCTAGACCTGGCTGCACGATCCGTTACAGTCATGCGGATAAGATGCCTGTCATCTCGACTGCTAGTGATACGAGGCCGTTGGGATCCAGCACGGCGTTCCTTATTACCCTCCTGAACCCAGTGATTCCATATTCTGCTAACAGTCATTGGATCTCGACCAACGCGAGCAGCAATGTCGCGATACGATAAACCGCAATCGCGATAGGCTACAATCCGACCTTTATCAAAGTCGGAAACGTGATGGTATGCATTTCTCCTCCTTACACGAGGCATCACAACAACGTTTCACCAGGCGACGCCCGTCAACTGCTGTTTGTGTATGAGAAATCGGTTGGAAACTTTTCTCATGTCTGCACGTTGAAGGTGTCGCCACCGGCGCCAACCTTGTATGAATGCTCTGAAAAGCTAGTCATTTGCGTATCAAAGCATCTTCTTCCTGTCGGTTAAATTTCGCTTCAGTAGCACGTCATCTTCGAAGTGTAGCAATTTTAATGGCCAGTAGTGTATATCTTTCCGTACGAGCTCTGATTTCCCTTATTTTATCGTGGTGATCGTTCCTCCCTATGTAGGTCGTGTCAACAAAACATTTCCGCATTCGGAGGAGAAAGTTGGTGATTGGAATTTCGTGAGAAGATTCCGTCACAACGAAAAACGCCTTTCTTTTAACGCTTTCCAGCCCAAATCCTGTATCATTTCTGTGACACTCTCTCCCATATTTCGCGATAATACAAAACGTGCTGCCTTTCTTTGAGCTTTTTCGATGTACTCCGTCAGTCCTATCGGGTAAGCATCGCACACCGCGCAGCAGTATTCTAAAAGAGGACGGACAAGCGAAGTGTAGGCACTCTCCTTAGTAGATCTGTTACATTTTCTAAGTGTCCTGCTAATAAAACACAGTCTTTGGTTAGACTTCCCCCCAACATTTTCTGTGTGTTCCTTCCAATTAAAGTTGTTCGTAATTGTATTACCTAGGTATTTAGTTGAATTTACGGCCCTTAGATTTGACTGATCTATCGTGTAACCGAAGCTTAACGGATTCCTTTTAGCACTCATGTGGATGACCTCACACTTTTCGTCATTTAGGGTCAACTGCCACGTTTCACACCATTCAAATATCTTCCCTAAATCATTTTGCAATTTGTTTTGATCTTCTGATGACTTTATTAGTCGATAAACGACAGCGTCATTTGCAAACAATCTAAGACGGTTGCTCAGATTGTCTCCCAAATCGTCTATATAGATAAGAACAGAAAAGGGCCCATAACACTACCTTGGGGAACACCCGAAATCACTTCTGTTTTACTCGATGACTTTCCACCAGTTACTACGAACTGTGACCTCTCTGACAGGAAATCACAAATTCCGTCACATAACTGAGACGATATTCCATAAGCACGCAATTTTATTACGAGCCCCTTGTGTGGTACAATGTCAAAAGCCTTCCGGAAATCCAGAAATACGGAATCAATATGAAATCCCTTGTCAATAGCACTCAACACTTGATGTGAATGAAAAGCTAGTTGTGTTTCATAGGAACGATGTTTTCTAAACCAATGTTGACTGTGTGTCAATAGACAGTTTTCTTCGAGGTAATTCATAATGTTAGAACACAATATATGTTGTAAAACCCTCTACATCACGACGTTAACGTGCGGGCCTGTAATTTAGTGGATTACCCATACTACCTTTCTCGAATATTGGTGTGACCTGTGCAACTTTCCAGTCTTTGGGTACGGATCTTTCGTCGAGCGAACGGTTGTATATGATTGTTAAATATGGAGCTAATGCATCAGCATACTCCGAAAGGAACATAATTGGTATACAGTCTGGACCAGAAGACTTGCTTTTATTAAGTGATTTAAGTTGCTTCACTACCCCGAGTGTATTTACTTCTATGTTACTCACGTTGGCAGCTGTTCTTGATTCGGATTCTGGAATATTTACTTCGTCTTCTTTTGTGAAGGCATTTCGGAAGACTGTGTTTAGTAACTCTGCTTTGGCAGCACTGTCTTCGATAGTAACTCCATTGCTATTGCGCAGAGAAGGCATTGATTGTTTCTTGCCGCTAACATACTTCACATACGACCAGAATCTCTTTGGATTTATTGGGTCCTTTAATTTGGAGCTGAGTGTAGGGTCTCAACAAAAGGATTTGCCGGTTTATGACAGTCTTGGACGCAGATTTCTAGACCTGAGTTATCATGTGGCGATTTTTAGGGCTGTCCTTGATAGGACAGGGGCGCACTACACAAGGGAAGCAGCTACTCAGGCAGCAGAGCACTAATGGAGTGCACATGAGGATTTTCAAGCTAAGCAGTATTTTGAGGTACTCTGACCAATACTTGCCAGTCAATTTGCAGCAAGTGAAGTCAAACCGCTTCAGAGTAAAGACACTTTGTCTGTCAAAATTTTATCAGTAAATTGTCGAAATATTCGCAACAAAGTTTCCGAATGTACTGCCGTTCAAGAAAGTTCCCGTGCTCAGATTATTCTCGGAACCAAGAGCTGGCTGAAACCCGTTGTGGAGAGCCCTGAGATATATGGCGAGTAATGGAATGTATATCGGAAATAAATATTAGAGGCCATAGGAGGAGGAGTGTTCATTGCAGTTGATAAAAATATTGTCTCTATTGAGGTCGAAGTTGAGCGTGACAGGGAAGTTATCTGGTCGCGTATAACAGATCTAGGTGAAACTAAGTTAACTGTTGGATGTTTTTACTGGCCACGCGACTCTGCTGGGACAGTTATAGAGTCATTCAAAGAATGTCTGTCGTCAGTAGCCCGTAAATACCCAGATCATGCATTACTCGCTGGAGGCGACTTTAACCTACCGAGTATAGGCTGGGATGTCTATGGCTTCATGTCTGGGGGCACACACAGAGAGTCTTGCGAAGTGTGATTGGATTGAAGAGTTCCTAGATAACAGAACGCAGCATTTCATTCTCAATGGAGAGAAGTCTTCCGAAGTAAGAGTGATTTCAGGTGTGCCGCAGGGGAGTGTCGTAGGACCGTTGCTATTCACAATATACATAAATGACCTTGTGGATGACATCGGAAGTTCACTGAGGCTTTTTGCGGATGATGCTGTGGTGTATCGAGAGGTTGTAACAATGGAAAATTGTACTGAAATGCAGGAGGATCTGCAGCGAATTGACGCATGGTGCAGGGAATGGCAACTGAATCTCAATGTAGACAAGTGTAATGTGCTGCGAATACACAGAAAGAAAGATCCCTTATCATTTAGCTACAATATAGTAGGTCAGCAACTGGAAGCATTTAATTCCATAAATTATCTGGGAGTAGGCATTAGGAGTGATTTAAAATGGAATGATCATATAAAGTTGATCGTCGGTAAAGCAGATGCCAGACTGAGATTCATTGGAAGAATCCTAAGGAAATACGATCCGAAAACAAAGGAAGTAGGTTACAGTACGCTTGTTCGCCCACTGCTTGAATACTGCTCAGCAGTGTGGGATCCGTACCAGATAGGGTTGATAGAGGAGATAGAGAAGATCCAACGGAGAGCAGCGCGCTTCGTTACAGGATCATTTAGTAATCGCGAAACCGTTACGGAGATGATAGATAAATTCCAGTGGAAGACTCTGAAGGAGAGACGCTCAGTAGCTCGGTACGGGCTTTTGTTGAAGTATCGAGGACATAACTTCACCGAGGAGTCAAGCAGTATATTGCTCCCTCCTACGTATATCTCGCGAAGAGACCATGAGGATAAAATCAGAGAGATTAAAGCCCACACAGAGGCATACCGACAATCCTTCTTTCCACGAACAATACGAGACTGGAATAGAAGGAAGAACCGGTAGAGGTACTCAAGGTACCCTCCGCCACACACCGTCAGGTGGCTTGCAGAATATGGATGTAGATGTAGATGTAGATACTTTTGTAATCGGTCTTGAGCAGCTAGTTCGGCAGCCCACACTGAACTGAAGTGTCTCAGGGTTTATAACTACCAACAGACCGGACCTTACGGACGACGTCAGTATAGAAGCGGGGATTAGTGATCATGATGTCGTTATAGGAACTATGGTTACGAAAGTTACTAAATCAGTTAAGAAGGCTAGGGTTATATTCTAGCTAGAAAGAGCAGATAAGCAGTTGTTAGCATATCACTTACAAGTGAAGAGAAATCACTTAATTCCAGTGAGGTGGACGAAAGGAATAATGGGCAAAGTTTAAGCAGATTGTAAATCGTAGTCTGGAGAGTTGAGTGCCTAGTAAGTAGATTAAGGACGGAAAAGACTCACCATGGATTAATAACGAGATGTGGAAAATGTTGAGGAAGCAGAGCCTGTTGAACTCTCTATTCAAAAGAGAACACATGAATGGCGACAGGCAAAGATTAGTAGAGAATCGTGCGTCTGCGGAAAGATCTATGCGCGAAGCACACAACTACTATCACCTCACCAAGAGATCTGGCAGAGAATCCGAGAAAATTCTTGACCAATGTGAAATAGCTGAGTGGGTCTAAGGCTTCCATCCAGCCACTTGTTCACCAGTCTGGTGTGGCAGTTGAAGACAGCAAAACGAAATCCGAAGTTTTAAATTTCACGTTCACGAAATCGTTCATGCTGGAGAATCGTACAAACATACCATCGTTTGACAATAATTGAAAACAAGTAATTCACCAGATGCGGATGGAATCCCAGTTCGGGTTTTCAAAAAGTACTCTGCGGCATTGGCCCCTTACTTAGCTTGCAATCATCGCAAATTTCTCGCCCAGCGCAAAGTCCCAAGCGGCTGGAAAAAAAGAGCAGGTGATTCCTGTATACAAGAAGGGCAAAAGAACGGACGCGAAAAATTACAGACCAGTATCCCTAACATCGGTTTGCAGCAGAATCCTTGAACATATTTTTAGATCGAATGTTCTAAACTTTGTTGAGACTGAGAAGCTTATGTCCACGCATCAGTATGGTTTTAGAAAGCATCGCTCGTACTAAAATCAGCTTTCCATTTTCTCACATGATATACTGCGAACTGTCGATCAAGGGCAACAGACAGATTCCGTTTTTCTAGATTTCCGGAAAGCGTTTGACACCGTGCCCCATTGCAGGCTGTTAAAGAAGGTACGAACATACGCAATAATCTCACAGATATATGAGTGGTTCGAAGACTCCTAAAGTTACAGAACCCAGTACCTTGTTCTCGACAGCGACTGTTCATCAGAGACAAGGGTATCGTCAGTAGTGCCCCAGGGAAGTGTGACAGGACCGCTGTTATTCGCTATATACATAAATGATTTGGCGGAAAAGGTGGGCAGCAGTCTGCGGTTGGTTGCTGCTGATAAGGTGTCGAAGTTGAGTTACTGGAGGAGCATATGAGATGACTTACAAGGGGAGGCCGCCAATTGTGAAATTCAAATTCGATTCATACTGCGCATATTAAAAGCTCATGGCCAGAGGTGTAACGTGGCAAAGCACCAAGTTGCACTTCTCAGCCGTCGTCGAGAAAATCGACAGTTAAAAGAAACCGTTGCGGTGAAATACGCTATGATTTATGATTTCCTACAGCGTCGTGGCGCAGCGGTAAGCGCTCGTGTTCGTAATCCGAAGGTCGCCGGATCGAATCTCGCGCCATGCAACCTTTTTTTTTTTTTAGTATTTGTTTTTTGTAATTCAAATATATATATATCGTGGGGTCTCTACTCTAATTCGAACGTTTGACTTACACTACACGTATTCGTTTCGGAATATCGTTTCTACGTCTTCCGTTAACTACACGTGTAAACATTATGAAGACAATTAATAACATTTGTGAAATACAACTTTGTTTGCGGAAAACATAATCATGTTCAAGGTCGCCAGTTTTTCCACGACAAACGACTTGCAACAACTTATTATATGCATAATTGTTGCAACTGATTGCCGGGAATTTTATATATATATATATATATATATATATATAGATATATATATAGATATATGTAAAATTCCCGGCAATCAGTTGCAACAATTATGCATATAATAAGTTGTTGAAAGTCCTTTGTCGTGGAAAAACTGGCGACTTCGAACATGATTATGTTTTTTGTAATTCAAATATATATATATATATATATATTACAAAAAATAAATACTAAAAAAAAGTTGCGTGGCGCGAGATTCGATCCAGCGACCTTCGGATTACGAACCCGAGCGCTTACCGCTGCGCCACGACGCTTTAGGAAACCGTAGATCGTAGAGAGTGTTTTACAACAACGGTTCCTTTTAACTGTCGATTTTCTCGACAACGGCTGAGAAGTGCATCTTGGTGCTTTGCCACATTACACCTCTGGCGATGAGCTTTTATTATGTACAGTATGAATCGAATCTGAAATTCACAATTGGCGGCCTCCCCTTGTTAGACAAAATTTCTAGTTGGTGTGATGAATGACAGCTAGCTCTAAATGTAGAAGAAGGAAGGTTGATGCGGAGTAGGAAGAACAAACCAGTATTGTTCGAATACAGCACTGGTAGTGTCCTGCTTTACACAATCACGTCGTTTAAATATCTGGGAGTAACGTCGCAAAACGATATGAAATGGAACGAGCATGTAAGGATTGTGGTAGGAAAGGCGAGTGGTCGACTTGTTTGTTGGAAGAATTCTAAGAAAGTGTGGTTCATCTAGAAAGGAGACCGCTTATAAGACGCAAGTGCGACCTATTCTTGAGTACTGCTCGAGTGTTTGGGATCGGTACCAGGTCGGATTAAAATAAGACATCGAAGCAATTCAGCGGCTGTCTGCTAGATTTGTTACTGGTAGGTACGAACAACACGCAAGAAGCTTCGGGAACTCAAATTGGAATCCCTGCAAGGAAGGCGACGTTCTTTCCGACGAAGACTATTGAGGAACTTTAGAGAACTGGCGTTTGTAGGTGGCCACATAAGAATTCTGTAGCTTTCAACATACACTACTGGCCATTAAAATTGCTACACCACGAAGATTACGTGCTACAGACGCAAAATTTAACCGACAGGAAGAAGATGCTGCGATATACACTCCTGGAAATTGAAATAAGAACACCGTGAATTCATTGTCCCAGGAAGGGGAAACTTTATTGACACATTCCTGGGGTCAGATACATCACATGATCACACTGACAGAACCACAGGCACATAGACACAGGCAACAGAGCATGCACAATGTCGGCACTAGTACAGTGTATATCCACCTTTCGCAGCAATGCAGGCTGCTATTCTCCCATGGAGACGATCGTAGAGATGCTGGATGTAGTCCTGTGGAACAGCTTGCCATGCCATTCCCACCTGGCGCCTCAGTTGGACCAGCGTTCGTGCTGGACGTGCAGACCGCGTGAGACGACGCTTCATCCAGTCCCAAACATGCTCAATGGGGGACAGATCCGGAGATCTTGCTGGCCAGGGTAGGTGACTTACACCTTCTAGAGCACGTTGGGTGGCACGGGATACATGCGGACGTGCATTGTCCTGTTGGAACAGCAAGTTCCCTTGCCGGTCTAGGAATGGTAGAACGATGGGTTCGATGACGGTTTGGATGTACCGTGCACTATTCAGTGTCCCCTCGACGATCACCAGTGGTGTACGGCCAGTGTAGGAGATCGCTCCCCACACCATGATGCCGGGTGTTGGCCCTGTGTGCCTCGGTCGTATGCAGTCCTGATTGTGGCGCTCACCTGCACGGCGCCAAACACGCATACGACCATCATTGGCTCCAAGGCAGAAGCGACTCTCATCGCTGAAGACGACACGTCTCCATTCGTCCCTCCATTCACGCCTGTCGCGACACCACTGGAGGCGGGCTGCACGATGTTGGGGCGTGAGCGGAAGACGGCCTAACGGTGTGCGGGACCGTAGCCCAGCTTCATGGAGACGGTTGCGAATGGTCCTCGCCGATACCCCAGGAGCAACAGTGTCCCTAATTTGCTGGGAAGTGGCGGTGCGGTCCCCTACGGCACTGCGTAGGATCCTACGGTCTTGGCGTGCATCCGTGCGTCGCTGCGGTCCGGTCCCAGGTCGACGGGCACGTGCACCTTCCGCCGACCACTGGCGACAACATCGATGTACTGTGGAGACCTCACGCCCCACGTGTTGAGCAATTCGGCGGTACGTCCACCCGGCCTCCCGCATGCCCACTATACGCCCTCGCTCAAAGTCCGTCAACTGCACATACGGTTCACGTCCACGCTGTCGCGGCATGCTACCAGTGTTAAAGACTGCGATGGAGCTCCGTATGCCACGGCAAACTGGCTGACACTGACGGCGGCGGTGCACAAATGCTGCGCAGCTAGCGCCATTCGACGGCCAACACCGCGGTTCCTGGTGTGTCCGCTGTGCCGTGCGTGTGATCATTGCTTGTACAGCCCTCTCGCAGTGTCCGGAGCAAGTATGGTGGGTCTGACACACCGGTGTCAATGTGTTCTTTTTTCCATTTCCAGGAGTGTACAAATGATAAGCATTTCAGAGCATTCACACAAGGTTGGCGCCGGTGGCGACACCTACACCGTGCTGACATGAGGAAAATTTCCAACCGATTTCTCATACACTAACAGCAGTTTACCGGGGTTGCCTGGTGAAACGTTGTTGTGATGCCTCGTGTAAGGAGGAGAAATGCGTACCATCACGTTTCCGACTATCGCGATTCCGGTTTATCGTATCGCGACATTGCTGTTCGCGTTCGTCGAGATCCAATGATTGTTAGCAGAATATGGAATCGGTGGGTTCTGGAAGGTAATACGGAACGCCGTGCTGGATCCCACTAGCAGTCGAGATGACAGGCATGTTATCCGCATGGCTGTAACGGATCGTGCAGCCACGTCTCGATCCCTGAGTCAACAGATGGGGACGTTTGCAAGACAACAACCATCTGCACGAACAGTACGACGACGTTTGCAGCATCATGGACTATCAACTCGGAGACCTTGGCTGCGGTTACAATTGACGCTGCATCACAGACAGGAGCGCCTGCGATGGTGTACTCAACGACGAACCTGGGTGCACGAATGGCAAAACGTCATTTTTTCGGATGAATCCAGGTTCTGTTTACAGTATCACGATGGTCGCATCCGTGTTTGGCGACATCGCGGTGAATGCACATTGGAAGCGTTAATTCGTCATCGCCATACTGGCGTATCACCCGTCGTGATGGTATGGGGTGCCATTGGTTATACGTCTCGGTCACCTCTTGTTCGCATTGACGGCACTTTGAGTAGTGGACGTTACATTTCAGATGTGTTACGACCCGTGGCTCTACCCTTCATTCGATCTCTGCGAAACCCTACATTTCAGCAGGATAATACCCGACCGCATCTAGTTACTGTACGGGCCTTTCTGGATACAGAAAATGTTCGACTGCTGCCCTGGCCAGCGCATTCTCCAGATCTCTCACCAATTGAAAACGTCTGGTTAATGGCGGCCGAGCAACTGGCTCGTCACTATACGCCAGTCACTACTCTTGATGAACTGTGGTATCGTGTTGAAGCTGCATGGGTAGGTGTACCTGTACACGCCATCCAAGCTCTGTTTGACTCAATGCCCAGGCGCATCAAGGCCGTTATTACGGCCAGAGATGGTTGTTCTGGGTACTGATTTTTCAGGATCTATGCACCCAAATTGCGTGAAAATGTAATCACATGTCAGTTCTAGTAAAACATATTTGTCCAATGAATTATCGTTTACCATCTGCATTTCTTCTTGGTGTAGCAATTTTAATGACCAGTAGTGTATATTGCGCCTAAGGATCACGAAGAAAAGATACGAGATGTTAGGGCTCGTACGGAGGCATGTCGACAGTCATTTCTCCCACGTTATGTTTGTGAATTGAACAGGAAAGGAAATAACCGGTAGCGGTAGGGGGTACACTCCTCCCTGTGCCGTAAGATGGAGTGCCGTGTATTGACGTAGACGTAGCCCTATCTATATAAGCAATCACGGCCAGAACCTGCTACGAATACAATTAAGCCTACAGTCAGATTTCTTGCAAACCATGATTTACTGTGGAAGTGTCTTGCTGGGAAAACAGAGAATGCCAATGAAAGCCTAAATTATTGAACTTGGATTAGATGGTCAAAGAGGGCAATATGTGGACCAAATATACTATAAATTGATGTCTATTGTATAGTTTTATATTTGAATCAGATAATAATGGCAGATTTGACGTGTTGCAGAGAGGTGGTGCGAATCCAGGTGTGTTTCCTGCGAAAGCCTTTTATCTCATCGATCAGAACAGGATCAACATTTTCGTCTACGTCCCCCTTTAAGAGGGGCGTAGCATTGACCGTTCAACAGAGCGCTACATTGAAAACGGAAAATAGGATGCGGCAGAAAAGAGGCAAACCGAATCTAAAAGCAATTAAAACAGAGTAAAAGAGGGATGAAAAAGGCAGCCGACAAAGGAAGTAGCCAGGACGTCCATTGGGGCCGTATTCGCCCGACTAACAGATTGTCCGTATCGTCGTTCACTTTGGCCGACCGCTGAAGCTCGTCCACTGCAGCCGAGTAACATCCGACACAAGGCAGGCCGTTAATCAGTCGCGAGGCAACGTAACTGCTGGGTTGGACAACGGACACTGATTAGTACTTTCTAGAAAATGCGTACCTAAACGACACAAAGAACGAAACTAAAGCGAAATGAATTCTGGGTCAGTCCTATACCAAGCAAACGAATTCGTCTAGGAAAATTTCATCAGTTACGTGAATAACTGAGGAGGGACACAGGAAAAGCTTTCAACTACTACAGGATGAATACGGATACATTTCAGTACATCCTTACAGCTAATCAGCATGCAATTTCAGGGAAACTATACAACCTGTGGAAGATTTCTCTTTAACATTTATTTAACTTGCATACGCATTTAACGATGCAAGGAAGCAGGTGTAATATGTTGCGGGGTCACACGGAGGTAGCAAGCTACCATCTGTCTTCCTAGGAGCCAGACGTCCTCCACCGCGAGACAAGTTAAGCGGTGATGGTCGTCATCCATTTGGCAACATTTCGGGCATAGTGGAGTGTCCACTAGTGCAATTGCATGGAGCCGTTGGTTGGTGTTGAACTTGCCACAGGCGACAGAGAACCACAGTGCCCGAACGAAGGTAGGAAGGAATTTTTGGTGCACATGTCTCCAAATCTTCGGCCAATGCAGCCTAGGGTGTTTGAGCTCAATGACATTACGACTTATCCGTCGTAGCAGCCAAACATAAAAATCTTTCGCGCATGGCGGTCTCGTACGCGGAAGCTCGTCTCTGATATAACTAAGTTCGACGATAAATGTTGATACATGCGCAAAATGTGGCGCAATGTTGCCCACCGCCACCGGAGGTGTGAGGGACGCTGGAACCAGGAGGTCCAGTAGGTGGGATGTAAGGGAATCACGCCCGCTACGCCATTGCTTGTACATCGTGGCTAGAAGGAGCGCCGTCGCTCGGCAGTGAACATTCGTAAGTCCGAGTCCCCCCTTGTTCGTAGGGAGCGTGACAGTTTCGTATCGCACCTTGAGAGGCGATCCAATCATCACAAAATAGCCTAGTGCTGATTGAAGTCGACGTCCGAGCGTGAGTGGTAGGGGCAGGATCTGCGAAATATGCACCATTCGAGAAACCACATAAGTGTTCAGTTACTCGACTCGCTGCAAAGCATCAAGGCGCCGTAGGAGGTGTTGTCGGACCATGGTACGTGTTGTCTGTAAAATACGCCGGTAGTTAACTGCCGCAGTATGTTTTACAGATGAGGTAAAGTCTACGCCGAGATAGCGGAATCGTTGCACATAAGGAAACGGACTGATTTCTTCCAGCGTAAGGCCCATTCCAACCGGCATTGCCGCCGATTTGTTCATGTTCACTGCACTACCCGCCGTCACACTGTGGTCCAACAACAGTTTAAGGACCGTCTTCACCTCTTCCTCAGAACGAACGAGCAGCAGGAGGTCGTCCGCATAGGCACGACATTTGAAGGTGTAGCCCCGTAGTTCTATCCCAGAAAGAGAACTGGTTAGCCTCCAAATTAATGGTTCCAACGCTATCGCGAACAGCAGCATCGAAAGAGGGCAGCCCTGGCGAATGGATCGTCGAATTTGAATGGGCCCTGATATACGCCCATTAACCTGTACCAAGGATTGTGCGCCCCCATAAATCCTTCTAATGAGACCAGTAAAACGGCCTGGAAATCCCATTTGTTCCAGTACAGCGTACAGATAGTTGTGGCGCACCTTATCAAAAGCACTGTCAAAATCAACCGCCACCATCGCCGCTTTAAGCCGGCACTCCTCCGCCAGCGCTATCACATCACGGCATTCGCCAGTAGCTGTTTGCACATTCACCGATCCACCCGTTGTCGTCTGTTCTGAAGAGAGAACGCTACGAATTAACATATGACATCGGGACGCTAGCAACCGTGCAAAGATCTTATAGTCGGCATTAAGCAGAGTGATGGGGCGATAATGTGTGACCGTAATTCCTGGCTTCGGTTTATGCACTGGCACCAAGAGGCCTTCCATAAAAGCCGGTGGAATAGGCGCATCGAAATTTAACATCTCATTGTACATTTCCGCCCATCGCGGTGCCATTTCATTGCGAAATTCTCGATAAAATTCAGCAGGAAGCCCATCAATGCCTGGGGAGCGATTCAACGCACCTTGTGCGATCGCATCATGTACTTTCTCAGAGCTAATGGCTTTCAGTAAGGTTCCCGCGGCTTCCACCGTCAGTGTACGGGAGACGTAGATGACTATACGGTCGATGTCATCGACAGGGGCTGCTTCTTCCCGACAGATGTGTTGGTAATGGTCGACGAATGTAGAGACAATGTCCGCTTGACGCGTCACTCTTCGGTCTTCGCGGGTAATTAATTCCCGTACCAAAACGCGTCATCGGTGCTTTCGTTCATTCACGACGTGGTGTGTTGTGGACTGACAAGACAGCCAGTCCACAGTGACGGGTAACCGAAAGGCACGCGTTTACACATGCCGGCTGGCGTTATGTCTGAAACAGGATACGTAATGAATGCTATAAAGAAAAGTACGTAGCTTCTGGAATACTTAACTTTAATCCATCATTTGTATACAGCGTTCTTGATGATACAAGTGAGACTCTCTCTAGATATGGTTAATGGCGCCTTGCTAGGTCGTAGCCATGGACTTAGCTGAAGGCTATTCTAACTATCTCTCGGCAAATGAGTGAAAGGCTTCGTCAGTGTAGTCGCTAGCAAAGTCGTCCGTACAACTGGGGCGAATGCTAGTAAGTCTCTCAAGACCTGCCGTGTGGTGGCGCTCGGTCTGCAATTACTGACAGTGGCGACACGCGGGTCCGACATGTACTAATGGACCGCGGCCGATTTAAAGCTACCACCTAGCAAGTGTGGTGTCTGGCGGTGACACCACATGGTGCATGGTAGGAATCTCGTGCCTTATCGTATCGTGACATCTGGCGCGCACCATGGTTCCCTGAAGATGTTTGCGAGCGAAAGCCACTAGTTTAGCTTTTATCCTTTTGCGTTCGATCCAGATGTCCTGTCCCGGCGGACCATCATCCAGGTCGCGCAGTGCTGCAAAAGATAAGTCGGTCGTACGGCGGCGCCATTCTGCCATCTCCCTGCTATACGAGTGTGAGATGAACGTACGGCGAAGCGCCGGTTTAGCACATGTCAGCCACCAATCAAGCATCGTCGTACACCTTCCAACCCTTCGCTCGCACATCGTCCATGTCTCAAGGATCCGTTGACGGCATTCAGGATCATGTAGATGTTGAATGCTTAGTTTCCACGGGGCCTTACTGTTCCACACCTCTCTACGGGGAAGAAGCACCGTACAGATGTAAGCGCTGTGATCGGAAAATGCCAATGGCCAGCGTTCCGCGTCCTGGACATCATTTGCATGAGCCCGTAAGATATAAATGCGATCTAATCTGCTCGCCGAATGACTTGTCACATAGGTGTATCCCCGTACATCTCCATGTCGTAATTCCCACGTGTCACTAAGTACAAGGTCGTTGACAACGAGTCGCAACCCCTGGCTGATGTTTGCTTGCGGCCATTGGTCTTTCTGGCTGAGAACACAGTTGAAATCTCCACCAATTATTACACATTCATAACGTCCATGGAATAGTGGGGCAATGTCTTCAGCATAAAATCGCGCCCTTTCCCGCCGCCGATTATTTCCCGACGGTGCACAAAGATTGATGATGCGTGTCCCAAACGTCGTGAAAGCCATTCCCCTGGCCGACGGAAGATAACACACGTTTTCCACTGGGAAGCCATCTCTCACGTGAACTGCCACCCCACTCCCATTGTGATCTCCATGTGACGAATAGGATTGGTAGCCTGCGATGTATGGGAGTGCAGCTATGTGGACTTCCTGCAGCAAAGCAATATCCACATCAGATGCCCAAATCGTTTCCTTTAGTAGGTGTATTTTGGTCGGTGAACGCACGTCATTTATATTTAATGTCGCAATACGGTTCGCATGGCGTTGAATCTCACTCTGTCGCGGCGCAACAGCATCTCCCTGCATCGGCGCTGGGGGCTGAGTTAGAAGACGTTCTCTCGCCCCTCTCCCTTCACCTTCAGCAATTATTAGGCCGTCTTCGTGAGTGCCGGCTGCCTCTGTATGACGTCCGACGCCTCCTCAATATCGTCATACCACATCTTTTCAGGCTGTGATATATTCGTGTCCATAGCCACATCATCAGCGTCTGGAGAGCCAACTGGCTGTGATTCCTCTTCAGCATCACCACGTCCCGGTACCGTCAATGTGACAGACCGCTGTGGGTCTGATCGAACAGTTCGCATTGCCTCATCCTGTTTCGTAGAGGCTGTTGTGTCGTCTCGGTCCACAGGCACATCGTCGTCGGGGCAAGGGGAGTCATCCCGAGGAGATGTCGTGCGACGCCGCCGTTTCCTCCTTTTCGGGGAACGTTGTTTGCGTGATCTTCCTCCCGTGTCCTCAGATTGTAGGGAATCACGGCTGCTCGACAGAAAAGCATCCGTAGGAACTGGAAGTGTTTCGAGTCCCATCGTTGTACTTGGCGGGAGTTCGGTCGAAACTGATGTTGTTGTTTCAGGGTGCGTTCCAGATGGAACAGCATCCGTAGTGGCTGGAACTGCTTCGTGTACTATCGATGTGCTTGGTGGGAGTTCGGTCTCATCTGATGTTGTCGCCGTAGATTGTTTGCTCCATGGAGCAGCATCCTCTGTCATCCCGACGTCTGCGACAAGGTTTCGGAGAGTGCCATCTTGATCTTCCACCGGGGCTGTGTCCTTTCGGTCATCAGCGGACGCAGTGACGGCTTTGGCATAGGTGATCGGTAGTACTCTCATCGCCAGCGATGGCTCCCGTACATCTGGAGGTAGTTGCGTAATCCGTCGTTGCATACAGTTCGACCTGAGGTGTCCCTCCTGTCCACAGCCAGAACATGTACGTGGTTGACCATCGTAAATCACCACCGCCCGACAACCACCGATTGTCAGATAGGACGGTACATGCTTCTGAAGATCAATAGTGATCTGTCGTACTCCGTTAAGAACGGGGTACGTGGCGAATTGTCTCCAGCGTTCTGCCGTGTGACCATGTACCGTGCCGTATGGCTTAAAAGCCTCGATAACTTCTTCAGCCGGGAGCTCAAATGGCAGCACAAAAACACGTATTGTCCGTACACCCAGACCAGCATGTTCTACAGTTACCGTGCCGACATTCCCGTCACTATGACAAAATCGGAGACCTGCTTTTGTCGCCTGTAGAATTCTCTCACACGCCGCGTTATTTACAATCTTAACATACACTGTGGGACTAATGATGGACAGGTGAATTCCGACAATATCGTTTGGCGGTATCTTGACTTCCTCTCGAATGGATCGTTCCACTGCTAAAGCCTTTGGTCGTTCGTAGTCTTTGCAGAAATTGAATTGTATGTAGTTTTCCTGTACTTGTTCGCCATGATCGTTGTTACTAGCCCGCGCGCAGACTAAGTCCACAAGTAAACAAACACTCGCACACGCCGCACAGGCGGAAGTATCGGACCTCCGCTTCGCACGGCCGCTAGCGCCGAACTGATCTTCCACCTGCCATGTTGATAACAACTAATAAATACGGAGGTTAAAATGATGATGAGACTGCGTAAGAGAAAAAAAATGGTTCAAATGGCTCTGAGCACTATGGGACTTAACATCTACGGTCATCAGTCCCCTAGAACTTAGAACAACTTAAACCTAACTAACCTAAGGACAGCACACAACACCCAGCCATCACGAGGCAGAGAAAATCCCTGACCCCGCCGGGAATCGAACCCGGGAACCCGGGCGTGGGAAGCGAGAACACTACCGCACGACCACGAGATGCGGGCTGCGTAAGAGAAAATAATATACAACTGTGTTAGTGGGAATGCGTCCTGCGCCTCACAAACTATCCATACTGCCGAGTCTGTTCACGTGGATAATGATTACGGTGGGTTAGATAATATTTTCACGTAGAAGAAGGTGTAATTAGATGAATGACGAACACTAACTTCGCTTAACGTAAGTTTATTCAGCACTTGCACATACAAGAGCGCGGAGCGAACTGCCTCCGGCCAAAACACATACAGTATATATACAGCTACAGAACATTCCAGTACAATGATTCTTGACATTTGTGGATACTTCTAAAATGCACTCGAACCGAGTATAGAAATTAAAATGGTATAGTCTAGGTGAATTTTGAAATCACGACCCTCCATTCAACAGTTCAGTATCATAACCACTACACCGCGGTACTACTCAGCTTCTTCTGCGACAACATATACTTCTTTGAAATAGATACATAGTGAGGATATAGTCAAGGATGTAAAACATATCATAAACAAGAATATGAAATAAATATTTACAAGGAAAGCGGTATACTAATATCCCTCCACAGGTCTTAAGTTAAAGGGCCCACATGTATGTGGAATAAGTAAAAAACATAACTAACTAAAAATAAATAAAAAGAGAATCTGAAACATATTTTCGTTTAAGAAGAACTAAAAAAACTTGTCACTAAAATTGTAAATTTACAATACACTAAGGTCCATGTGATAACTGTAATGCTATTGTAGCCATGCATCATCAAACAGGGAGTCAGCTTGGAACATATATTTACATTCGTCACTTTACTGCACTGAACGTATGCAGAAGTTAGATTTGAGGTAGAATTCTCGTTATCTGGTATTACTAATAACATATAAATCAAGTGGTTCACTAAGAAATTGGTTAATGAAGTAGGTGTTGATCAGTAATAAATCCTTAACGCTCCTTTTTAAACGGAACTTCTTTAGCAGCTAAACTTTTTATGACTGCTTGCAGGTTATGAAAATGTGTGTTTCTGAATAATCTACACCTTTCTGGACCAAAGTTCTTAAGTAACAGAACTCAGTATGTTGTCCTCAATTCCTCAGTGGTGAGTGTTCATTGGTATCGTCAGGAGTGACCCAGGGAGGTGTGGTAGGAGCGCTGCTGTTCTCTACATAAATAATTCATTTGACAGGCAGGGTGGGCATCAATCTGCGGTTGTTTGCTGATGATGCCGTGGTGTACGGTAAGGTGTCGAAGTTGAGTAACTGTAGGAAGATACAAGTCGACTTAAACAAATTTTACAGTTGTTGTGATGAAAGGCAGGTAGCCCTAAATGTGGAAAAATGTAAGTTAATGCGGATGAATAAGAACAAACCTGTAATGTTTGGATACAGTGTTGCTAGTGTCCTGCTTGACACAGTCAAGTCGTTTAAATATCACGACATAACATTGCAAAGTGATATGAAATGGAATGAGCATGTGAGGATTGTAGTAGGAAAGGCGAATGGTGGAATTCGGTTTGATGGTTCAAATGGCTCTGAGCACTATGGGACTCAACTGCTGTGGTCATAAGTCCTCTAGAACTTAGAACTACTTAAACCTAACTAACCTAAGGACATCACACACATCCATGCCCGAGGCAGGATTCGAACCTGCGACCGTAGCGGTCGTGCGGTTCCAGACTGTAGCGCCTTTAACCGCTCGGCCACGCCGGCCGGCGAATTCGGTTTATTTGGAGAAATTTAGAAAGAGTGGTTCACCTGTAAAGGAGACAGCACATATGACGCTGGTACGACCTGCTCTTGAGTACTGCTCGAGAGTTTGGGATCCGCACCAGGTCGGACTGAAGGAAAACATCGCAGTAATTCAGAGGCGGATTGCTAGATTTGTTACCTGTAGGTTTGAACAACACGTAAGTGTTACGGAGAAGCTTCGGGAACCCAAATGGGAATTCCTGGAGGGAAGACGACGTTCTTTTAGCGAAACGCTGTCGAGAAAACTTAGAGAAGCGCATCTGAAGCTGACTGACGAACGATTCTACTGCCGCCAACATACAGTGCGCGTAAGGAGCACGAAGATAAGGTACGAGAAATCTGGGCCCATACAGAGGCATTTGGAAATACGGAGGCATACGGAAATTTCTGAGGATGTACGTTTGGAGCACAGAATTGTGTGTTAAAGAAACATGGACTATGGGAGAACCGGAACAGAAGAGAATCGAAGCATTTGAGACGTGGTGCTGCAGACAAATGTTGAAAATTAGGTGGACTGGTAAGTTAAGGAATGAGAAGATTCTGCGCAGAATCGGAGAGGAAAGGAATATGTGGACAACACCAACAGGGAGAAGGGACAGAATGATAGGACATCTTTTAAGACATCAGGGAATGACTTCCATGGTACTAGAGGGAGCTGTAAAGGGCAAAAACTGTAGAGGAAGACAAAGATTGAAATACATCCAGCAAATAATTCAGGACGTAGGTTGCAAGTGCTACTCGAAGATGAAGAGGTTGGCACAGGAGATAATTTCGTGGCGGGTCGCATCAAACCAGTCAGAAGACTGATGACCTCCCTATGAGAGTGGAACAGGAAAGGAAATGACAAGTAGAGGTGCAGGGTACCCTCCGCCACGCACCGTACGGGGTGACTTGCGGAGTACCTATGTACCTGTAGATTATTGGTTTTGTCTTAAGCTTATTGCTAATAATTAAGGATTATTCTTTAGCAGACGTGTTTCGCTTTCTTTTATAAAGCATCTTCTGTGGTTATATGTAATATGTTTTTGTTCATAGTTGCAGTTCAGCAGCTGCAGAGCGCATTCTTTCAACAAAGATAAAAATCCGTCGTCGGCTGCACAAATGTTTTATTGGATTCACTCTACCGGTTTCAAGAGTTTAAACTGTCATCTTCCAAAGTTTGAAACAGGCTCAAATAACAGGTAAGCCGACGTCAAATAGGGATCAGACGATTGTGTTCTTTGTTACGGAATCAAAAAATAGTCACATCCAGGAGAATACATAACATATACGACGCGTAACAAGCAAAGGCTGTCAAATCGCGAATCTGACATAACATATGCGATGAATATCAACTAGCATACAAATGATTTGCACCTATTTCAAACTTGTGAAGACGACAGTTTAAACTGTTGAAATCGCTAAAGTGAATCCAATAAAACATTTGTGCAGCCGACGCCGGATTTTTATCTTTGTTGAAAGAATGCGCTCTGCAGCTGCTGAACTGCAATTATGAACAAAAACATATTCCGAATACTGATTTTCATCTTTCTTGAAAGAATACATAATATGTGTATACATTTTGGTATTTATATATTGAAAACAGTATTTCCTTATAAAACTGGCGTACAATTTACTCACGGTGATTTTGCTTTATGTTTAGATATTCAGCAAACCACTGCTTTTTTCCTTTGTTGCTAGCGGAGGTTAAGGCCGCAAAATTGGTAGCACAGTAATTTTTGACAAGTTTTCACCGTTTTTTCACCAACTTATTTTTACACTGCATTGATTTACGTTGTTTTGCTACATCACCTCACTCTCACAAATGTGCACTTTGTACTTCCTGGTAATCTCATTTTTATCCGGTTTTCGAAAGCGAGTGCCAACAGCTGGTGCGTATTTCTAAAAATGTGTGACACGCAACTGTTTAATTCTCTTTTATTATATGGGTTGGGTTTACTCTATCATCACGGTATCTATATACGAGGGCATGCGGAAAAATAATGCCTCCGAATTTTTAGGGTGAAAACTCTTAAAACTTTTAAACAAAACAAACCTCTTGGACGTTCTACATCTCTATTCTTCACGTTTACATATTTATTTCTCAACATAGTCTCTCTGGCGACGAACACACTTCCCCCAACAATACAGCAGTTTGTTCATACCGCCACTTTAGAACGTTCGACTTTGTTGACTGTCACAACCCCAGCTCTACATGTACCGCTTCATCAACATCAAAGTGAAGTCCTCGAAGGTGTTGTTTAAGTTTTGGAAACAGATGAAAATCAGATGTGGCCAAACGGGACTGTAGAGAGGATGATCAGATTGTTGCAGAAGAGACAGCGCTCGTATGTGGTCTGGCGTTGTCATGATGAAGGAGAAGGTGCTCCATGTGTAGACTTTTTCCTCGGTTAGAAACTCGATTAGAGCACGCTGTTTCTCAAGCACCGACATAGTTACGCTAGACGCTACAATTCGGAGCCGCACAGCGGCACGGTGTTGCAGTTTGCATCAGCGAAGCGGGGAAGTCGACCAAGTGATATGAGTGACACAAATACCACAACCGATATTGAGAACTGAATAAAAAGTTCGGAAGCATTACTTTTCACCACTCCCTCGTACAACCAAACAAACAATGAAACACCTACAAAGGTGTAAAGTTCAATCAGTTATACATAGGTGGTATAGATTAGTGCTTACAAAAGATCAAATGTTAATTATATGTCATAGCATATCATATCAATGTGGCAGTCCATATCTGAACTGCCAAACATGTACAGCTATCATTACGCAAGAGATGGTGTGGCAAGTTTGAAATAACGGCTATAATCGATCGTCATTAGAGTGTAGCCAACCACAGATTTTTGTTATGAAGAACAAATAGAAGCAAATTCATGAGTATTGCTTCTCCTGTGTTATTAATAAAGAGAAAAACACTCCATCATATTTTGCAAAGAACATTAGGAAGTGTTTTGCTTTTCAAAATTATTGTCATGTTCTGTCAAGTATCGACGGAAAATTCAGTTAATGTTATACAGCATATTATATGAAACGTTGACTCTAGACTTAAAAAAAGAATAAATTTTTTTCTGAAAAATTACAAGTCACTTGTACAAGGTCGTAATGAAAAGATAAGTAGTAACATTTCAGAATCAATAGCATTCGAGGTGGTGGTGACGTATTCAGAAACCGCTAGTTATAACGGAAGACGCTCAAGCAAGTGGACGTCATACTTTAAAAAATGGTTTTTATTCATTTGTGTTCAATTTTACGTGCTCGATTTTCTACATTTTTATATTTCCTCCTGTTGTGAATTGAACATATCTCGAGTCTTACTCAAGGATTTCTGCTGAACATTGTCTTTTTGCCTAGTTGTTCCTCTGCTGCCTTCACTATTTCATCTCTCAAAGCTGCACATTCATCTCCCATTATTTATATTTCGCCTATGTCAGCCAATCGTTGCCTAATGCTCTCTTTGAAACTTTGAACAACTCTTGCTGTCTCACCGTCTTAATTTTCCGCTTTTATGCGATTTCTTCACTTTTTGTCTGAACTAACACTCTGCCGTCCGGCGACACAACAGTGGTGTCGTGCGCGAAATAGCGGTCAACGGCCGGCGACACCACAGTGGTGTTGTGTGCACAGTATCGCTCAATGGTCGGCGACACCACAGTACTGTCGTGAGCATAGTACCGCGCAGTGGCAGGCGACAGCACTTTAGTATCTTCTGCATTCTGTTGGTGTTTTGTTTAGGTAACAATAAGTTACACACGCCAACAAGTTATTTGTTTCTATAAGTACTTGTGCTCTTTCATCATGGCAGACGAAAGAGACAATACGATTGTTTACGATGAAAGCGCGGACGTCTTGTCTGATGTTCCGGACGACTTGGACGATTGGGAAGAAGACACTGGATATCAAAAAAATGAAAGTGAAGCAGAATCGTCGGAAGATATTGAAATACGTCCAAGAAGAATTCGGCGAACGCTACGGTTGCCAACTGGTTCGGATGAATCAGACGAAGAAGACAGTGCACAGTGGTCAGACTTTGATTTACCGACGACCAGTAATAAATTTGAAGGATCTCCGGGCCCAAACATATTTCCCAAAGATACACAGAGCGTCGAGGATATCGTAGAATTATATATTGGGAATGATCTATTTGAATATATTAGCAACGAGACGAACAAGTACTACAGTCAAAATTGCAATAGAAGGAAACTGGAAAAAAATGCGAAATTTGTCGATATTACGAACCCGAACTTAGAAAATGGTTTGGGCTTGCTATCCTTATGGGAATTGTAAAAAAATCAAGGATCGATGATTATTGGTCAACGAATCCGGTGATAGACACACCGATATTTCGCAAAACGATGTCCCGCAACCGATTCAGACAAATATTATCATTTTTACATTTTTCCGAAAACAACAATAAACCGGATGATGTCAACCGGCTTTTCAAAGTGGATTTCGTAATTGATTATTTTTACAAAAAGCTTAAAGAAACGTTTAATCCAAGTCAAAACACCTCGAATGATGAAGGAATGATACTATGGCGCGGATGGTTAAATTTTAAAGTTTACAATCCGTCGAAAATTACGAAATACGGCATACTCATTCCAACGGTGTGTGATTCGAGTACGGGATACATTTCCTCATTCAAGATATGTTTGGCAAAAGCAGTGATGGAACTATTGACACCTTCTTACGAAAAGTGACATCAGCTCTGCATGGATAATTATTATAACAGTGTAGAACTTGCAGAAAAGTTACTTGAAAAGAAAATTCGAGTTTGTGGAACGATACCGTTTAATAGAGGATTTCCGGAAAAATTAAAGCGTACAAAAGTCAATGTGATTGAAGCTTGTCATCAACGGAAAGGTGACAAGCGGCCGGCGACAAGCCAAGTAATACAAATTAGCGCTGCCGGCGCCAAGCGAATAAATTTATACGAGGTGTGCGGACGGCAAAGTGTTAAGTAACTTGTCTACAGAGTGTAAACGCCACCTGCAGTTACCGACACAATACTGTATCTGCATGCACGAACTGCAAATCGCATTGAAGCTGGAGGTGTCATTCTGCAACAACTACAGAGAGAAATTGACAGTAAAACACAAGTAACTATCTGTGCTCTGCCTTTCATCGCACATTCCCGGAATCGTCACAGAGAGCGTCTGGAACAGAGAACAAGTTTGCTGACGCTTTTCTTTCCATGATGCACACATGCAGACTAAGGCGACGAATGGAAATTTGTACCAAGGCTGGGATCCGAACCCAGGTGTACTGCTAATTAGACAGATGAGCTAACCACTACGCCACGCTGGCACAATGGTTTTGCAGGGACTGCCCTAGCACGCAGATTCTCATTCACGCCTTGTAACGTGTGCGTGGGGCACACGATACTCATGAAAGCCTGTACTATGGTAAATGAGTGGGGTTTACCTTACGAGACAGGATTTTTGTATAGATATTGACCGCGTGTACCTGAATGGAGGCAAATCAGACTTACACCCACTCCGTAATAACAATGATACGTCAAGTAAGTCCGAAATACAACTACACGTCAGGACGGACAAAAAGCAACACAGAAGATGCTACCAATTTGTTAATAATACGGTCGCCAGCCTAATTAGGCATTAACTGAGTTTCTTCTCTGTACAAGTTGATGTACATTCATGCAAACCAACACGTAGTAACACTGCATAATATAGTAAATTTTAGAACTAGAAAATCTATTGAACTGATAGTTTTACTTTCTGTACTGATATGGAAAAGACCATGAATACATAACACTACAGTATAATGTATATTACCAAACTTCGTACTGTTTATTGATCCGATTAAAATCGGGCATAGGTTACCCTAGAAATAGTAATTTCGAGCCACAAACAAATTGTTAATTTTCATAAAGATAAAACACTGATTAATTTTGACTTTTGTATTGACTTTAACTTTTGCTGGTCAAATCAATTTAGAACACTTCAGAATTCAAATGAATAAAGAAAAGGGGGGATGGGGGGACCTTGAAACAGTTATGATCACTGTACAAAAAAAAAAAAAAAAAAAAAAAAAAAAAAAAAAAAAAAAAAATTAGTTACTGACACCATTATGCGCTCAGGATTTCCAATATATGAGTTACTACTCTCTTTATCTTATTTCCTACTAATTTAAATACCTTTATATCTGTCTCGAAATAATTAAACTTCATTACTAAATAAATATTAAAGTTATCTTCCAACTTTGTCAGACCTTCGTTATTCATTTACTGGTTCATTAACAAAACAGTTCTTTAAACACCATTCTAACATAGTTAGGTCTGCAGGTAATTATTATTAACACAAACTTTAATTTTTCATCTCGGGACACTCGGATTGCACAACAATTGGAAAGGACCCTATCTAGGTTAGTTGTGAGGATAATTAAATGATAGGACAGTTCTGGTAAAATTTAAGTTGTTATTGAACAGTATGGAACGAAAGTAACACATACGAATACAGTACTAAAAGTTTCAACCTGTTCGTATCGATGCGGCGGTTGGCGGGCGGCGAGATGGCGAAGCACAGAGCACACATACAACCACAGCAATGGTTCTTGACGTATCGGCACTTTATTTCTTCATAGCGTCGCAATACTTTTCCATTTAGTGCCTATGGAATTTTGCCATGCTGTATGGGCGTTGGAACGGCATACCCGAGGCTCAATGAAACTACTTCTTCCAGGAGAGCCTCCTCGCTCCAGAACGTGTTGCTCAAACCAATGCCAAACTCCAGCTACTACTGCTGAGCCCGTTATGCCGTGCAGCGCCCGTGTGCATTTTCCCGCGCTCGCCTGCCATCCACCTTTTACCGCTCCCTTACAGACAGGGTATTCACCCGAGGTTTTACATTCTACATATTCTAACACATTGCCTACGTATGGACCAGACGCACAGTTACAATTTTAAACATCTTACAATAATTTCAACGTTTCTTACATTTCCGTTCTGTTACAATATTGTTTGACATTTGCCATAAACATTAATATTCACATTGAAATTTGTTTATAGTTTTCTTAACACAATGACATGAAACAAAAAAGAAATGAAATCAGAACATCGATTACACTAATTTATCGAAAAATCAGAAGAAAAAGAATATTATTTATGTGTACAATAGTACAGCGTTGTTGTTGTTGCAGCCTCAGCCCACCTGGTATTCCCCATAAACTCGAACAGCGCTCCAGAGGCTCTGGAACTGTATAAGAATAGTACTTCAGCATCGAACGAAACGAGGGATCCCGCCTGTTTTAATCAAATGGAACCACAGATGGGTCAAGAAAAATCTAGGTACTCTTTGATAGTCAATATTAATGGAATAAAATGACATACCGTTACAATTCTTACATGGGCGAGAGGTTATTTTGTGTGTTTCAAAGCGAACTCCCATTAGCAGCCAAACGTCCGCCCCAGTAGCTGAGTGGTCAGCGTGACGGATTGCCGTCCTCCGGGCCCGGGTTCGATTCCCGGCTGGGTCGGAGATTTTCTCCGCTCAGGGACTGGGTGTTGTGTTGTGTTCATCATCATTTCATCTCCATCCGGCGTGCAGGTCGCCCAATGTGGCGCCGAATGTAATAAGACCTGCGCCAAGGCGGCCGGACCTGCCCCGCGAGGGGCCTCCCGGCCAATGACGCCAAACGCTCATCATCATCATCATCAGCAGCAGCCAAACAACATCGATGCCGCTGAACTGTTGACAGAACTACGACTGTCAGTGTTGCCAGTGTGATAGCTGCACAAGATCTACATCTACATTTATACTCCGCAAGCCACCCAACGGTGTGTGGCGGAGGGCACTTTACGTGCCACTGTCATTACCTCCTTCTCCTGTTTCAGTCGCGCATGGTTCGCGGGAAGAACGACTGGCTGAAAGCCTCCGTGCGCGCTCTAATCTCTCTAATTTTACATTCGTGATCTCCTCGGGAGGTATAAGTAGGGGGAAGCAATATATTCGATACCTCATCCAGAAACGCACCCTCTCGAAACCTGGCGAGCAAGCTACACCGCGATGCAGAGCGCCTCTCTTGCAGAGTCCGCCACTTGAGTTTGTTAAACATCTCCGTAACGCTATCACGCTTACCAAATAACCCTGTGACGAAACGCGCCGCTCTTCTTTGGATCTTCTCTATCTCCTCCGTCAACCCTATCTGGTACGGATCCCACACTGATGAGGCATGAGATGCCTCGATGGTTCCTCCTAGCTCTTCAGTGTAGCTGGCTTCTGTTGATAAACTTCATTTTTAAAGGCCTCCCATTGGTAGAAGCCAAGAGGTGTAAGGTCTAGAGACCGTGGTTGGTGCTCGACAGCTCCTCTTCGATCTATCCATCATCCAGATAGATTTTATCGAAGTAGGCCCTGACAAAAATGAAATGGGCTTATGGCATCTTTGGACGGGGCGCCCCATCAGGGGAAGTTCGGCCGCCAAGTGCAAGTCTTATTGCAGTCGACGCCACATTGGGCGACTTACGCGCCGGTGATGAGGATAAGATGATGATGAGGACAACACAACACCCAGTCCCCAAGCGGAGAAAATCTCCAACCCGGCCGGGAATCAAACCTAGCTAAGCAGGCGGACGTAGGCTCTGACATCTCTGTTGTAGTGAGGCGGAGTGTCATCTTTTTGTAGGTAAAATCTTTCATTTCCAAACACCTCTCGGATGGCAAGTAAAGCCGGTGTCTGCAGAATATTAAGATACACCTCACCATTTACGGTAGCTTCAAAAACGAATGGTCCAATCAAACGACGCGATGGCTGACTACATCACTCATTAACGACCGGTTGGTTAACATGTTTGTCCACGTGAACGTGAGGATTTTCAGGAGCCCAGCACACGCAGTTGTGACGGCTTACAGTACCGTTCAGTTTGAATCACGCCTCATTACAGCAGATAACCATCCCTGCAAACCGTTCATCCTCGCGAAGCACGCCTTCAAACCACTCACAGAGCTCCATCCTTCGATCCGAGTCGTCCTCGTTCATACCGAGCAGAGATCTTGAAATGTACACTTTCCACTTTGCAGCCTTCACAACTCGTCGTACGCTTGATCGGCTTACCCCGCTTTCACGTGCACCTTGCTTCAGAGATTTTTGAGGTGACCTCGTTAAATATTGCAACACAGCAGCACTGGAAGCTTGACTTGTTGATGTTTTGGTCGGAGAAATCTTACCTTATGCACATCCTGAACAGTATCGTCGGCTTCAAATTCGTCCGAACACGATAAATTGTTGAATGTGTTGGTGGTTGAGTTCCGTACACACTATGCTATTGCTGTTGTACCTTCATCATATTTCTATACTTTCAGTAGCACTTCAATAGTGCCTTTCATTGCTCAAGCGACTACCGGACTTCATTCATTGCTGCACTGTCGTCTGCTGGAAAACGTTCGCCAAGACCTGTTGAAGAAATAATGGGCCACGCTACCTCGAAAACTGCAACGATATGTCATTTTGTTCCAAAGATATTAACTGCCAATGAATGTCTACATTTTTCTGGACCCCTCTGTATATGGTTCAAGGGATCTTTTCAAGTATCAAACATCTGTGATGTATACAGGGTGGTCCATTGGTCGTGACCGGGCCAAGTATCTCACGAAATAAGGGTCAAACTAAAAAACTACAAAGAACGAAACTCGTCTAGCAAAGGGGGAAACCAGTGGCACTATGGTTGACCCGCTAGATGGCGCTGCCATAGGTCAAACGGATATCAACTGCGTTTTATTAAATAGGAACCCACATTTTTTATTACATATTCGTGTAGTACGTAAAGAAATATGAATGTTTTAGCTGGACCACTTTTTTCGCTTTGTGATAGATGGCGCTGTAATAGTCTCAGACATATGGCTCACAATTTTAGACGAACAGTTCTTAACACGTAGGTTTTTTAAATTAAAATACAGAACGTAGATACGTTTGAACATTTTATTTCGGTTGTTCCAATGTGATACATGTACCTTTGTGAACTTATCATTTCTGAGAACGCATGCTGTTACAGCTTGATTACCTGTAAATACCGCATTAATGCAATAAATGCTCAAAATGATGTCCGTCAACCTCAATGCATTTGGCCATACATGTAACGACATTCCTCTCAACAGCGAGTAGTTCGCCTTCCGTAATGTTCGCACATGCATTGACAATGCGCTGACGCATGTTGTCAGGCGTTGTCGGTGGATCACGATAGCAAATATCCTTCCACTTTCCCCACAGAAAGAAATCCGGGGACGTCAGATCCGGTGAACGTGCGGGCCATGGTATGGTGCTTCGACGACCAATCCACCTGTCAAGAATTATGCTATTCAATACTGCTTCAACCGCACGCGAGTTATGTGCCGGAAATCCATCATGTTGGAAGTACATCGCCATTCTGTCATGCAGTGAAACATCTTGTAGTAACATCGGTAGAATATTACGCAGGAAATCAGCATACATTGCACCATTTAGATTACCATCGATAAAATGGGGGCCAATTATCATTCCTCCCATAATACCGCACCATACATTAACCCGACAAGGTCGCTGATGTTCCACTTGTCGCAGCCATCGTGGATTTTCCGTTGACCAATAGTGCATATTATGCCAGTTTAGGTTACCGCTGTTGGTAAATTACGCTTCGTCGCTATATACAACGCGTGCAAAAAATCTGTCATCGTCCCGTAATTTCTCTTGTGCCCAGTGGCAGAACTGTACACGACGTTTAAAGTCGTCGCCATGCAATTCCTGGTGCATAGAAATATGGTACGGGTGCAATCGATGTTGATGTAGCATTCTCAACACCGACGTTTTTGATATTTGCGATTCTCGCGCAATTTGTCTGCTACTGATGTGCGGATTAGCCACGACAGCAGCTAAAACACCTACTTGGGCATCATCATTTGTTACAGGTCGTGGTTGACGTTTCACATGTGGCTGAACACTTCCTGTTTCCTTAAACAACATAACTATCCGGCGAACAGTCCGGACACTTGGATGATGTCGTCCAGGATACCGAGCAGCATACGTAGCACACGCCCGTCGGGCATTTTGATCACAACAGCCATACATCAGCACGATATCGACCTCTTCCGCAATTGGTAAACGGTCCATTTTAACAAGGGTAATGCATCACAATGCAAATACCGTCCGCACTGGCGGATTCAAAATGGTTCAAATGGCTCTGAGCACTATGGGACTTAACATATTAGGTCATCAGTCCCCTAGAACTTAGAAGTACTTAAACCTAACTAACCTAAGGACATCACACACATCCATGCTCGAGGCAGGATTCGAACCTGCGACCGTAGCAGCCGCGCGGTTCCGGACTGAGCGCCTAGAACAGCGAGACCACCGCGGCCGGCGCACTGGCGGAATATTCCGTGATACCACGTACTTATACGTTTGTGACTATTACAGCGCCATCTATCACAAAAAGTGGTCCAACTAAAACATTCATATTTCTTTATGTACTACACGAATATGTAATAAAAAATGGGGGTTCCTATTTATATAAAAAAACAACAACGCGGTTGTTATCCGTTTGACCAATGGCAGCGCCATCTAGCGGGCCAACCATAGAGCCATCTGGTTTCCCCCTTCAAGCTAGACAAGTTTCGTTCTTTGTAGTTTTTTCGTTTGACGCTTATTTCGTGAGATATTTGGCCCGGTCGCGATCAATGGACCACCCTGTATATGCAGACTGAAGCGACGAATGAGAATTCCGTTCTGTTTAGGTATATAGCGTATTCCTCTTGTAAGGCAGATAGATGCTGGTAACAGCGATGAGCGCCGGCGCGTCCTTCGTGAAACGTGCGGCAGGTGGCGTTTCCTCGTGTGGAGAAGGAGGACGAGGCCCGCGAAGGTCAGTGGGCCCGCGCTTGCGCTGCGCCAGTCACAGTTGGGCTCAGTTCCTGCTGCTGGTGAGTACATCTCACGCGCCTGGCTGAACACCGTCTCCTCCGACAGATGGTACGCCCCCCTGAGTCCCGAGCACAAGTAACAACTGTCGCGCATCTTGACCGAGTATTGGAACAACAAACGAATACTCACAGTTGGTGAGTGTTTCTGTGACTTTTCATAACTGATACACATTAGATTATACCATATGTCTGTCTAGTGATGCGCGCCAGAGTTGCAGAGAGGACGTTTTTCTGGTATTAGTATGACAATCTTTTTCTCGATCTGAACTTCAGTGTGTGTACTGTATGAGGATTACGCCTTCCGAAAAAAACGGAAACATCTAGAGATGCGATTAAATATTTCTATACAGTACGGGAATATCAAACATTCAGCACACACGCTTACACACTGATCTTGAGAATGAGTAATACACCACCTGAAAATTTTGAAAAACGATAATTACTGCAATTTTAAAACGTATTTTAATGTAAGCCACTCTGTAAAACTTCTATCGGCAGTAATTGCGAATCACAGTTTGTAATTTTCAGAATGTTTCAGAACATTGTTGTTATCGTATGAAAGTTTCAGACACTACGTATTCGCTGACATCTGCATCCATTTGATTTTCAAGTCTTGTTGTTGTTGTCTACTTGTTTGGTGCAACTCTTCACGTTAGTTTAGCCTATGCAAATCCCTTCGTATATGTATAACTACGGCAGACTACATCCACTTGAACCTGCGTACTGCGAACAAGCTGTGGCCTCCTAAAATCTTAACGTACCACTCTTCTCGCCATCGTCAAATTAACTGCTCCTTGATTCCTCACGATGTATTCTATTAACCGATCCCGTCTTCTAGTCATGTTGTGTAATAAATTTTTCTCCCCATTTCGGTTCAGTACCTCCTCTAAAGTTACCCGAGAGACTCATCTAATGTTCGGTATTCTTCAGTAATACCACATTTTAAAACCTGCTATTCCGTTCTTGACTGCACAGTTTGCAGGCCACTTCCGTACAATGTTACAAGTCAGACAAAAATTATCAGACTGTCTTCTAACAGTTGGAGTTGTATGTGTTGTTAACGTATTTCTATTTTTCGGGGAAAGCTTTTCTTACTACTGCCAGACTCCATCTTTCGTCCTGTTTACCTCGGCCGTCGAGAGCTACTTTGCTGCACAAATTAGAAAAATCGCAATAAACGTTATTGATACTAAAATAAGACAGCATTGTCATAATTCCTTAACGGAACCCTCCAATCACGAGGAAAGAGGGACAAATAGTAAATATCGCCACAATAATTAAGCAAATGCAACAGTCTTTATAATAAAAGCTGCTGAAAGAATAAGTGAAAAAACATGTTACGGATCAAACTGTAATGGTGTGTATCTTCATATTTTCGCGGCTTATTGATTGATGCATTAGATTTCCGGCGTGATGCCGCAGAAATTCAACTGACATTTCAGCCGTATACATTGCGGACACGATCAGAGTGAGCTGACAAACTGAACGGGAGCGGTCGTTGTGGCATCAGTGAGTCAGCTCATTCGGAAGATGAGAGAAAGGAATCCGACCGAAATGTCAGTTGAAGAAACGCGGTTTCTGCGGCTGTACACTCGAAATGTGACCGATCGACAAGGAAAGGGACTCGAACGTGGCTGTTCGCCATTCATGGGTCGCTGCCACTCGAGTAGGCCAGACGGCCCACTTCAAGCTTGATCTGCTGCCGGAACACCAGCCTAGCATAAAGTTTTTATCTGCCAGGCGGCGCTCTCTGTCTGGAGTGGAAGTATCCGTTAGCATTTTGCTGTCAGGAATCTCCTACAATATTTAATTAATGCTACGACTGGGATCAGATACCAGTCGAGATGTCTTGGTTTAAGTTTTTCATCGACTGCATGACTCAGTTCACATGAATGCTGGGATAGTTCTTTGAACAAAGTTACAATTTATTTCCTCTACGACTGTCGCCTAATTATGCTTGTGCTCCGTTTCGAATGACGCCACCTATGTTATAAAATATTGATTTTCTACTCCATTGAGTACCTATATTCCGAAGATCTATGTTGTTCTTCATACTAGAACAAGCTTACCTTTTCCCTTGCGAGACATTTAATTCTACGTGAAACGTGTTTTGTGTTAAGCTCCATCAGTATCTTTAGCTGCACTATGTTCATTTCGATCAGTTCCTGTTTAAAAGTTTCCCAGTTGACATCCAGGTCAGACCGTTTGGCATACATGTTGGTATTGTGTTATATGGACGTTGCGTCTGTTATTATTCTGTCAGTTACTTTATCCTTTTGCAGTTTACAAGAATATCCGTGTTGATTAAGAAATGTATTTTCTGAGCACAAGCAAAATAACTATTACGTGACCAACTTTTTACGGTTTTATAAAGACTGTCTAACGTTGTGAAACTTTACAATAGCTTGACCAGCATGACGTAATCATATGGACAGGACTGGCAACCTGTTTCTACGACTTTCCGATACTGCGTATCTCAGAACCGCTGCACCGTGTTAGCATTGTCACAACAGTTCACCTACGTCTTCTTTCTGTGTGCCAAGACGAATACTGAACTAAAACTACTGAATAATGCTGTGTTAGTGACAAAAGAAAAATACGCCATCCGTGAAAAGGCAACACGTGGACTTTCAGCCATGATGAAACTACGTAGCTAATAATCATTACAACGATAAATAATACCGGCTGCGGTTAAGAATTGAGGTACAAACAGCTGTTCTCAAAACATTGGCAGTTATCAGGTGTTCAATGCACTAAGGTATTGTCTGAATGATAAGCTTTTAATATTTTTCCGGTCCTAGAGCAAGTTTTAATAGTAAACCCTGCGTGCAGTTGACACAGATATTTAGACACTTTCAGAAAACGTTCGGTTTGATGTTAGAGGACCGAGGAGATCAGGAACTGCTGTTTCACTATAGAGTATGTACCAAAAAGCACTTCACAGGAAATTTAATAAGAGGAAGTAGCTGACGCTTTGATCCACAACTAAATGCATCAGTCACACGTTTTCCTGTATTAAATGCGTTCATAAGAGAATGACTGTACGTGAACTAAGCGAGGACGAATACTAACCCTTGAGAAGACTTTGTGTATTTGCAAACACATTTTAGACGGTTGACAATCAGTGAGAAGAGACAGTATCAGTTCAAGATAAGTAGTTATTAAATCTTTACTGACAAAGTCGATACAAATGTGATTTCATGACAACAGTGAACAGCGTTCGGATACCAAGTGTAGACGAAACCATTCTCCAGTCGACGATGTCCGCAGGACGGCGACATCGGAGGACATGCAGACAAGGCTACTCATTTATATCTGGATAAAATCCTTTGAAAACGACTGTAGACAGGAAATAATAGTGATAAAATATTATTCAATACGAAGTATCGCATCGTCAACTTATTTACCTTTCAAAATCCGATGGGCTAACGTGGTACGTTATATATCCGGTAGGGTAACGTCTTAGAAAAAGGGGAAATTTAATAAATATTCCTGCAACGCAAAAAAGTTTCGTTCAGAAGTGGGATAAACAATAACACAGAATAATAATAATAATAATAATAATAATAAAATAATAATAATAATAGTAGTAGTAGTAGTAGTAGTAGTAGTAGTAGTAGTAGTAGTAGTAATCTCGTTCCTTACATACCACGTTCTAGGGGTGTTTCGTCACGTTGTGCTTTTCCGATGTTTCGTCACGTTATGGTTTTCCGATTAATTTTCACGGTAATCTGAAGTTTCCGCTCTTGTATCTGGTGTAATCAGAGGTCATTTTTAAGGTGAAACTTTTTTGTTATTATTTAAGAATCGTTTGAGAAAATCATAATAGACGGACCATCAATACATCCAGAAAGACATTATGACAATCGACCTTACTTTTACTCTAGTATTTATTCCGATGTTAATATCAGGTGATCTTTCAAAACCGTAACTCATATTTCCAACGTCGAAGGTGTTTCCATCCTTTCTATTATATGCTGCCGAAACATGTAGATACGATAAACTCTTCGATGAAAATGAGGCATGTCGCATAAGACCTGCGGTATAGCATATTAGCAGAAAGAAAAAAAAAGTAGGTTAAAGCCAAGTTCTAATAGAAGTTATCAGCCTATTATGTTAGAATACAGGAGGAACCGCTCACAGTCTGCTCCAGTTAATGACCTTGAAATTAAACGGAAACCTTATTTAATATACCTTTCATCTACAAAAAAGCATAGTTCACTGCAACATATTTACACAATTACTTATTATTATTTACTAAGTTAGAAGACTAGTGCTGTAAAATCGTGACATATACGATTGAGACAGTACTTTAGTAATTTTGTAAGTAGAACACGTTCTTGCTGCAGTGATTTATCAGGAGACACAGGGCTCTGAACAAGCGTCCTCATTTAGTGAAGTCGTAAACGCCTGATCTCTGGCTTTGAGTCAGTGGCAGCTGTTCGTGCGACGCGCAAGGCCGCTAGTCTTTAGCCGCGATTACTGCTGGCTCTGTACCGGTCTTGTCACTTCGTGGAGATAACTGCCGCTCAGGCATCCCCTCGCTCTCAGTTCGCAAGTGCGAAGCAGTTGGAAAATCTAAAAGGAATCGGGCGCCGCGAAAACAAGGAAGCAGCATCTGTTCTTTCCTAGAGGCGGAAAATGTTGTGGGGTATTTCCGCTAAATTAAACGAGGAGTGGCCTAACACACTTCGTATTCAAGAAATCAAAAGTTCTAGTGGGCTCCCGTCGTTACTGATATTGTATCTCAGGAGACTACTACTTTTGTCTATTACACAGAAGCAAATATCGATTCTGAATGTCTTCAAGCATGTACGCTGTCTGATAAAAAAACAGTGGAGCACCCAGAAGCGTAGGAAGGAACGAAATGAAACTTCATGGGTGTACGTGACGTCATTTCGGCGATTAAAAAATAGTAAAAAAAAAAAACTAGGCAACATGATCCCACTTATCAGTACGATGTTTTTGCACACCTTCTAGCTAGGATGCATGCTATTATTCTGTTGGGAAGGTTTTTTATCCTTTCCGGTGGTAAGCTGTCCCACAACTCCTGTATCTACATCTACATCTACATCCATACTCCGCAAGCCACCTGACGGTGTGTGGCGGAGGGTGCCTTGAATACCTCTATAGGTTCTTCCTTCTATTCCAGTCTCGTATCGTTCGTGGAAAGAAGGATTGTCGGTACGCCTCTGTGTGGGCTCTAATCTCTCTGACTTTATCCTTATGGTCCCTTCGCGAGATATACGTAGGAGGGAGCAATATACTGCTTGACTCCTCGATGAAGGTATGTTTTCGAAACTTCAACAAAAGCCCACACCGAGCTACGGAGCATCCCTCTTGCACAGTATTCCACTGGAGTTTACCTATCATCTCCGTAACGCTTTCGCGATTACTAAATGATCCTGTAACGAAGCGCGCTGCTCTCCGTTGGATCTTCTCTCTCTCTTCTATCAACCCTATCTGGTACGGATCCCACACTGCTGAGCAGTATTCAAGCAGTGGGCAAACAAGCGTACTGTAACCTTCTTCATTTGTTTTCGGATTGCATCTCCTTAGGATTCTTCCAATGAATCTGTCTGGCATCTGCTTTACCGACGATCAACTTTATATGATCATTCCATTTTAAATCACTCCTAATGCGTACTCCCAGATAATTTATGGAATTAACTGATTCCAGTTGCTGACCTGCTATATTGTAGCTAAACGATAAAGGATCTTTCTTTCTGTGTATTCGCAGCACATTACACTTGTCTACATTGAGATTCAATTGCCATTCCCTGCACCATGCGTCAATTCGCTGCAGATCCTCCTGCATTTCAGTACAATTTTCCATTGTTACAACCTCTCGATATACCACAGCATCATCCGCAAAAAGCCTCAGTGAACTTCCGATGTCATCCACCAGGTCATTTATGTATATTGTGAATAGCAACGGTCCTACGTCGCTCCCCTGCGGCACACCTGAAATCACTCTTTCTTCGGAAGACTTCTCTCCATTGAGAATGACATGCTGCGTTCTGTTATCTAGGAATTCTTCAATCCAATCACATAATTGGTCTGATAGTCCGTATGCTCTTTCTTTGTTCGTTAAACGACTGTGGGGAACTGTATCGAACGTCTTGCGGAAGTCAAGAAACACGGCATCTACCTGGGGACCCGTGTCTATGGCCCTCTGAGTCTCGTGGACGAATAGCGGGAGCTGGGTTTCACACGATTGTCTTTTTCGAAGCCCATGCTGATTCCTACAGAGTAGATTTCTAGTCTCCAGAAAAGTCATTATACTCAAACATAATACGTGTTCCAAAATTCTACAACTGATCGACGTTAGATATATAGGTCTATAGTTCTGCACATCTGTTCGACGTCCCTTCCGGAAAACTGGGATGACCTGTGCCCTTTTCCAATCCTTTTGAACGCTACGCTCTTCTAGAGACCTACGGAACACCGCTGCAAGAAGGGGGGCACCATTTTGTCATCTGTGCGACAATCTAGAGAAGGAACTACAGTGCAGTCTTCCTGTGAAACAGCTTTGGAAAAAGACATTTAGTATTTCGGTCTTTAGTCTGTCATCCTCTGTTTTAGTACCATTTTGGTCACAGAGTGTCTGGACATTTTGTTTTGATCCACCTACCGCTTTGACATAAGACCAAAATTTCTTAGGATTTTCTGCCAAGTCAGTACATAGAACTTTACTTTAGAATTCATTGAACACCTCTCGCATAGCCCTCGTCACACTAAATTTCGCTTGGCGTAATTTTTGTTTGTCTGCAAGGCTTTGGCTATGTTTATGTTTGCTGTGAATTTCCCTTTGCTTCCGCAGCAGTTTTCTAACTCGGTTGTTGTACCACGGTGGCTCTTTTCCATCTCTTACGATCTTGCTTGGCACCTACTCAGCTAACACATATTGTACGATGGTTTTGAACTTTGTCCACTGATCCTCAACACTATCTGTACTTGAGACAAAACTTTTGTGTTGAGCCATCAGGTACTCTGACCGATATCCTGGATACTGCCACGGATTGTAGTTGACGTCTGTGCTGCGTGTTGTATCTGGAGGTCTTGCGGACAGCGTGAGTTCATCATCATCACGCAGACAGTTTACAGAGAGACGTGCTTTGCGTGGACGAGCATTATCCTGTTGGAGAGCGATACCATGATACTATCGCACGAGAGGTAACACTGTGAATGCAGGATGTCTGTGACGTACCGCTGTGCCGTCAGTTCTCTTGATTACTGCCAGTTGTAGCCCGAAGTCATACCCGATGGCTTTCCTCCCCATGTCGCCAAGGTTAAAATGATGTGCCTGTCCAAAACATTGGAAGATTGGGACACATCTTCAGGTCACCATGATACTCGCTGACCATAGTCATATGGGATATTTTTTGCATATAATTTATTGGCCTTTGGCATTAACCATTTAGCCAGAGAAGTGAGTAATTATAGATCAGGTATACTATATCACATATATAGCATAAACATTAGAAATTACAGTAATTCCAGGTAAACTTCATGATACATTGTGTACATTCACGCATTCAAAACAGTTCACCTATCACAACTTCTTACTCTGGAACTTCTGAGTCTGACTCATATGCTTCTTGGAGAAACTGTGCACCACTGACATAGTCCGTTGTGGTCGGCTGTTAAAACAGCTCCGTCACAGATTTAGCTTGAGGAATTCTTGCTCTCACCATGGCCTTAAGAAACCTGCGGCGTTGTCTCTCATAGCGTGAACATTCTTGTAGCATATGGTTAAGGTCTGCAGTTTCAGTTGGGTGGTCTTCGCAGTATGGAGATGGCTGAACTCTCATCCTATAAAGATGTAAAGAGTAACAGCCGTGATCATGCGGTTGCGCGTTATGGTTGTGGTATGACGTCTAGATAGCTTGATTTGTGAAAATCAAGTTTTTCATGGAATACTCGGCTGTATACGGCGTAGTGTCTTCCTTTGGACTATTGTGAGATCTCCCACGTATGTGACCATTCTTGACAACCTTTTTCTTCACGCCAGCAACAAAATCAGTATGTCGAAGGCAGCTGTAATAAGGCTGGCCATCAGTCACACTTTTGCCAGGTTGTCCTCCACCTCGTTACGTGAGTGTCCCTTGATCCATAATAAATGGACACGTTTATGATGACTTTCACACTTATAGAGAAACTTTATTACATCGAGTACATGGCCAGTGGTGTTGGAACCCCGCCGGCTGCTGTGGCGGTTCTAGGCGCTTCAGTCCGGAACCACGCTGCTGCTACGGTCGCAGGTTCGAATCCTGCCTTGGGCATGGAGTGTGTGATGTCCTTAGGTTAGTTAGGTTTAAGTAGTTCTAAGTCTAGGGGACTGATGACCTCAGATGTAAAGTCCCATAGTGCTTAGAGCCATCTGAACCAATTTTTGTTGGAGCCCCACTGCTGCTTTTCCAGGTTTTTCAGTGCGTTCCTCAAATCTACATCTACATATACACGGATACTCTGCAAATCACATTTAAGTGCTTGGGAGAGGGTTCACTGAACCACATTCACAATTCTCTATTATTCCCATCTCGTATAGTGCACGGAAAGAATGAACACGTATATCTTTCCGTGCGAGCTCTGATTTCCCTTATTTTATCGTGGTGATCGTTCGTGTCAACAAAATATTTTCGCATTCGGCGGAGAAAGTTGGTGATTGGAATTACGTGAAAAGATTCCGTCGCAACGAAAAACGCCTTTCTTTTAATGATTTACACCCAAATCCTGTATCATATCTGTGACACTCTCTCCCATATTTCGCGATAATCTGAGGCAATAAGGATGTTTTGAACTGATTTGTCGCATATTGAGGATCTTCCTTAATTGTAAGGACTTCGCCAGTGAAGATGCTATGCTGGTTTCAGTCGCTAGCGTAAACATAGCCCAGTATAACGGATCTCCGCCGAAGTATGAAAAGCCGGTGTCCTCTCTTGTTTTGGAGCCGTCAGTGAATATTTTCACCGATGAGAGACACGCTGATGCAATCAAATGGAAAGCGCCAGTAGAAGTGGTGAAAGTTAAATTCGATCCTTTGAGCTGATAGAAGACTGTGGGCTGATAGTTGAATAACTCATATTCCACACTAAATGCAGGAGGCAGAGAGTCTTTCACGACGAGGGGTATCAAATATCTTTGCTGTCTGAAGCTTTGAGCTAGGAGGGGTACCCTCCTCCTTTGAACCCTATCGTCGTACCAGTTGTCCTCAATGAAGAAGTTAACATTTTGCAGAAGAGGATGAACTGTTTGTGCTGCTCTACGAAGGATGAATTTCTGAGCCAAGATAGTCGTCAGGAATTGAAGAGGCATCTCCCTTGCTTCCACCAAAAGCGCATTCACAGGTGTAGAATTCATTGCCCCAAGACAGGTGCGTATGGCACTGTACTGCAGAGTATCGATCTTGCCTTGCAGAGATGTCGCCAATAATTCAGTATAGACCGAATCATGCCATTGTAAAGAATGAGTAGGACTGTAACATCATACGCGAGATACCGATCGTAGGATATTGAGTGATCGACCAGCCTTGGAAATCAAATATCCCACATAGCTTGCCCATTTCAGTCTGTCGACAGATAGCTGCTTACTGTAATAGTAAAAGGACTTAATCGCATCAAGGGCGTTGTTGCCGTCCATCTCTGCTGGGTAAAGACAACCGCCGAAGATTTACCATCTGCCAGATTCAGTCCAGTTCTGTAAGTCTACGAATAGAGTACGTACGCCGCTCGATCCAACCACCTTAGCGTCATCCTCAATCTGAGAGAAAACGTGTACATGCAGATGTCATCGGCGCACAATAGGACTTTTATTGAAGGGCCAAAAATTGTGCTAAATTCTGATGGGATGTCATATGGGATAGTGCAGAACCACGATTCATTGCTGAAGACAGTGTGACGCCTTTCATCAGTAGTGCATGCTTCTCGGTCATAGCACCACTCCGGACATAGCCGTTTGCGTTGTGTTAACGACTGCCTACGCAAGAGACGGTAATTCCCCACTTCGGCTGCTGCTAGTCTTCGACCAATGATGCGGGAAGACCATTTCTTGTTCTCCGATTGCAGGCGCTGATGTGAAAGGGTTACAATGTGCTTGGTGCACAATATGGCTATTCTACCTCGTTGTAGTCAATATCGTCGACTGAAATCTTGAAGACGATTATGCCTGACTTCACGATCCCGTGCACACGGGGCCACTGTCGAACCCGAATGCCCCAAAACTCTAGATATTGCAAGATTTGACCAGTCAGCCAAATGGAGAGCTACAATGAAGTCGTTTTCAAATCCTCTCAGCTGCTGATAACGCTGTCTCACACGAGTACGCATCATCTTCTTGTCCTTCTCTGCGATCACTCAACGTCTGACGCTATTCATGTCCTTTATATACCTGACCAGGTCTGATAAGAATAATAAACAGGAACAACACTAATGAACTCTGGTGGTCGATCTGTCACAGAAAATTGCAACTCTAATGATTTACATACACGCCAACGGTGTGTACCTGTATGAAGTTATCTACGCCTACATACATACTATGCTGCATGGCGTAGGTACCTTGTACCACTGCTGTTCATTACCTCTCCTGTTCCACTCGCAAACAGATCGAGGGAAGAACGACTGTCTAAAAGCCTCCTTGTGTTGTTGTTGTTGTTGTTGTTGTTCTGGTCTTCAATCCGGAGACTGGTTTGATTCAACTATCAATGCCACTCTATCCTGTGCAAGCTTCAACTCCGAATAACTACTACAAATCCGAATAACTACCACAAACTACATCCCACTGAATCTGCTTACCGTATTCATCTCTTAGTCTTCCTCTACGATTTTTATCCCTCCTAACACACACACACACACACACACACACACACACACACACACACACACCGATCCAATACTAAGTTGGTCATGTGTTGATGTCTCGGAAAGTGTCCTATCAACTGATCCCTTCTTTTAGTCAAGTTGTGTCGGAAATTTCACGTTTCCCGAATTCTATTCAGTACCTCCTAATTGGTTACGTCATCTACATAGCTAATCTTCAACATTCTTCTGTAGCACCACATTTCAAAAGCTTTTATTCTCTTATTGTCTAAATTGTTTATCGTCCGTTGGTTCAAATGGCTCTGAGCACTGTGGGGCTTAACTTCTGAGGTCATCAGTCCCCTAGAACTTAGAACTACTTAAACCTAATTAACCTAAGGACATCATACACATCCATGCCCGAGGCAGGATTCGAACCTGCGACCGTAGCGGTCGCGCGGCTCCAGACTGTAGAGCCTAGAACCGCTTGGTCACCCCGGCCGGCTTTATCGTCCGTGCTTCACTTCTATATATGGGTAAACACCAAATGCTTTCAGAAAAAACTTCCCGACACTTAAATCTATATTAGGTGCCACTGCCAGTTTACAATTTATATGCTCTATTTCTTGATTAGCGTTAAGTATTTTGCTGCCCAAATAGGAAACCTCATCTACTACTTTAAGTGTGTCGTTTCCAAATCTAATTCCCTCAGTATCATCTGGTTTAATTCCACTACATTCCATTATCCTTATTTTGCTTTTTTAATGTTCATCTTATACCCTCCTTTCAAGGTACTATCCCTTCCGTTCAACTGCTATTCCAAGTTCTTTGCTATGTCTGACAGAATTACAATGTCATCGGCAAACCTTAGTTTTTATTTCTTCTCCCTGAACTTTAATTCTCACTCTAAATTTGTTCTTTGTTCCTTTACTGCTTGTTCAATGTGCAAATTCAATAACATTGGGGATGTGTTACAGGCCTGTCTCACTCCCTCCTCTACCACTGCTTCACTTTCATGCCCCTCGACTTTTGCAACTGCCGTTGGTTTCTGTACAAGTTGTAAAGAGCCTTTCGCTCCCGGTATTTTACCCCTGCTACCTTCAGCATTTCAAAGAGAACTTTGTCAAAAGCTTTCTCTAAGTCTACAAATGCTATCAACGTAGCTTTGGTTTTCCTTAATCTATCTTCTAAGATAAGTCGTACGGTCAGTATTGTCGCGCGTGTTCCTACATGTCTCCTACATCCAGTCTGATCAACCGTGACTTATTAAACTGATAGGTAACATTCACACCTGTCAGTCTGCACACGAGATCTAGTTTTCCGCATCTTACGTTACTGTCCTTAGGCGACATGTTCGTTGACGACAAAAGAATCGTTCTACAGTCACCCTCAGCTGCTGTCTTGCCGAATGAGCACTGTCTTGTCTCCGGGGTGTCCCATTGGAGTTCACTAAGCATCTCCATAATACTTGTGCGCTGATCGTACCTGCTGGTGACAAATCTAGCAACCCGCCTCTGAATTGCTTCGACGTTTTCTTTTAATCCGACTTGTTTGGGGTCCCAAACACTCGAACAGCATTCAAGAATGGGTCGCTCTATCGATCTATACACCATCTTCTTTATGGATGAGCTACACTTTCCCAAAATTCTCCCACTCGTTCCAGTTCATATCGCTTTGCAACGTTACGCATAGATATTTATTCGAGGTGACTATGTCAAGCTACCCTACTACTGCTGTATTCCAACATTACACGATTGTTTTTCTTATTCATCCGCATTAACTTGCGGTTTTCTATATTTACAGCAAAGTGCAATTCATCACACCAAGTAAAAATTTTGTCTAAGTCATCTTGCATATTCCTACAGTCATTCAACGAAGACAGCTCCCTGTACTCCCTATACTCCCGTACTCCACAGCGTCATCAGCAAACTGCCATAAATTGCTGTTCACCCTGTCCGTCAGGTCATTTATGTATATAGAGAATAAAATCGGTCCTATTGCACTTCCCTGTGGCACACCTGACGATACCCTTGTCTCTGATGAATACTCACCGTCGAGGACCATGTACTGGGTTCTGTTATGTAAAAGGTCTTCGAGCCACTCGCATATCTGGGAGCCTAAACCGTATACTCGGATCTTCAGTCTGCTGTGAGTCACCGTGTCAAAAGCTTTCCGGAAATCTAGAAGTACGTAATCTGCCTGTTACCCTTCATCCATTGTTCGCAGTACATCACGTGAGCAAAGGGCGGGCTGAGTTTCACACGATCGATGCTTACAAAATCGCTGCTGGTTAGTGAACGGAGGCTTTTCTATGCCAAAGAAATTTGTTTAATTCGAACTCAGAATGTGTTAAAAAATTCTTCAGCAAACGGATTTAAGGATATTTGTCTGTAATTATGCGGGTCGGTTCTTTTCCATTTTTTTATATATAGGAGAAAACTGCTCTTTTTTTCCATTCACTTGCGACTTTTCGCTGGGCGAGAGGTTGGTAATAAATGCCATGTAAGGGGCAAATACCGCAGAGCACTCTCTGTAAAACCGAATTGGGATTCCATCTGGACCTGGTCACTAATTTGATTGCAGCACTTTCAGCTGCGTCTCTACGCCACCGATGCCAATTTCTACGTGTATGTGCTCCACGCGGGAGGCTGTATAACAGACAAACGACAGTATGTTTGTATGGTTCGCGCGCGTGAATGATGTCTTAAACGTGAAATAAATTTCGAACTTTAGATTCCCTTTTGCTATCATCTATTGCCAGCCCAGACTCGTCGACGAGTGACTCCATAGCAGCCTTCGACCCGCTTGGTGGTTTTGTGTATGACTAGATTTTTCTCGGATTCTCGACAAGATCTTTCGTTAACGGTGGAAGTTGTGTGCTTCGCACATTGCTCTTCTTAAAGACGCAAGAATTTCTTCTAACTTTTGCCTGTCGACATTTGTGCGCTATTTTCTGAACCGAAAGTGGAACAGCCTTTGCTTCCTCAGTACTTTCCGAATTTCGTTGTAAAACCATGGTGGCTCTTTTCCGTCCTTAATCCACTTACTCGGCACATAATTCTCCATAGTATGATTTACAATCCGTTTAAACTTTGCCCATAATTCCTTTACGTCCATCTTACTAGAACTAAATGATATCAGTTCATTGCCTAAGTGAGATGGTAACAACTGCTTATCTGTTCTTTCTTGCAGAAACACCCTCCTAGTCTTTCAGACTGGTATATTACCTTTGGTAACCATGATCGGTAAGATGGCATTGTGAGCACTAATCCCTTTCTCTATAGTGACACTTTCGATAAGGTCTGGCCTATCTGTAGCAACAATGTCTAAGATATTTATATTGCGTGTGGGCTGTCGAACTAGCTGCAAGACACGTTTTCGATAAACTTGTTCAAAAGTACCTCGCAAGACTGCCTGTACCCCCAGCAATGGGTGTCCTTTTTTAGATTTCCTCCTAACTGTGTGGAAAAATTTTAGAGATTTTATCCACATTCGTTTGTTTTCACGAGGGTAAGGGCACTGATAATCTCGCCGTTGAGCGCCCATCCTGCAATGAATCCATAGGCGTCCCCAGTCTATACTCGGTAGGTTAAAGTCGCCTCCAACAAGTATTGCATTATCTCTATATTTACGCGCTATTGAACATGAACCGAGCGAGGTGGCGCAGTGGTAGCACACTGGACTCGCATTCGGGAGGACAACGGTTCAATCCCGTCTCCAGCCATCCTGATTTAGGTTTTCCGTGATTTCCCTAAATCGTTTCAGGCAAATGCCGGGATGGTTCCTTTGAAAGGACACGGCCGATTTCCTTCCCAATCCTTCCCTAACCCGAGCTTGCGCTCCATCTCTAATGACCTCGTTGTCGACGGGACGTTAAACACTAACCTAACCTAAACCTAATTGAACATGACTTCGAATGACTTTAGAACTGTCACTGTGTAATCCGGTGGCCGGTAAAAACATTCAACAATTAATTTGGTTTTACCTAGGCCTGTTACACGCGACCAGACAACTTCGCTGTCACGTTCAACTTCGACCTAAATAGACCATATTTTTGTGAACTGCAACGAACACTCTCCCTCCAATGGCATCTAATATGTCTTTCCGACACAAGTTCCACGAATCACTGAATATCTCAGAGCATTCTACTTCGAATTTGAGCCAGCTCTCGGTCGAGAGAGTCAAGAAAGTGTCTCCGCTTTTGAACGCGATCGGATTTCGCAAGTGCGCTCCTCAAGTGCTCCACTATTCAAGCAGCTGCTTTCTTTGTGTGGTGCACAAGTCTGCGCCTTATTATCACAGGTCCACAAACCGGTGCCATGACCGTCACAGAATCGACGGAACCTTCACTCGGCTCCATCACAAAGGTTCCCGATAGACTCTAGGTACGAAGCTGCAAACTGTGAGCTCTGCCTGCACCCCACGAGCGAGCCCAGAAGTCATCACCCCTTCTGTCAGCAGCCTGTAGAATCTGAGGTGGTCAGCAGAAACCAAGCGTCATGCGTCATTGATGCTGACATGAGGAACAACCTGCAGGCTACTGCACCATGTTCCCTCGATAGCTGGAGGCAGGACCTCCTCCAGGTCTCGGATGAGGCCTTCCAGCAGATACAGAGTGCACATTGGGGTTCTTGCTGGCGCTCGACATTATTTCCCTAGGGGGTTCCATTTCGTACCTGACGCTGGAGCTCCGGATAACTAGTAAACCTCTCCCCCAATGTGCCTGCTTGGATCCTGCTGAAGAGCGGTCACCTTTCCACTCATTAAGTGAATGGGTGAGACCAAGCGGTCCGCCGCCACATTCACTCTCCGCTTCGAGCAACCAGCAGCCACTCTCACTGCAGTCAGCGCGAATTTTGTACTATCGCGAAATATGGGAGAGAGTGTCACAGATATGATACAGGATCTGGGTTGGAAATCTTTAAAAGAAAGGCGTTTTTCGTTGCGACGTAATCTTCTCACGAAATTCCAATCACCAACTTTCTCCTCCGAATGCGAAACTATTTTGTTGACACCGACCTACATAGGGAGGAACGATCACCACGATAAAATAAGGGAAATAAGAGCTCGTACGGGAAGATATAGGTGTTCATTCTTTCCACGCGCTATACGAGATTGGAATAATAGAGAATTGTGAAGGTGGTGCGATGAACCTTCTGCCAGGCACTTAAATGTGATTTGCAGAGTATCCATGCAGATGTAGATCTGCGTCGGTTAGACGGGAAGCTGCGTCGGCAGCAGAGCCCGTGGGCGAAACAAGGGACACCCGAGGTGTCCCATGCGCTTCGCCAGTTTCTCATCTGCCGCCACTCCCGAAGACAGTAGCTTGCAGACGGTTGATCGCGGCCATAAGCGTCTTCAGCTGTTCACGAATTGTGACCAGCTCCTCCTGCACGCACAACCCTATCCATCTTACTACTAATAACCTGAGAATTAAAGTATGAAAACGAACAGAAAAAGTAAATATGCTACTTTCGTGCCTGCTGGTTGTCTGTGATCGTCGGTTACTGCCCGTCCAAAGCAATAAACAAATGAAGATTGTGCGAGTGTGGACGTGGCCGTTACTAAAATGCGTTATTTTTGGAAAGTTGTAGTAAGGTCTTATAGGACCAAACTGCTGAGGTCATCGGTCCCCAAGCCTACACACTACTTAATCTAACTTAAACTATGGGATGAGAAGTTCCGCCTTATGCAAGACACCTTTCTTCTGTTTGCTTCGTAGCGTGTTTGGCTGGGTGAGGCACGCGAGTTTGAATTGTATTTGGCGTCAGTGGTGTGTGATTTGTGTGGGTTTGCGTTCTCTCTCTCACTCTCTGTCTACCTACCTCTCTCCCCCTCTCTCTGCCGCAGTACTCAAAACACACACACACACACACACACACACACACACACACACACACACACACGCCAAATACAATTCAAACTCGCGCACCTCACCCAGCCAAACACGCTACGAAACAAATGAACACCACACAGCCACAACAACACGTAATGGCAGCGAAAACCCCGCCTGTGTTTTGAGAAATCGAAAACGTGCCGTGCGAAGCGACCATAGGTCACAAAGTAAGCCTATTTATGTGAATCTTCAGGTTTTCGCGGCGCAAAGACTGCTCCATTAAGTTTCGGGAATGCAGCCGCATGAATTCTGCTTCTTCTTCTAATATTTCGGCTGTATACCATTCAGCCATCTTCAGAGAGAGCCGTACGACTGACGCTCCAGCGCTCGCTCTATCCTTTTAAACTCGCGGACCGTGCCACTGCGCATTCGGCCACAGATAAAAAAGGCGCGAGTGATGTTGATCGGCGGCAAAGACGTACAATATGCATGAGTTACGTCTGTGGCTGCGCATTCGATCCATGCTTGGAGGTCGATGTATTACTGGGAGCTGAACTGTAGCGACGTCTTTGTAAGTTCAATATTGAAAGTGCCGGATTCCATGATTTATCTAATGTGAAACCGCTGTCTCTATTAATTAAATTCTTCGTCAAGCGGATTTCAATGGCCTCTTTTACTACGGAGTCCCAGAAAGATGAAACAGGAGTCAGAATTTCGACATTTTCATATACCATAGAGTGACCAGAATGAATACAATGCTCTGCCACAGCCGATTTACTGGGTTGTAAGAGCCGAGTGTACCTGATATGTTCCGTACACCTCTCTTGGACTGTACGATTCGTTTGTCCGATATATGAAAGGCCACATTCACATGGTATCTTGTAAACTCCAGGCTTGCGGAGTTGTAAGTCATCTTTAACGGAACCCAGGAGTGCAGCCGTCTTCGCCGGTGGACGAAAAATCACTTTTACTTTATGTTTAGTGAGGAGCCGTCCTATTTTGGATGAAAGGCTTCCCACATACGGCAGGAAAGCCATGGATTTAAATGTTTTCTCGTCATCTGCATTCCTTACGGACACCTTAGGTTTTATTTGTAGTGCCTTACGTATCTGTTGTGGAGAATACCCGTTGTCCTCAAAAACTCTCTTCAGATGTAAAAGTTCGTCTTTTAAATTACTTTCATCAGATATGACGTGTGCTCGGTGTACCAAAGTTCTTAGAACACTACTCGTCTGCGAAGGATGGTGACAGCTATTTGCATGTAAATATAAGTCCGTATGGGTCGGTTTCCGATATACTGCATGACCCAAAGTGCCATCTTCTTTACGCCGAACCAAGACATCCAAAAATGGAAGACATCCCTCCTTTTCCACTTCCATTGTAAACTGAATTTGTCCATGGATGGAATTCAGATGGTTTAAGAAGTTCTGCATTTTGTCCTCGCCATGGGGCCACACTACGAAGGTGTCATCAACGTACCTCCAAAAAACTGTAGGCTTCAAACTAGCAGAGTCCAGGGCCTTCTCCTCGAAGTCCTCCATAAATAAATTGGCCACCAAGGGTGACAAAGGACTACCCATGGCAACACCGTCAGTCTGTTCAAAAAAGTCGTTATTAAATAAAAAAGTATGTGGAGGTCATCACATGGTGAAACAAAGCTAAAATCTCCTTATCAAAACTTTTTCCAATGAGATCTAAAGATTCAGAGAGAGGTACCTTAGTAAATAGCGACACTACATCAAAGCTGACTAATAGATCAGAGGTGTTCAGTTTCAAAGATTTTAATTTGCCAATGAAATCTGCAGAGTTCCTTATATGATGATCACATTTTCCCACAAGCGGCCTCAATAGTGACGCCAGGTGGTTGGCACAACCATAGTTGGCTAACCAATATTGCTCACGATAGGACGTAGAGGAACGTCTTTCTTATGGATCTTTGGGAGTCCATAAAGCCTTGGAGGCACTGCACCACTTGGTTTCAGTCTTCGTATGACTTCCGGTGGAAATGGGGAGGCATTCAAAAGCGACGCCGTCTTCCTTACCACCTTGTTGGTGGGGTCCTTACTGATCTTCCGGTACATACTATCATTCAGTAAGCTGTATATCTTATCATGATAGTCGTCACGTGACATTAAAACAGTGGCATTACCTTTATCAGCAGGGAGAACCACCGTTTCGGTATCTTGGCGGAGCATACGCAGTGCAGTCCTCTCTGCCACAGATATATTGCTTCTTTGTGGGCGAGCCTTCATAACAGATCGATAAGTTTCGCATCTTATTTCATCTGCAGAATCCGTAGAGAGTGGTCGAACAGCTTCTTCAACGGCACTGATGAATGCAGGTATAGGCAAAACCTTTGGCGTGGGTGCAAAATTCAGTCCTTTGCTTAAGACCATCATCGTAGCATCGTCCAAATCTCTACCCGTCATAAGCCTATTTACTTCGCCAACAGCACAGGAGAACGCACCACAACTTCAAAACTGTAAGTTACAGACGAAAAACATGATATAGACTGATTTCCGTTCGTAAATGCATAACAAACAGAAAAATAAATTACGTTTTGCTGTTTGCAGATGACAAGTTGGATATTGTGTGGCAGAATAGGTACCAAAATAAATGGATAATAACAGCATGTATGGTATGTTAACGAATGCATACATCCACTTTTTGCCGATTAGGCTATAAATGGAACGTTGACATAATGTTATAAACAACACAGATGTTAATATGTAACAACAATTTCACAGTTAAAAATAAAAAAGAAATTAGATCCACTGATGACAGCACAAAAGTGCTGAAACACGTATGGGTGAAACAAAACAGAAAAAAGGTGTCTCGCATAAGGCGAAACTTCTCATCCCATTTTCTAGCAAGCACCGACACAACAAGAATAACTGCACCACAAGATGATAAACTTAAACTAACTTACGCTATGGACAACACACACACCCATGCTCGAGGAAGGACTCGAACCTCCGACGGGGGAAGCCGTACGGACCGTGACAAGGCGCCCAAGACGCGTTACTATACCTCCCAAATATAAAAAGACGCAATGAATTTAAGAATCAAACTTTGCAAGCTCACAAAAACACGGAAGGAATTTAAGAATTAACTGAGAACCTAAACAGAAGGTAAATGTGTTATTTGGTAGCCTCCTGTTAGTGCTTCATTTACGTTGCCTTTCGACCATGTTTTCTGGGTACTTCACTTTTTCCTCCAGGGAGTGTTCTTGAGGTATTCGTAGATCATAACACTCTCCGCCGTTACATTTGTCCAAACTGAGTCAGAAATATGTCGATAAACTTAGGTCATGTTCAAAAATGGTTCAAATGGCTCTGAGCACTATGGGACTTAACATCTGTGGTCATCAGTCCCCTAGAACTTAGAACTACTTAAACCTAACTAACCTAAGGACATCACACAACACCCAGTCATCACGAGGCAGAGAAAATCCCTGACCCCGCCGGGAATCGAACCCGTGAACCCGGGCGTGGGAAGCGCGAACGCTACCGCACGACCACGAGCTGCGGACTTAGGTCATGTGTTCAGGCCTGTTTACTGAGTGGCAAAGTACTTGTGTCCATAAATTAAGGGAGATTTCAGGGTAAAGAAAATGTTACTCGTTGCGACGACTAAGCAGTGGCGGTGTAACACAGGAACATAACACACGGCATACCTGGTCGACACTAATTAATGTGCACACAGCAGGTCGTGTTGGATAGGATTTGTCATAATTGTTCTGACTGCTTCTCGTGTATTTACTATCAAAAACAGTCTTGATCACAACTTATATATTCCGGTGACCGGTTTCGGCCAAAACTGTGGTCATCTTCAGACCAATGGGTAAGAACCTCCTTCTGGTGGTAAATCACTTGTGATTTACCACCAGAAGGAGGTTCTTACTGATTGGTCTGAAGATGACCACCGTTGTGGTCGAAACCGGTCACTGGAATAAATAATTTGTGATCAAGACTTTTTTTGATAGTAAATATTTGTAGTAAATATTGAGCACTGTATACTCCCACAATGTATTCAAAAGTAATAGCTTGTCGTGTGTTGGAAAGCGGGTTGTCACAGCTAACACATCAGGATAACATTACGCTGGCAAATTGTCGGTAGATCAGAGGTTGACCACAGTCAACGCGAGTGTGGGTCAGGTGCTAAAGAAATATCCATAGAAAAATAAAATGCCGACCTCGGGGAAGTTCAGTTTGGAATCCATAAAAAATGTAGGAACACGTGAGACAATACTGACATTAAAAAGTATCTTAGAAAAAAGATAAACCCGCATTTACACTAACTGCAGCCGCCGATGGCGATGCCGCACGCCTTTGTGGTAGCGTTCGACTCGGAGGTAAGCTGGTTCGAATGCTGGAGGCGGATGAAATTTTCATTACCAGTATTTGGCCAGCAAGGGGAGAAGAGTTGGTGGCATAAGGTTTCTGACCACCAGTCCGCGCCAACGACCTGGAATAAATTCCAAACCTCTCCGTAGCGTCTCATGAAGTTAGGGCATTTGATACTGTTGATGGTGATCCGTCGTTAAGCTCGGCATCCTCCTTGGTGTTCAAAATGGCTCTGAGCACTATGGGACTTAACCTCAATGGTCATCAGTCCCCTAGAACTTAGAACTACTTAAACCTAACTAACCTAAGGACATCACACAACACCCAGTCATCCTTGGTGTTTTTCGAGAGGAGTAGGCTATGTGCGGACACCGGGTTTTATCCTCTCGTTTTCCTTGACCCATAATAACACAAAGCCAACACTACATTGTACAGGTACTCGTCAGTCATCCACACGACACAGATGTACACTTGACACTTTATTACGGGTCGGAGGAAGGCAACGGTGAACCTTCTCCACTAGGACCGTGCCATGAGCGGCGTTGTAAGATTCCTGCATCCTCTTCCTCCACACTCATTCACTGAGTATGAAACCATCTATTATTATTACAGTATTAGAAGATTTAGAGAAAGCCGTTGGCATTGTCGATTGCAATTAACTATTTGATATTCTAAGGTTATCAGAGAAAAAATATAGTGGACGAATATTTATCTGCAATTTGTACACAAACCGGATGACGTGAAAAGGAGACCGTTGCTAAGAGGAGAACGAGACAATGTTGAAGCCTATTCCTTATGTTTATTAAACTACACATAGAGCAAGCATGGAAACTGATAAGACAACTAGAGAAGGCCTGAAAGTTCAGGGAGAAGAAATTAGATCTTCGATGTTTACCGAACACATTGTAATTCTGTCAGATATGGCAAAGAAAAATTCGGAGTAGGTATTAAAATTCATGGAGAAGAAGTAAAAACTTTGAGGTTCGCCGATGACATTGTAATTCTGTCAGAGACAGCAAAGGACTTGGAAGAGCAGTTGAACGGAATGGACAGTGTCTAGAAAGGAGGATATAAGATGAACATCAACAAAAGCAAAACGAGGATAATGGAATGTAGTCAAATTAAGTCGGGTGATGCTGAGGGAATTAGATTAGGAAATGAGACACTTAAAGTAGTAAAGGAGTTTTGCTATTTAGGGAGTAAAATAACCGATGATGGTCGAAGTAGAGAGGATATAAAATGTAGACTGGCAATGGCAAGGAAAGCGTTTCTCAAGAAGAGAAATTTGTTAACATCGAATATAGATTTAGGTGTCAGGAAGTCGTTTCTGAAAGTATTTGTATGGAGTGTAGCCCTGTATGGAAGTGAGACATGGACGATAACTAGTTTGGACAAGAAGAGAATAGAAGCTTTCGAAATGTGGTGCTACAGAAGAATGCTGAAGATAAGGTGGGTAGATCACGTAACTAATGAGGAGGTATTGAATAAGATTGGGGAGGAGAGAAGTTTGTGGCACAACTTGACTAGAAGAAGGGATCGGTTGGTAGGACATGTTCTGAGGCATCGAGGGATCACAAATTTAGCATTGGAGGGCAGCGTGGAGGGTAAAAATCGTAGAGGGAGACCAAGAGATCAATACACTAAGCAGATTCAGAAGGATGTAGGTTGCAGTAGGTACTGGGAGATGAAGAAGCTTGCACAGGATAGAGTAGCATGGAGAGCTGCATCAAACCAGTCTCAGAACTGAAGACCACAACAACAACAACATGGCAAAGTGCAGGGTGGTTATAATTAAACTTTCGTTATTTGAGCCAGTGTAGACGAAGAGCTATTTACCGCGTGGGTCCCAAACGTTACAGGAATGACGTTCAGACTGTCCGCTGCAGGGTTTGCATAGTTAGTAGTGTTAGTGTCACGACATGCTGTTAGGCGCGGATACCAGTGCGGCGACGTAGGGTTGAAACAGAAGCAGTGTGTGCATTACAATTGCAGACAGTCACATGGATCTGGACAAGGTGAGCAGGGATTCACTCGTAAAGCTGTTTTATCCAAGCAACAGCAACAGTGCTGCTCTTCTTCGCGAATATCGACCTCTTTCCGCATCGGATTTGAAAAATATGATTCCGAGTTTCGAATTAACTGGCGATTTGGGAGTTGCTCCTGAGTGACGCCGACGACCAATCGCGTCACAAACTGTTGAAGGAGTCACTGTTGGCATGACTGAGAATGCTGGACGCGATGTGCGATCTTCAAGCAGTGCACGAGCTGTATCCACGACAGCTGAACATTCCATTGTCCACCGTTGTTTAGGGGAGTACGGTTCCAAGCTGTCGTGGATGCGTATGGTCGTCATACTGAGCAACGTATGTGAACTGGAACGCCGGCCGCTGTGGCCGAGCGGTTCTAGGCGCTTCAGTCTGGCACCGCGCGACCGCTACGGTCGCAGGTTCGAATCCTGCCTCGGACATGGATGTGTGTGATGTCCTTAGGTTAGTTAGGTTTAAGTAGTTCTTTGTAGAGGACTGATGACCTCAGATGTTAAGTCCCATAGTGCTGAGAGCCATTTGAACCATTTTTTGACCTGAAACATAAACATGGTACACAGTTAACAAATGTTACCATCTCATATGGAAATTAAAATGTGTATCAAATGACTCTGAGCACTATGGGACTCAACTTCTAAGGTCATCAGTACCCTAGAACTTAGAACTATTGAAACCTAACTAACCTAAGGACATCACACACATCCATGCCCGAGGCAGGATTCGAACCTGCGACCGTAGAGGTCGCGCGGTTCCAGACTGCAGCGCCTTTATCCGCTTGGGCACCACGGCCGGCTAAAATGTGTATCTTTCAACGGTTTATTCGTTGTTTCCCTTCCGCATGTCCTTACAAATGTTTCCTCGAAGTTTCATTGTCCTACGATTGGGGCCCTCTCAAGAAGCAAAAGTTGAATTATAACCAACCTGTACATTGGATATCAGTTGAACCAAATCAATAGTCATTTAAAAAGAAGTAATAATATGAGCAACAACAAAAGTAAAACAAGGGTAATGGACTGTAGCCGAATTAAATCAGGCGATGTTGAGGGAATAATCTAGCAAACGACACTAAAATGTATCAACGAGTTTTTTCAGTGTTGACAGCAAAATAATTGATGATGGCGGAAACAGAAAGGATATAAAATGCAAACAGGCAGTACCAAGGGAAGAGTTTGTGTAACAGAGGAATGTTTTAACATATAGAAAGTCGTTCTGAAGGTATTTTTAGGCAGTATATCCTTGTACGAAATGAAAACGTGAGTGATAAACATTACAAATAAAAATCGGTGGTGTTGATGTATGACGATAGGGAAGAAAGCTGAAGATTAGGCGAGTAACTAATAATGGGGTACTGAACATAAATGGATAGAAAAGAAATTTATGGCACAACGTCATGAAAAACAAAGGATCGGTTGGTAGAACACTTACTTTTACTTTTTCGTGTCCGGAAACTACAATTTGTTTGCCCAGTATTGGGCAATGTCCAATGCTTCTTCTCTAGCCAGCCATAGATCGTCGAGGGTGCATCTGTGGGGGCAGGCAGGGCATTGTAGGAGATGCTCCATGTCCTGTCGAGTGCCGCAGTCGCATTTGTCGTCATTTTCGTCCAACAAACCCCATTTGATCAGATTAGATTTCACAGGACCCACCCCAGTTCTGATGCCGTTAAGCATTCTCCAGGTTTTCCAATCACCAGTGGGTCCTCTCTTAGTGGATAGTAGATGGGGGACTCATCTCACATCTTATCATGGCATCAAGGAACAGTCAGTTTGTTAATGGGGAGCATGTGTGTGGAGGGGGGGGGGGGTAAGCAAGTTCAAGTGTAAGTTGCAGTTGTACAGAGATGAAGAGGCTTGCACTGGGAGGACTAGCATGTAGAGCGGCATCAATCCGGTCTTTCAACTAAAGACCACAACAGCAGTGTCATATCGCCGCTGCGGAGAATCTTCCAAAAATGGTCAAATGTGTGTGAAATCTTATGGGACTTAATTGCTAAGGTCATCAGTCCCTAAGCTTACATACTACTTAACCTAAATTATCTTAAGGACAAACACACACACCCATGCCCGAGGGAGGACTCGAACCTCCGCTGGGACCAGCCGCACAGTCCATGACTGCAGCGTCTTAGACCAGAATCTTCCAGAAGGGAGAGAATGTTCAACGGTAAAGTGGGTTATGTCAACCATATGTTGCAAACTAGTGCCAGGGCCTTGCCTCAGAGGTAGGATATCCAACCAACAAAGCATCTGCTCCGCCTAGAGACCTCGCATCGGGCTGTTGTTCATACATCTCCGAGCCAGAATGGGAATCGTTGGCCTCTAACTACGCTTTATGTTCTCTGCAGTCTGCCAAATGTATTTAGTTTACGCGGAGGCAGAGCGTGGCTACGGGAATGTGGCGTTTTGTCCGTTGTGAGGGGGCAAATATACAGTGCGGTAGTGTTCAGTTCGCAGAGGAGGCGGGGATGAGCCTCTACAGGGTATTACAAAAAGGTACGGCCAAACTTTCAGGAAACATTCCTCACACACAAATAAAGAAAAGATGTTATGTGGACATGTGTCCGGAAACGCTTAATTTCCATGTTAGAGCACATTTTAGTTTCGTCAGTATGTACTGTACTTCCTCGATTCACCGCCAGTTGGCCCGATTGAAGGAAGGTAATGTTGACTTTGGTGTTTGTGTTGACATGCGACTCATTGCTCTACAGTACTAGCATCAAGCACATCAGTACGTAGCATCAACAGGTTAGTGTTCATCACGAACGTGGTTTTGCAGTCAGTGCAATGTTTACAAATGCGGGGTTGGCAGATACCCATTTGATGCATGTATTAGCACGGGGCAATAGCCGTGGCGTGGTACGTTTGTATCGAGACAGATTTCCAGAACGAAGGTGTCCCGACAGGAAGACGTTCGAAGCAATTGATCGGCGTCTTAGGGAGCACGGAACATTCCAGCCTATGACTCGCGACTGGGGAAGACCTAGAACGACGAGGACACCTGCAATGGACGAGGCAATTCTTCGTGCAGTTGACGATAACCCCAATGTCAGCGTCAGAGAAGTTGCTGCTGTACAAGGTAACGTTGACCACGTCCCTCTATGGAGAGTGCTACGGGAGAACCAGTTGTTTCCGTACCATGTACAGTGTGTGCAGGCATTATTAGCGGCTGATTGGCCTCCACGGGTACACTTCTGCGAATGGTTCATCCAACAATGTGTCAATACTCATTTCAGTGCAAATGTTCTCTTTACGGATGAGGCTTCATTCCAACGTGATCAAATTGTAAATTTTCACAGTCAACATGTGTGGGCTGACGAGAATCTGCACGCAATTGTGCAATCACGTCATCAACACAGATTTTCTGTGAACGTTTGGGCAGGCATTGTTGATGATGTCTTGATTGGGCCCCATGTTCTTCCACCTACGCTCAATGGAGCACGTTATCATGATTTCATACGGGATACTCTACCTGTGCTGCTAGAACATGTGCCTCTACAAGTACGACACAACATGTGGTTCATGCACGATGGAGCTCCTGCACATTTCAGTCGAAGTGTTCGTACGCTTCTCAACAACAGATTCGGTGACCGATGGATTGGTAGAGGCGGACCATTTCCATGGCCTCCACGCTCTCCTGACCTCTACCCTCTTGACTTTCATTTATGGGGGCATTTGAAAGCTCTTGTCTACGCAAACCCAGTACCAAATGTAGAGACTCTTCGTGCTCGTATTGTGGACGGCTGTGATACAATACGCCATTCTCTAGGGCTGCATCAGCGCATCAGGGATTCCATGCGACGGAGGGTGGATGCATGTATCCTCGCTAACGGAGGACATTTCGAACATTTCCTGTAACAGTGTGTTTGAAGTCACGCTGGTACGTTCTGTTGCTGTGTGTTTCCATTCCACGATTAATGTGTTTTGAAGAGAAGTAATAAAATGAGCTCTAACATGGAAAGTAAGCGTTTCCGGACAAATGTCCACATAACATATTGTATTTCTTTGTGTGTGAGGAATGTTTCCTGAAAGTTTGGCTGCACCTTTTATTAACTCTCTGCATACAGTGCGTTAGTGTTCAGTTCGCAAAGGAGCCTCGATATTGTTTCCGTCTGTTTGTTTGGCGCGACGCTGGCACTCGTTGCAACCCAGACAGTATTTTAATTAGAGACTCAAGTGTAGGTGCTAGATAGTGTCGTGAGCGGCTTTATGTGGACGAGTCTCCAGAACACATCATATAAGCTAGCTCGTTCACAGGAAAGAAAGGAGCAAGATTAGAATTTAACGTCCCGTCGACAGCGCGGTCATTAGAGACAGAGCACAAGCTCGGATTACGAAAGGATGAGGTAGCAAACTAATTGCAATTTTACCTGATGTTGCTCGCACCTTAGGTAATAGGGCTATGCACCGCTCTGTTTAAAAACAATACCTCGATAATCTCATAGGGTCCGGGTGGTCAAGTCTCCTCTCATAACCAGCAGCTAACTTGCTGTAAATATTAACCTGTAGCTGTGATTAAGCAGTCTAACAGTGTATGGACTGGCTAGAATTGCGAATTAACAAAATAAACAGAAATATTGGATAAAAGGCAAATGAATAATTAAAAAATAGGTACTGTTCTAACGTCAGTAACTGATTTATGTCATAAGCGAATTCTGTTGGATAATGTTTTCAAGAAAGTAAATCTCAAATGTACGGAAAGTGGACCTACGATAACCAATTATGATACACACAGAAGATAACCTTATTAAATGCAGCAATGCTACGTTGAGACCGTTATGAGAATGGTAACAAAATGCCCAAACTAAAATGCCATTAAAGATACGCGAAAAACTAAGCCCATTTCGTGATCACCGTTCACTAAATATTCACCAGCTCAAAATAATTCAGAGTTCAGTGTGACAATTCGTATAATACCACACGATGATTATGATGATGATGATGATGATGATTATTAGTGTTTTAGGGCGCACAACAGCGAGGTTATCAGCGCCCGGTACCACACGAGAGACAACGAACGGAAACTCACTGTCTATTCTCAGTTGAACAATACAATCAGAAAAAAGTTAAAGTCCTGCACCAGAGTACATTCAGATCTCGCTCTATTACCTACACGACTGAATACAGCGCTATGCTACAGGTAGGTCTGCCTTTTACAAGAACTCGTGTAAAAGAAAAAAAAATCCACCAAAATTACGTCGTTCTTGTGTTCTAAAGACATTATTTTGACTCGGCATGACCACTTTCCGCACTAAACTAATATACACCGAAGTGAAAAAAGTCATGGGATACCTGACAATATCATGTCGGATCTCCTCTTTCCCTGCCTAATGACACTGTGGATCTCACGCTATTGAATTCCCTGACGGTTTCCGAAATGGAGTATGTTAATTCCTGTCATGCGCCCATAACAGCGGGAGAAACGTTTTCACATTTTATACCTTGTGTTCTCGGCACTACTGCAATCTGTATAAGTGCATATCGCTATTCCATGACATATCTCAGTGTATTATAACAATAATTAAAGAAATGTTATAATCAGACAATTCACATACACCCATCATAAAAAGTTTTGCATCACCTCGGTTCCGAGAGTTCCGTAGCCTGTACAGAAAATTGGAATAGAGAACAACTTATTCATCATTTCCGCCATTTTAATTGCTCATGAAAACCAAGCATTGCATGTTGTACCACCATACAGCGAGACCTTCAGAGGTGGTGGTCCAGATTGCTGTACACACCGGTACCTTTAATACCCAGTAGCACGTCCTCTTGCATTGATACATGCCTGTATTCGTCGTGGCATACTATCCACAAGTTCATCAAGGCACCGTTGGTCCAGATTATCCCACTCCTCAACGGCGATTCGGCGTAGATCCCTCAAAGTGGTTGGTGGGTCATGTCGTCCATAAACAGCCCTTTTCAATCTATCCCAGTCATGTGCGATAGAGTTAATGTCTGGATAACATGCTGGCCACTCTAGTCGAGCGATGTGGTTATCATTCACAAGATGTGCACGATAGGGGCCCGAATTGTCGTCTATGAAGACGAATTCCTCGCCAATATGCTGCCGATATGATTGCACTATCGGTCGGAGGATGGCAGTGACGTATCGTACAACCGTTACAGCGCATTCCATGACCACCAGAGGCGTACGTCGACCTCACAAAATGCCACCCAAAAACGGCAGGGAACCCCAACCTTGCTGTACTTGCTGGACAGTGTGTCCAGGGCGTTTAGTCTGACCGGGTTGCCTCCAAACACGTCTCCGACGATTGTCCGGCATATGCGACACTCATCGGTGAAGAGAACGCGATGCCAAACCTAAGCGGTCCATTTGGCATGTTGTTGGCCCATCTGCATCGCGCTGCATGGTGTCGTGGTTGCAAAGATGGACCTCGCCATAGACGTCGGTAATGAAGTTGCCCCATCATGCAGCCTACTGTGCACAATTTGAGTCATCCACTGCAGTAGTAGTCCTTGGGCAGCCTGAGCGTGGCGAGTCATCGACAGTCCCGGTCTCTCTGTATCTCCTGCATGTTCGAACAAATCGCTTTGGTTCACTCAGAGACCCCTGGACACTCCCCTTGTTGAGAGCCCTTCGTGGCACAAAGTAGCAATGCGGACGCGATCGTACCGCGGTATTGACCATCTAAGTATGGTTCAACTACAGACAACACGAGCCGTGTACCTCCTTCCTGGTGGAATGACTGGAACTGTTCGGCTGCCGGACTCACTCCGTCTAATAGGCGCTGCTCATGCATGGTTGTTTACATCTTTGGGTGGGTTGTGACACCTCTGAACAGTCAAAGGGACTGCGTCTGTGTTGCAACATCCACAGTCAACGTCTTTTTTTAAGAGTTCTGGGAACCGGGGTGATGGATAACTTTTTTTGATGTGTGCACATAAGGATTTGTTCATAAATTCAACGTTTTGACAAACATTTGCATAGTGAAAGGAATATAATAACGTAATTAATAAATAAAATATACATCACTTTCATTGGTGATAAATATGGTGCGATGTTATCATTTGAGATATCGTTTTATCAAATCGGACGAAGCTTTTAAAAGTCGTCGATTTTAAGGTCTATTGTCAGAATATTTAATCACTGTAAAAATTAATTTATTTTTTAAGATAATGAACATATTTTTGTTTCACTGGATGTGCCTCATATTTCTGAGATTGCGATGCATTCATATTTGTTTTATTACGTAACCGTGATTTACTATAGAAAATGTTCAAATGTGTGTGAAATCTTACGCGACTTAACTGCTAAGGTCATCAGTCCTTAAGCTTACACACTAATTAACCTAAATTATCCTAAGGACAAACACACACACCCATGCCCGAGGGAGGACTCGAACCTCCGCCGGGACCAGCCGCACAGTCCATGACTGCAGCGCCTGAGACCGCTTGGCTAATCCCACGTGGCGATTTACCGGGTGATCAAAAAGTCAGTATAAATTTAAAAACTGAATAAATCACGGAATAATGTAGATAGCGAGGTGAAAATTGACACACATGCTTGGAATGATATGGGGTTTTATTAGAACCCAAAAAAATACAAAAGTTCAAAAAGTGTCCCACAGATGGCGCTTCATCTGATCAGAATAGCAATAATTAGCATAACAATGTATAACAAACAAAGCAAAGATGATGATCTTTGCAGGAAGTGCTCAATATGTCCACCATCATTCCTCAACAATAGCTGTAGTCGAGGAACAATGTTGTGAACAGCACTGTAAAGAATGTCCGGAGTTATGGTGAGGCATTGGCGTCGGATGTTGTCTTTCGGCATCCCTAGAGATGTCGGTCGATCACGATAAACTTGCGAATTCAGGTAACCCCAAAGCCAATAATCGCACAGACTGAGGTCTGGGGACTTGGGAGGCCAAGCACGACGAAAGTGGCGGCTGAGCACACGATCATCACCAAACGACGAGCGCAAGAGATCTCTCACGCGTCTAGTAACATGGGGTATTATTATTTTTTTTTGTTCTAATAAAACCCCATGTCATTCCAAGCATGTGTGTCAATTTTTACCTATCTATCTACATTATTCCGTGGTTTATTAAGTTTTAAAATTGACTTTTTGATCACCCGGTACTATAGAGTTTCGAAGAGTTGTAAGCAGCCATATTTCAAACAATAAGCCATTTCTGGTGTATCGCCTGTTCTTCAGCTGAGCGAGCAACTGCTGTCCGAATTCCCTGCACTGGGAATTTTCCTGTTTCCAGCCACACTAACTGCCATCATACTTGGAGAGGGGCCCTACCGGTTGCTTTGTTGGGTCGGCCGTGGCGCGCCGTGGGGACTGTGGACACCGCCTAGCGTTCAATTGCACAGACAAATTCATCTTACGTTGTAACAATTCCAGGCGGCCGAATAGGTCGCCTACAAATATGTGACGTTACAGAAGGAAATTTGCCATGCCCTTTTCATAGGAACGAATCCAGACATTATTTAGGAAAATCACAGAAGTCCAAAAGACCCGGATTTGAACTGTCATCCTCCTGAATGTCGCTCACTGGATTTAAATTCCACTGCACATGAATGTGATGCTCTAAACTAGACTTTCTTAAATTGTGTTCTGCGGAACCCTGGTGTTCTGGCGAGATCGCTCAAATGTACCGCGAAAAGTACTTGCCCTATTTCACGACATTCGAGAAAATAAATTAAAAAGCCGGTAAAATTAACGCCTCTGCGAAATTAAAGTGTAACAACTAACCCTCGCTTTTACAGACTAGTTTAGGTAGCTGTTAAGAATGTGACACCAACATAAAATATAACTGTATTTATCGAAGTCCAGAAGGCAAACCCAGAAATCAGGAAAAGACTGCACAAAACAATGTGCGGGTGTGGGAAGTGTAGACAGATCTCTTTTTTCACAAACTATGATCAGAAGGTTATCTCAAGGAAAGTTAATAACTCGTATCCCAGAGCCGAAAGACGAGGATTGTACTTCCTTTTGAGAATACAATTTGGAATTGAAAGGTCAGTTATTTGATAGAAATTGAATGCCTCATACTGCTTGTATAAGTGACGTTTCTACGAAGCTCAGTGCACCCTTAGGGGCAAACAAATAAGTGTTGACCGCTCATGAAAAAATTCTGGTATTGAACAAAAAGAATTTTGGAAAATTTTTCAAGAATAAAAGCATTTATAGAAGAGGAAGGGATTGAAGTAGGACATAATTTTATTGAAGAAATTATTCAGCATTTTAAAGGTTTGTACGAAGTTCTGAAGGGGACCTGGAGGTCATGTCTTGTAGTTTTCACTAGTATTCTGAAATTTAATAACTCAAAACTTTAATTGATATCGGAATGAAACTTTAACCAAATAATTAATATATTGTGATCTGTAAGAGAAAAAAAAGTTTGTGGGATACATAGCGGAGTGAATACTGATTATTATCTTACGTACTGAATTATTTATTTTAGATACACTTTAGTCCTGTACTATCCAAAATAGGTCAAAACAAATTTTATTCTTTTAATTATTAACTTGTTGAAACAGTAAACCAGGATATTTACCAGTTCGTTGTTTTGTTTACTTTAAAAATGTTTCTTAGAAGCCGGTTTACTCTCTTAATAATTTAAGAACATGTGACACACTCCAGCTTAAAATATTTAATACATTCTTGAATAATGTGGTTCGCTGTGTAGGCCAGCACTAAATTATGATTCTTGCAAAATTTTGTTTTTGGAGCTTTAATATTGGATGAGATAATAATACCTAAGTACGCAGAACGTTGATTACAGGAAACTGAAACTAAAGATTTGAATGTCATTTTCTTCTCAATGATAACGTGTCAAGACATTCAGCTCCATAGTCTTGCATTTTGAGTGTCCTTTCATCTTCATTAGTTTTCTTTCTTGTGCTTGTTGTTCTGGCCTCCTTTGTCAAGCTTTCAACAGCTTTTGAAAATTCAGCAACACGTTGCCTGTCCACTCGGAGCAGCCTATTTCTCATATTGTCCCCAGTTTTGATGCCTATCATTTAAAACATATTATGGCGTTCATCACACCAATCTGGAAAGTTGACATGACAACAAAAACAGTTTCTGGCAAGCATTCCAAAATGCAACTATTGTAGCTTTCATTCGGATTCTGTGTTTTACCATGATTACATTTTTCCAGGCGTTTAGAATCAGAAAGATCTCTGTACGGTATATTGACTCTAGTTCTGCCATAACAGTTTCTGGCGTGGGGTGTGCATGTGCGCGTTTTTGTCCATTTTCTTCACACCTATTGTACCTGCACCTTGAACTGTTTCCTTTTGGACAGAGTCCATGCTGTGGATACTCATCAGTGGATATTCTGTGAAACAGAGTCGCCGAAATTGCTGTTCTCGTGTCACCGACATTTTTGCTGTTTCTCCTGAAGGCTGGACTGTAATATCCTGTGAAGTTTTCTACTTCTGATTTGGTGAGTCTGCCTTGTCCACCAATTGCTTTCTACCAGAGTTGTTTCCCTGTCAGTCCATCCAGAATTTTTAAGTCTTGCCCCCGTTCTCTTCTGTACATACACTCCTGGAAATTGAAATAAGAACACCGTGAATTCATTGTCCCAGGAAGGGGAAACTTTATTGACACATTCCTGGGGTCAGATACATCACATGATCACACTGACAGAACCACAGGCACATAGACACAGGCAACAGAGCATGCACAATGTCGGCACTAGTACAGTGTATATCCACCTTTCGCAGCAATGCAGGCTGCTATTCTCCCATGGAGACGATCGTAGAGATGCTGGATGTAGTCCTGTGGAACGGCTTGCCATGCCATTTCCACCTGGCGCCTCAGTTGGACCAGCGTTCGTGCTGGACGTGCAGACCGCGTGAGACGACGCTTCATCCAGTCCCAAACATGCTCAATGGGGGACAGATCCAGAGATCTTGCTGGCCAGGGTAGTTGACTTACACCTTCTAGAGCACGTTGGGTGGCACGGGATACATGCGGACGTGCATTGTCCTGTTGGAACAGCAAGTTCCCTTGCCGGTCTAGGAATGGTAGAACGATGGGTTCGATGACGGTTTGGATGTACCATGCACTATTCAGTGTCCCCTCGACGATCACCAGTGGTGTACGGCCAGTTTAGGAGATCGCTCCCCACACCATGATGCCGGGTGTTGGCCCTGTGTGCCTCGGTCGTATGCAGTCCTGATTGTGGCGCTCACCTGCACGGCGCCAAACACGCATACGACCATCATTGGCACCAAGGCAGAAGCGACTCTCATCGCTGAAGACGACACGTCTCCATTCGTCCCTCCATTCACGCCTGTCGCGACACCACTGGAGGCGGGCTGCACGATGTTGGGGCGTGAGCGGAAGACGGCCTAACGGTGTGCGGGACCGTAGCCCAGCTTCATGGAGACGGTTGCGAATGGTCCTCGCCGATACCCCAGGAGCAACAGTGTCCCTAATTTGCTGGGAAGTGGCGGTGCGGTCCCCTACGGCACTGCGTAGGATCCTACGGTCTTGGCGTGCATCCGTGCGTCGCTGCGGTCCGGTCCCAAGTCGACGGGCACGTGCACCTTCCGCCGACCACTGGCGACAACATCGATGTACTGTGGAGACCTCACGCCCCACGTGTTGAGCAATTCGGCGGTACGTCCACCCGGCCTCCCGCATGCCCACTATACGCCCTCGCTCAAAGTCCGTCAACTGCACATACGGTTCACGTCCACGCTGTCGCGGCATGCTACCAGTGTTAAAGACTGCGATGGAGCTCCGTATGCCATGGCAAACTGGCTGACACTGACGGCGGCGGTGCACAAATGCTGCGCAGCTAGCGCCATTCGACGGCCAACACCGCGGTTCCTGGTGTGTCCGGTGTGCCGTGCGTGTGATCATTGCTTGTACAGCCCTCTCGCAGTGTCCGGAGCAAGTATGGTGGGTCTGACACACCGGTGTCAATGTGTTCTTTTTTCCATTTCCAGGAGTGTATATTACACATTCCATTTTTTAAAAATTTCGGTTTCACAATATGCTTTAGCAGCCACAACTCTTCTGAAGACTTTAGAGTCATCAACACTAAGGTACCGAGTGTATCACACACCACATCTAGCAAGTGACATACTAAAGATAGAAACTGACCACTTGCCTTTTCATACCACCACTGAAACCTTCAAAGTTTTTGTCACATTTGTTTTCATTTACCTTACTGGCACAACCTTGACAGTGTTTAGTCAGACATTCACAGTCCAGCACCTTCCCTGTATCTACAGAGGTGAGTGTGACAACTCCAATCATCAATGTACGGTCTCTCTTCCGCCAAGAATCGTCCAGTGCAGCAACAAAGTCAGTAGGTTGACAAGTATCTACAATTTCTTTCGCTGCCCTCTGCATATATATTTCACTAATTTTGTTAGGGTATTATGCAAACGTTTATAACACCTCTCAAATTTGGCATGTGGCGGTGGGAGATCCATTATAGCACAGAATGTCTGGGCTGCTATTCTTCCCTTCCCAATACACCTCATGGCATAAGCAAGGCGAATATTCGCATCACTCATTTCGTTACTTTACACGCTTCACATTCCATTACAATTTGGCTGGATAGGCATCTTCGCTTACCTCCTTAATAAACATGAGGGACTTTTTCACTATTACAGTATTTACATTTAGCAATAGACAAAAGCAGTTACGAAATCTTGCACTTGCTAATTATAATTTTCACTATTTACAACACAAACATTTTGTTCATTTTCGGTAAGATGTTTCAACGTGCGTTTTGAAGTACTGGCTGGCGATCTCTTAGGTCTAACCTCACTTCGCTGCAGCGAAACATTTTGTTCACTTTGATTGCCAACAACAAACCTGTGTTGATTACCGTAAAATTTGCGGTTTTTGGCATTTAACGATGTAAAACAGTTGAAATACGTAATCACAACAAGTTTTGCAACATGACACATGCGAAAAACTTAAGTAAACTCAAGTAATCTACTTGTATCGACAGAAAGATTGACTGAAATAAATCACTGCTCGTAGTACAATAGATACGTTCTTGAAGGATATTACACATACGATTTGCTATGCAAACAACCGAACCAAATGTAAGCAGCCAGACATCGTAGGTAAATTTTGTGTTTGACAGTAGTGTGACAGCTAGGCATTCGCGCTCCACATCCGCTTTAGAAATCCATTTAAACACGAAAATGATGCGGTGTTATACGTAACGTATATGTTTTTAGAATCAGGAAGACTCACAGAATTTTATTAAATAAAGTGTTTGCATTTTTTGGACCTCATGACGCCCAGATTCCCTTAAGATATGTTTTCAAATGAGCAGCAGATTAAATATCAAAATTAATTAAATTGTGACTTAAAATTCTATTTGTCAATATACGAACTTAGATCATGTCAGCAGACACCTGATTCAACGTAAAAAAGGTTACTGCAGTTAGCAGAATTCTGCTGCAGTTCAAAAGATTATCCTCAACTGTAGTACATCTACATGCATACTCTGAAATCCACCGTGCTGTACATGGTGGAGAGTGCGATATATATGTTAGTTAATGTGTTGTGAAACGTTTCTTTAAATACCGCAGACCAATTTATGCAAATTTAATCGCGCTACAAGCAGTAATTCAGTGATGTTTCGCTTTATCATCGAATGCTCGACAAGCCTGTAAAAGTATTATTCATCTCTTTTAACACAAAATACCTCATTGTGCACTGAAATATTTTAGTATTAGCTTAGGTTCAACGCCTTACGTCCTTAAAGACGTAAAAACATTACAATAAATAAGGATGCATGCTATCTGAACTTTTTTCGGTCAAAACCGATAGTGGCACGCTGAAATGTTATTGGGAATTGTTGATTCCTGTTCTTATTATTCATTTTATTTACTGAAGTGATTGTGTTTATCATCCAATTGACTACAGATAGAATTGAAACAGACACGTGGAAAGTACGTATTTTATCTGAGGCTATTTATACCTATTAATCATTTAATGTCTTGTGCAAGCTTTGGTTATTTCCTTCTGCAAACATATGACATGATGGGTAGCTGATTTACTTTTAATATAGAAATCCATCCACCCAGGTCAGAGATGTTAGGTTTCCAGCACATCACTGTCAACTCATTTGTTAACAAGCTATTGAAAACCATGGTTTCGTTGTATCAAACAACTCATAAAGCACCACTGAGTCATATCTTTCATTATCATCTCTGTATTTTACTCGCTAAATACCTTCTATTTATCTAGTCAGTGACATTGCCCTTTCTAAATAACAATCACGCGTATCCAGACATGATGCCGAAGCTTGTGGGAGTCCTAACAGGTCCATAGTACCAGTGAGATTTCTCATAGCGTGTATCACAGTTTAACGTATTTGCAGCGATTACAGAAGATTCCTCGGTTATCAGCTGTGACGTGTCCTAAAAAGCGCTGCAGGAGCTTTGGTGATAGCAACCCACGCCTCTCGCTTATCAGTGGGATAATTCCTAAGCTGCGTGTTGTGTGGTAGCACTTGTATGGAGCTAATGACACAGTGGAGGGAGATACAATAGAATGCCGTGACCTTTTTGGTGATAAGTACTTCGTCTAATTTTCCACAATGTTCCTGGTGGAGTGTATACAGTATAAATTTGCTGGTACGACCAGTTCGGGAATTTCTCGTAGCGAATGTGTAGAGACTAGATGTTGCTAAAGAGTTAGCTGGTCTTGGTGATCATACTGCAAACTGTCGTGTTTATTGCTGTTTCATAAAAAATATGGATATTCGTATTCCGTTACTGGTGTCGAATTTTCTGAGCGAGACAGTATTGGCAAGATATAATATACAGCACAGAAAAGACTGTCATATAGTGCTTTTAGGACTCCTGCAGGACGCCTAATGGAATTGTAAGTCCAAGAATTTGTAGTCGAAAGAAGTAAAGTTGTGTGGCCTGGGCTGTATGGGATAGTTGGTATGAACGGAAGGTAAAGCACTTTCGAAGTTTTTGAAATGGGAAACAGCCCAGTTTACTTGCGAACGTGTGATTGCATTCTCGATTAGATGGTTGGAATGGCTCTGAGCACTACGGGACTTAACATCTGAGGTCATCAGTTCCCTAGAACTTTAGAACTACTTAAACCTAACTAACCTAAGGACATCACACATTTTCATGCCCGAGGCAGGATTCGAACCTGCGACCGTAGCGGTCGCACAGTTCCAGACTGGAGCGCCTAAAACCGCTCGGCCACAACGGCCGGCACTCGATTAGAATTCGAACTGACCGCGTACGCAAAGAGATAGAAACTATTGAAGGACTACAGCGTTATTAATAAGTCAAACAGATACGAAGCAGTCTCAAAAAATATTAAACAGTTCCATAATAAATTTCTTGTGTTTCAGTTTAAATACACACTTCTCTGTAATTAGCTGTTTTATTTATAGTACCGTAACACGTTCGAATAATTATACCCCCATGATACAATCCAAACAGAGATGTCACATAACTGATTTCTGGTTGTGCTTTATCTGGTTTCTCTGGCGCTGTATGGCAGTACGAAGCAGAAACATGGCATTTTAGTGTGCGGACGCATGTACTAAACTTTTTAAGTTTAAGATTACTGCTTCAGTACAGATGACAGTCTGACCGGAAATTCGTATACACAAACATATACTGGGGCAATAAATAAAATAATTAGGCAAAGAAATATCTATAGACTGAGATATCATTAAAGGCCAAATAGGGGCTCAAAATTCACGTATATAGCGGAAAGATGTAATGCCAGTTTCGAAAACTTACACATGTAGGATTTCACAGAAAATTCGAGATGTTTTCATACTTTAACTTAGAAAAGAGCATCTGCTGTGACAAATCTCACCACAGAGCAAGAAAATTTTCAGGTAATGATAATTAAAAGCCGTCTGGAACACCTGACTCCTGTGTTTCAGAAAATAAATGTTCAGCCACGGACAGCATTTAAGTATAAATTGGAAATTTGTGGTAAGGACTATGGGTCCAAACTGTTGAGGTCATCGGTTCCTAGGCTTACACACTAATTAAACTACACTACCGGCCATTAAAATTGCTACACCACGAAGATGACGTGCTACAGACCGGAAGTTTAGCCGACAGGAAGAAGATGCTGTGATATGCAAATGATTAGCTTCTCAGAACATTCACACAAGGTTGGCGCCGGTGGCAACACCTACAACGTGCTGACATGAGGAAAGTTTGCAATCGATTTATCATACACAAACAGCAGTTGACCGGCGTTGCCTGGTGAAACGTCATTGTGATGCCTCGTGTAAGGAGGAGAAATGCGTACCATCACGTTTCCGACTTTGATAAAGGTCGGATTGTAGCCTATCGCGATTGCGGTTTATCGTATCGCGACATTGCTGCTCGCGTTGGTCGAGATCCAATGACTGTTAGCAGAATATGGAATCGGTGGGTTCAGGAGGGTAATACGCAACGCCGTGCTGGATCCCAACGGCCTCGTATCACCAGCAGCCGAGATGAGAGGCATCTTATCCGCATGGCTGTAAATGATCGTGCAGCCACATCTCGATCCCTGAGTCAACAGATGGGGACTTTTGCAAGACAACAACCATCTTCACGAACAGTTCGATGACGTTTGCAGCACCATGGACTGTCAGCTTGGAGGCCACGGCTGCGGTGTCTCTTGACGCTGCATCACAGACAGGAGCGCCTGCGATGGTGTACTCAACGACGAACCTGGGTGCAGGAATGGCAAAACGTCATTTTTTCGGATGAATCCAGGTTCTGTTTACAGCATCATGATGGTCGCATCCGTGTTTGGCGACATCGCGGTGAACGCATGTTGGAATCGTGTATTCGTCATCGCCGTACTGGCGTTTCACCCGGCACGATGGTATGGGGTGCCATTCGTTACACGTCTCGACCACCTCTTGTTCGCATTGACGGCACTTTGAACAGTGGACGTTACATTTCAGATGTGTTACGCCCCGAGGCTCTACCCTTCATTCGATCCCTGCGAAACCCTACATTTCAGCAGGATAATGAACGCCCGCATCTTGCAGGCTCTGTGCGGGCCTTTGATACAGAAAATGTTTGACTGCTGCCCTGGCCAGCACATTCTCCAGATCTCTGACCAATTGAAAACGTCTGGTCAATGGTGGCCGAGCAACTGGCTCGTCACCATGCGCCAGTCACTACTCCTGATGAACTGTGGTATCGTGTTGAAGCTGCATGGGCAGCTGTACCTATACACGCCATCCAAGCTCTGTTTGACTGAATGCCCAGGCGTATCAAGGCCGTTATTACGGCAGGAGGGGGTTGTTGTGGGTACTGATTTCTCAGGATCTATGCGGCCATATTGCGTGAAAATGTTTAAATGGTTCAAATGGCTCTGAGCAGTATGGGACTTGACATCTGTGGTCATCAGTCCCCTAAAACTTACAACTACTTAAACATAACTAGCCTAAGGACATCACACACATCCATGCCCGAGGCAGGATTCGAACCTGTTACCGTAGCGGTCACGCGGTTCTTGACTGAAGCGCCCAGAACCGCACGGACACACCGGCCGGCCGTGAAAATGTAATCACATGTCAGTTATAGTATAATATATTTGTCCAATGAATACCCGTTTATTATCTGCATTTCTTCTTGGTGTAGCAATTTTAATGGGCAATAGTGTAACTTGCGCCAAGGACAACACTCACACTCATGCCCGAGGGAGGACTCGAACCTCCGACGGCGGTATTTAAATATAAGGGGCATTCAAAAAGAAACGAGCCGGAGGCATCATTACAGAAGCCAGTACCTGTTTGTTAGAAGTATTGACCCAGGCTGTTGAGACATTTGTCCCACTGTGACACAAGGCAGTGAACGGCTTTCTCATAAAATGCCCGGGGCTGCGATGTTAACCAGTTCAGCACGTACAGTTGAACATCGTCGTCGACACGAGTGCAGGAACGGTTATGCTGATGTTCTTTGACCAAGATGACCCCCTTCTGATTCACTTCCTGCAGCACGGGACATCAGTGAATGCCCAGCGTTACTCGCAAACCTTGACCACCTTTCGCCAAGCGACCAAATCAAAACGTCTAGGCACTTTCACCCGTGGGGTCATTTTGCTCCACGTCAATTCACAGCGTCATACGGCCAACATAGGCGCGTAAATCCTGCATAAATTCAAATCGGAGGTACTCGGCCACCCTCCATACAGTCCAGACCTCTCTGCCTGTGATTCCGTCATTTCTGGCCCCCTTAAAAAGGCTCTGAGGGGCAAAAGAATCACGTCAGACGACGACGTGCAGCTGTACGCGCGGAACTGGTTAACATCGCAGCTCCGGGAGTTTTATGAGACAGCCATTCACCGCCTTGTCACAATGACACAAGTGTCTCAACAGCCAGGGTCAATACTTCTAACATACAGGTACTTGTTTCTGTAATTATGCCTCTGACTCGTTTCTTTTTGATCGCCCCTTATACTAAAAACAAACATGTCACCAGACGCAACTGGGACTACCTAGAAACCAACTGAACCTCCCTGCTACGGTGCTAACTATAGGAAATACACTATCTGATCAAAAGTATCCGGACATCTATTAGTGGACATTAATAAGGGACATGTCCACCATTCGCCTTTATTACAGCTTGGACTCTGCTGCGGACACTGCTAGTGAGGTGTCTGAATGTCTGTGGAGGAGTGCCAGCCCATTCTTCCTCAAGAGTCGAAAACAGAGAGGGTCGTGAATTTGGACGCTGGCATCTAGAGCGGAGTCAACGTTTTAACTCATCCCAAAGGTGTTCCATTGAGTTCGTCGGAACTCTCGGCACGCCGGCCCGTTTCAGGAATGTTGTTATCCACATGTCATTGCTTCACAGATGCTGCTCTGTGACAAGTGTGCATTGTCATGCTGATACAACAGATCATCGTCTGTCCTTCCAAATTTAACGTTTTCTTAAGCGCAGTAAGAAGACTACACCTTAACCAAGAAAAATACCCCCATATCGTAACAACACCCCTAGTCCGTTGTTCACTGTTGGCACTGCACGTGATGGAAGGTAACGTTCTCCAAGCATTCGCCAGACTCAAACCCTTCCATCAGTATTCCACAGGATACAGCGTGATCCATCACCCCAAATTACTCGTTTCTAGTCGTCCACTGTCCAGTAGAGTTTTTCTTTATACCGTCTCAAGCTTCGATTGGCTCTGACTACAGAAATGGGTGGCTTATTAGGTGCTGCTCGACCATTATACCCCACTAATTTCAGATCCCTATGCACACTAGACTGCAGGTAGCACACCGGAACTAACGAGTGACTCCTTATACTGACTTCATGAGGTTTTATGCAAACACTCTCCGCAACAATCGACGGTACCTGTCAGTCAATACATAAGATCTGCCTTGTCTTTGTTTAGCTGTGGTCGTTCCATTGCATTGCTTCTTCAGTCACATCAACAACAGTCAACTTGGAAAGCTTTAGAAGGGGGTTGAAATGTCCATGATGGAATTGTTCAAAAATGTGTGTGAAATCTTATGGGACTTAACTGCTAAGGTCATCAGTCCCTAAGCTAACACACTATTTAACCTAAATTATCCTAAGGACAAACACACACGCGCGCGCACACACCCATGCCCGAGGGAGGACTCGAACCTCCGCCGGGGCCAGCCGCATAGTCCATGATTGCAGCGCCTTAGGCCGCTCGGCTAATCCCGCGCGGCGACGGAATTGTTACTTAGGTGATATCCAATGACTCGTGCACGTTCGAAGTCGCTGAACTCTCCTGACCGAACCATTCTGCTGCTATTCTTTCTCCACTGACAACAAAATGCTCTCCGCCACCTTTTATAATGGGTGTCCGCCTCTTGACATCTAGTGGTCAGTTCCACATTACGTAGATGTCTCTGGACACGTTTGATCAGATAATGTAACTCTAAGGGGGGTGAACGGTGAACTGTGTTGCGGCCTGCACGGAAAAATCAAGCAGATTACTCTACCGTGATAGCTGAATCCTCAATAAACCTTCATCATTATGGTGAAGATGATTAGTTTTAAAAAAGTCCATAGAATCCGTAAAGTGACTGAAAGTGATGATTGCGCCAGTATTTTCAAATATCTATGACATCATAATCTATATTTCAGCAAAGAGTGTGTTACGGGAAATTTTTCAAGTTATTTAAATGTATTGTATTGTATTGTATTGTATGTTAACCGGGGACCTAGAAACGATGGAGAGGCTCCGTCTCCGCCGCAGCCGCAGTGGTCCACAACCCCACGACGACTACCGCAGTCCACTTCACCCCTCCGCCGCCCCACACCGAACCCAGGGTTATTGTGCGGTTCGGCCCCCGGTGGACCCCCCAGGGAACGTCTCCCACCAGATGAGTGTAACCCCTTTGTTTGCGTGGTAGAGTCATGGTGAAGAACTTGCATATGTGAAGAACTTGTTTGCGCAGCAATCGCCGACATAGTGTAACTGAGGCGGAATAAGGGGAACCAGCCCGCATACGCCGAGGCAGATGGAAAACCGCCTAAAAACCATCCACAGACTGGCCGGTTCACCGGACCTCGACACAAATCCGCCGGGCGGATTCGTGCCGGGGACCAGGCGCTCCTTTCCGCCCGGAAAGCAGTGCGTTAGACCGCACGGCCAAACGGGCGGGCATTGAAATGTATAATAGAAGGTAAAGGAAAACTATTGTTCGTTGATAAAGGTAAATCAGGACGACACACATTGAAATCCACTTCCTACGAATTACAAATAACCTAAATTGGAACGATCCCATAGATAATGTTGTGGGTAGCGCAAACCAAAGACTGCGATTCATTGGCAGAAGACTTAGAAGGTGCCACAGCTCTACTAAAGAGACTGTTTACACCACGCTTGTCCACCCTATCCTGGAGTATTGCTGTGCGGTGTGGGATCCGCATCATGTGAGACTAACGGATGACATCGAGAAAGTTCTAAGAACGGCGAAACAGAGGAGATAGTGCCACAGACATGATACGTGAATTGGAGTGGCAATCGTTAAAACAAAGGCGTTTTTCGTTGTGACGGGATTTTCTCATGAAATTTCAATCACCAGTTTTCTTCTCCGGTTGAGAAAACATCCACCTTCGTAGGGAGAAATGATCATCACGATAAAATAAGAGAAAACAGGGCTCGTACAGAAAAAATTAAGTGCTAGTTTTTCCCACACGCCGTTAGAGAGTGGAATGGTAGACTGACAGCTTGAAAGTGGTTCACTGAACCTCTGCCAGGCACTTTATTGTGAATAGCAGAGTAACCACGTAGATGTATATGTGAATCTGGGTAGTAGCTTTAAGAACATACAAAATTTGAAAACTCTTTTCACCGACGCTACATTGTCACCTTCTGACGGAGTACTTACTATCTTTCATCCTTTTCCTCTATAAAACAACTTGTTCTGTCAGCTAAGGACTCAATGTACCGCCAACCATCTTTCTGTAGCTGTAACTCTCGTAAACTGCGAGACAATTCAGTGTTTGTTACAGTCTGCTGATTTCATATATTCGTTGAGACATGCCTTACGTTACTACACTACTGGAAATGGAAAAAAGAAAACATTGACACCAGTGTGTCAGACCCACCATACTTGCTCCGGACACTGCGAGAGGGCTGTACAAGCAATGATCACACGCACGGCACAGCGGACACACCAGGAACCGCGGTGTTGGCCGTCGAATGGCGCTAGCTGCGCAGCATTTGTGCACCGCCGCCGTCAGTGTCAGCCAGTTTGCCGTGGCATACGGAGCTCCATCGCAGTCTTTAACACTGGTAGCATGCCGCGACAGCGTGGACGTGAACCGTATGTGCAGTTGAAGGACTTTGAGCGAGGGCGTATAGTGGGCATGCGGGAGGCCGGGTGGACGTACCGCCGAGATGCTCAACACGTGGGGCGTGAGGTCTCCACAGTACATCGATGTTGTCGCCAGTGGTCGGCGGAAGGTGCACGTGCCCGTCGACCTGGGACCGGACCGCAGCGACGCACGGATGCACGCCAAGACCGTAGGATCCTACGCAGTGCCGTAGGGGACCGCACCGCCACTTCCCAGCAAATTAGGGACACTGTTGCTCCTGGGGTATCGGCGAGGACCATTCGCAACCGTCTCCATGAAGCTGGGCTACGGTCCCGCACACCGTTAGGTCGTCTTCCGCTTACGCCCCAACATCGTGCAGCCCGCCTCCAGTGGTGTCGCGACAGGCGTGAATGGAGGGACGAATGGAGACGTGTCGTCTTCAGCGATGAGAGTCGCTTCTGCCTTGGTGCCAATGATGGTCGTATGCGTGTTTGGCGCCGTGCAGGTGAGCGCCACAATCAGGACTGCATACGACCGAGGCACACAGGGCCAACACCCGGCATCATGGTGTGGGGAGCGATCTCCTACACTGGCCGTACACCACTGGTGATCGTCGAGGGGACACTGAATAGTGCACGGTACATCCAAACCGTCATCGAACCCATCGTTCTACCATTCCTAGACCGGCAAGGGAACTTGCTGTTCCAACAGGACAATGCACGTCCGCATGTATCCCGTGCCACCCAACGTGCTCTAGAAGGTGTAAGTCAACTACCCTGGCCAGCAAGATCTCCGGATCTGTCCCCCATTGAGCATGTTTGGGACTGGATGAAGCGTCGTCTCACGCGGTCTGCACGTCCAGCACGAACGCTGGTCCAACTGAGGCGCCAGGTGGAAATGGCATGGCAAGCCGTTCCACAGGACTACATCCAGCATCTCTACGATCGTCTCCATGGGAGAATAGCAGCCTGCATTGCTGCGAAAGGTGGATATACACTGTACTAATGCCGACATTGTGCATGCTCTGTTGCCTGTGTCTATGTGCCTGTGGTTCTGTCAGTGTGATCATGTGATGTATCTGACCCCAGGAATGTGTCAATAAAGTTTCCCCTTCCTGGGACAATGAATTCACGGTGTTCTTATTTCAATTTCCAGGAGTGTATATATTTCAAGCTTTTGCTGACACTTATAACACTATCACTGCACCGTTTAGTATACTGATATAATATTTATAACCAACTTTAGTATTTAGATGCAGTTAATGTTACTCTTTCGTAGGATTTTTACAGATTTAACCGTGAAATGCCGAAAGGATTTTGCTTATCGGAGTAGAAATTAAAGTTACGTAAAACACAGAAAGTGTCAGATGCAATTTAAATAATGTAACTAATCAAATTTACTCAAACGAAAAGTAAAAGTAAAAAGTTTTGTGAAAAAAAGCACCTATACTCCTTTCTTACGAAAGTGCAATGAACCCTACCACAAGCAGAAAAATGTTATAGCGGATAAAAGCAGTTATTGTAAGATATTAAAGTTTTCACAAACACAAATGATTCTTTAACACTCATCAACAGTAAATACTTTGCCAAAGCTGAGTTATTTAATCATCACAGCACCCTTTCATTACTAAACTAGAAATGGACATGGACCTAGTCTTATTTCAGCAGAAACTTTCTACACAGCACAAATTTATTTAAAATTCACTTGCATTAAGTGCACACATTCTTTAGTAACCAATGTTGTAACTTTTTGTAAACAAGGGGACTCATAGTAGCTTTACCTTCAGTAATAAAAACAGTAAGTAGGGGGGTCCCAATCTGATATTACACTTTTCATCACACAAAGTGCACAAAACTCAACATAAACTTTGAAAGCAGTTGGTGTATTCATTAATCAAATAACTTTATGCATTTTGAAAAACTTGAAATGGAAGGGGGAGGGGGCTTAATCTTGACTACTATTATAAAGCAAACTGGATACACTTTTCTGAAGCAAATTAAAATAAATAAATTTGACTCACATTAAATGCCTTTTCAACACTTAGTGCAGCGGATATTTTTACCAGATATTGTGTTTCATATCTACCTATGAAAACGTTTACTTGAACTAACCTGAACATAACTTGTCAACTATTCGTCATCAGCACAATCATTTAATTTATAGCCTATCGCGATTGCGGTTTATCGTATCACGACATTGCTGCTCGCGTTGGTCGAGACCCAATGACTGTTAGCAGAATATGGAATCGGTGGGTTCAGGAGGGTAATACGGAACGCCCTGCTGGATCCCAACGGCCTCGTATCACTAGCAGTGGAGATGACAGGCATTTTATACGCATGGCTGTAACGGATCGTGCAGACACGTCTCGATCCCTGAGTCAACAGATGGGGATGTTTGCAAGACAACAGCCATCTGCACGAACAGTTCGACGTTTGCAGCAGCATGGACTATCAGCTCGGAGACCATGGCTGCGGTTACCCTTGACGCTGCATCACAGACAAGAGCGCCTGCGATGGTATACTCAACGACGAACCTGGGTGCACGAATGGCAAAACAACATTTTTTCGGATGAATCCAGGTTCTGTTTACAGCATCATGATGGTCGCATCCGTGTATGGCGACATCGCGGTGAACGCATATTGTAAGCGTGTATTCGTCATCGCCATACAGGCGTATCACCCGGCGTGATGGTATGGGGTGTCATTGGTTACACGTCTCTGTCACCTCTTGTTCGCATTGACGGCACTTTGAACAGTGGACGTTACATTTCAGATGTGTTACGACCCGTGGCTCTACCCTTCATTCGATCCCTGCGAAACCCTACAATTCAGCAGGATAATGCACGACCGCATGTTGCAGATCCTGTACGGGCCTTTCTGGATACAGAAAATGTTCGACTGATGCCCTGGCCAACACATTCTCCACATCTCTCACGAACTGAAAACGTCTGGTCAATGGTGGCCGAGAAACTGGCTCGTTACAATACGCCAGTCACTACTCTTGATGAACTGTGGTATCGTGTTGAAGCTGCATGGGCAGCTGTACCTGTACACGCCATCCAAGCTCTGTTTGACACAATGTCCAGGCGTATAAAGGCCGTTATTACGGCCAGAGGTGGTTGTGCTGGGTACTGATTTCTCAGGATCTATGAACCCAAATTGCGTGAAAATTTAATCACATGCCAATTCTTGTATAATATATTTTTCGTGAATATCCGTTTATCTGTATTTCTTCTTGGTGTAGCAATTTTAATGGCCAGTAGTGTATGTATGACAACAGGTTTATGAAAGAGAAACTATGAAAAAACACTAGGTTACAGGGAGGAATCGAAAGTAACACTTTGCTTTCGTCATAGTCTTCTAGCATGTTACTAATAACTCCAGGAAAGATGCAGTTCTAAGGCGTGAAACAATATTGACGTACCTGTGTGTTTCTCTATGCAGTGATTCGTTTATAGAGGAGTTTTAAAGTGAAAAACTTAAGTTTTTACAGTAACAGTATTTATTCTGAATCGGGTGCAGCGAAACACAGAGCGACAGACGAAATTGTTCCGCCCAGGCTTCCTGGAATGTTGAGCATAGAGGAAGCGGGCCTCATGGCAGAAACAGTTCACAGGTAGCGGCCCGAACGTGGTCTCTCGCTACTGGCAGCAGTGTAGGACGACAACAAAGCGGCGCTCTCTACGGAATGTAGCGAGCACGTTTGCAGCGGTCAAAGGGCTAATCAAATCTCTGTACGGGTGATGTATTTCAAGCTTTTCGAAGCAGTAAATCACAGACGTTAGCCAACTGTAGCCACAGCTTTTGACCGTGTACCTGGTGAAATAGGCGACACACGTGCAGTAACACTTAGCGTGCGGCTGACGTAATACTGCGGCGTTTAACGAGAATGTGCCGCGGATGTATTGTATGCGATGATTTCCCGCGGTTCCGAACGTACTTTTTACGGCTCCCAGAATCACCCGTGAGGTTTGGAGGCTTCGTAGATGACAGTAGCGGTATCATTCGAACAATTCGTCCTTTTGAAACATTTGTTACTGTGTCTTGCTTCGTAGGCAATAGGTGATGTTAGAGTTCTCTCTGTTTCGTCCGTCTTTGTGCTTTTCTGTTAATGTTGCGTTCAAAATGTGCAATGAAGAGGAGAAACGTTTGGGGAAAATGATTTAAAAGCTCTTGGTGAGTTTACAGATGATGGAAACGAACTATTTGATGACGATTCAGATAACACATCATCTGAAAATTGTAGGTTTTGAAGATGGGTTGCTGCATGTTTATGAAGAAATATCCTTCAGCTGCATCAGGAAATGAATGCGAGCATAGGAGTCCAGTGAATGTAATGTCTGAATGTGTATATATCCATGTTTCAACTTGCGTCGCACTGTACTCCACTATTAATGCAATCTTTTGCTTTGATATTGTGTTTTGTATGTTTATTTAGATGTAAATTGGCTGTAAAAGAAATATAAAGAAAAGATCATGTCCTTGTTTACATATTTGAATACTAGAATTCGCATTCAAATTTTCCTGTGATTACTGTCAAATTGAAGTTTTATTGGCTATTTCGGTTTTAATATTAGCAGTACCAAGATACGTGTATTTAAAGTAGAAAGTCTAATAAACCCAAAAATGATTTGAAATTCCAACTACATATTTGTACACACGTACTATAATTCTAAAATCAATATTTCAGCCGGTCCACAAGTAATAGCAGCTACCCACGAAACCAACAAATGTTCAAATGGGTGTGAAATCTTATAGGACTTAACTGCTAAGGTCATCAGTCCCTAAGCTTACACAATACTTAACCTAAATTATCCTAAGGACAAACACATACACCCATGCCCGATAGAGGACTCGAACCTCCGCCGTGACCAGCCGCACAGTCCATGACTGCAGTGCCTTACACCGCGCGGCTAATCCCGCGCACGAAAGCAACACCGTAGGTCTTAAGTTACGTACTAAAATTTCAGAAACTGTGTGTCACAAAATAATTAAATTCTGGCAGTGAAAGCCTGGAGGGCGCGATCAATTAATTTTCTATGATATTTTAGGGTTGTACTCGATTTTGTTAATGTGGTGGCACGAGAGATGTGACGCAGGAATAACGTGGCTGAGGAAGCATGGCGGCGTGTCTCGGTATTCCTTGTCCAACCGCGTTACGTGCTGTGGCTTGGAAATGTGCTGATACCGATGCATGCCAAGGGCGGCCGCAGTTGCGAAACTGAAGGACATTGCACGGTGTTGTTCTTTGATAGCTTCTTTTCGTATAAAGGATGTTGGCACGATGCAGACTACTACCAAAGTCCACAATAAAAGAGAACTGAGTTTAGCAAACAAACTTTGTTAGAAAAAGAATTGACACTGACCCTTACCTGCTAATATTCAGATTACAGATTTATTATCTAATTGTATTTATACTTATTAAAACTGTATTGTATTGGTGTCAACTTTCCAGTCAGTTTTGACTATTACAGGACGCCTACACTGTAAATTGCAGGACATCCTAAATTATGTCGGAATGGAACATAACAATGCTTTTCCTTGTCGTAGTCAGATATAACTGAATGATCTGTCTTCCACAGTTTGTGTCAACCGAAATATAAAGCTTGAAATAAGCACAATTTTTACGGTTAAATATAATGAGTTAGTATTAATACAGTACTTAAACAATCTCCGAAAACTCAAAGAAAGAACTAAAGCCACTATACACTCGGGGTAATGTAGTGTGCGTAGTAAAAGATATCCAGTATTGTTGCATATCATTTGGCTCCACGGTTGTGAGCTCTAGATCCTTTGGAGCAGTTGTCAGACGAAGATTGCGGGATAAAGATGATCAGCTTTCAAATTGGCTATGGAAAGTTTTACAAATTCGACGTATTAAATTTCTACAATTCCTGTATATTTTGAGCTCTACGAAGCCACGGTACGCGAGAAAACTTGTAGACGTCGAGGCCAACTGAGCTTCATACGTATCAGGGGCAGGTATCCCAGATTGACAGCAATGCTAACTCACTCAAAGAAGGGCTTTTCACGTAGTTATTAACCACTGAGTATTAAACAGTGCATCTGCCTATATAGGATGTTAAAAAAATTATTCGATATCTTTAAATGTGGTAGTATGGACCAAAAAACACACAAACTTCTAGTAAACGTGGACTCTAACGTGTGCACCTTACGAGCAATGTGTACTTTCTCAACTCCGATATTGTTGAATACAGGTCTTCTACTGCAGTCTCTTTGCTATTACAACTGACCTATAGAATGCATGCAATAAGCAAATCAAGACACATTCCTCTGTTAGTGTCCATGGATACAGTATGCAGGAAACGTGTGTTTCTGTTAGTGTAAATCTTATTCACAGATTCGCGTATTAGTCGACTACAATATTACTGGACCTGGTAGCGTGGTCGTTCCAATTCCCTTATCGTGAGTTTTTATCGTGATATTTCACGACAAGACGCTGAGCCACTTGATAGGATTGCACAACGGTCTGCAAATCATTCACTGTGCAACGCGTTTTCCTGTTCGTCACTGTACTTTTACACTGTAATGTCATCGCACGTTTCCGGTAACGACCGCTGGAGACCACGTACAGTATTATCGTGGTTGAGGAGTAAGTGCAGCACAACTTCAGGACCTAACCGACTACCAAAGAGGTTGACTGGTGCAAGGTATCTTCAGTTAATACGAACGACTTGCCTGTCTACTAAAAGAGGTACCATTTTAACGACGAATGGCGATGTGTTTCATGCATCATGGAGCATCAACCCATTTTCTGAGGAATGTCCTAGAACTCCTCAGACATTCATTTAATGGCCAATGGATTGGACGGACGTACGTTGTACAACTCGTACGTTGAACAGCTCGTTTCTCCGATCTTAATTCCTTGGATTTTTGGTTGTGGGGGCACTTGAAATCTTGGTATATGCAGTCCCAATTAATCACGTACAAACACTACAGTAAACGCGTCATCAATGTTTGTCAGCGTATCCGTGACCTACCTGAAGTTTTTCAGAGAATGTGTGATTCCCTAAAACATTGCATAGAAGCATACATTACAGTGGATGAATTTAGCGATGCCTCACAAGTGCAGGTAGTGTGTGATATCAAGCAGATTACATTAGCTCTTGTTTCACAGTAACAGAATAATGTTTACAGCATTGTTGGTCGTTAGTGATTGCAAAGAGCTTGCAGTAGAAGAGATATTTAGATTCACAAGCTGCGACATTGTCGCGAATAAAATAGTGACCCGTATATACAATAAATTTCCTTTAATTTACATCTATGGTCACAAACTTTTTGTTAACAGATTACCAGTTTCGGTCTATAATTATCTTCATCAGATATGTTTATAAAAACGAAGTCCTAATGTACTGCAGCCATAGTGGCATCGTCAAATGTTAAATGCATTTTGCATTAGGTCTTCGTTTTTACAAACAAATCTGATGATGGTCATTATAGACCGAAACCGGAAATCTGTTAACAGAAAGTTTGTGACCATAGACGTAAATTTAAGGAAACTTAAGATATTTAGATGTTTCACAGTAGCAAAGATGAAGAATTGCTCATAGCTAAAAGTATCTTTGGTCAGTTAAGTTCGTATCGGCGTTTCCTGTAGTTGGGTGTGTTGCATATCTATCGAGCGTTACTTCATAACGAGGAGAAGGAGATTAGTTTTTAACATTCCATCTCGGATTAGGGAAGGAAGGGGAAGGAAATTGGCCACGATCTTTCAAAGAAACCATCTCGGAGTTTGCCTGAAGCGATTTAAGGAAATCACGGAAAACCTAAATCAGGATGGCCGGAAGCGGGTTTGAACTGTCGTCCTCCCGAATGCGAGCCCACTGTGCTAACCACTGCACCATCTCGCTCGGTATCTCACAACGACAGCTCTCTTTACTTATGCGATGATATATCGCAGTACCTCTGACATGTCACTGAGACTGCATGTGTTACAAACACCGTTAGTTAGCGTGAGAAATATCTAGTGCTGGCATGAGGGAGTTACAAATATCAGCTTAGTACCACGTTCCTTAGGCGAATCACTTCGTAAATTCGATGAAAATGGCGATTTTATTATGAGCTTTCACCGCCAGTGGCGTACAACCGCGCTTTCTGTCTGTTAGTACACACCCCAGCGATCATTGTCTATATTCAAAGTCGCGATATTTGTGTGGAAGACTACTTCGCTCGGAAACAAATATCTTGATTTATAAAGCTTGTTTAGTTTTAAACATGGGTATCGTTAGCGACTGTTCTGTGCGCCTGTAGAAACAAGAGCGCTTTTTATGCAGGGTTACAGTAACATATTCGTTGCGATCGTGTTCTCAATAACTGGTCGCTTATAAGACGATCACATCCTTCTTCCTAAGACACACTGGTACCACTGGCAAGAAGAACAAATGAGACATGTCCAACCATCGCAGATTTTCGCTCAGTATTGTTTGGTGTCAGCAGCATTCAGTTATTGGCCAAGTATTGTTCTTAGTAGGTGATGTGTTACAGACTCTCTGTGATCAGCAGGCTTATAAAGTATCTGTTGGAAGTGTAGAAATTTATATTTCCAGAGCCACAGCTGTCAGTAGGGGGTATTTCTGATACATCGCTCATTGTCGAATGTCGCCATATTGGCGCTACGATCGTAATATTTAATTGTAATTGCACTGTTAAATACGTGGCTGCGTTCCTAGGACGATTCTGCCTGGCATAGGAGGCACGTCGCAGAGGTGGCAGGAACGACTTGGAGTTTCCAGCGTAAGTTATGAGCCGTCATTATTGAATCGCCTGAACTGAACAGGCTGGGGTACAACGTGCAGCTGGCCTAACCATGTGGCCCTCTAGGGGGGTGAATAGCAAACTAATACTCAAGATTTATTGGACACACCTTCTCATCCCGTGTGTTCAATGAATTCGAAAGTAAAGTTCTATGCACTAACTTGGCAGAAAATCGTAAGAAATTTTGGCCTGATGTCAAAGTGGTAGGTGGATCAAAACAAAACGTCCAGACACTCTGTGACCAAAATGGTACTGAAACAGAGGATGACAGACTAAAGGCCGAAATACCAAATGTATTCTTCCAAAGCTGTTTCACAGAGGAAGACTGCACTGTAGTTACTTCTCTAGATTGTCGCACAGATGACAAAATGGTAGATATCGAAATAGACGACAGAGGGATAGAGAAACAATTAAAATCGCTCAAAAGAGGAAACGGCGCTGGACCTGATGGGATACCAGTTCGATTTTACACAGAGTACGCGAAGGAACTTGCCCCCCTTCTTGCAGCGGTGTACCGTAGGTCTCTAGAAGAGCGTAGCGTTCAAAAGGATTGGAAAAGGGCACAGGTCATCCCCGTTTTCAGGGAGGGACAAGGAACAGATGTGCAGAACTATAGACCTATATCTCTAACGTCGATCAGTTGTAGAATTTTGGAACACGTATTATGTTTGAGTATAATGACTTTTCTGGAGACTAGAAATCTACTCTGTAGGAATCAGCATGGGCTTAGAAAAAGACAATCGTGTGAAACCCAGCTCGCGCTATTCGTCCACGAGACTCAGAGGGCCATAGACACGGGTTCCCAGGTAGATTCCGTGTTTCTTGACTTCCGCAAGGCGTTCGATACAGTTCCCCACAGTCGTTTAATGAACAAAGTAAGAGCATATGAGCTATCAGACCAATTGTGTGATTGGATTGAAGAGTTCCTAGATAACAGAACGCAGCATGTCATTCTCAATGGAGAGAAGTCTTCCGAAGTAAGAGTGATTTCAGGTGTACCGCAGGGGAGTGTCGTAGGACCGTTGCTATTCACAATATACATAAATGACCTTGTGGATGACATCGGAAGTTCACTGAGGCTTTTTGTGGATGATGCTGTGGTATATCGAGAGGTTGTAACAATGCAAAATTGTACTGAAATGCAGGAGGATCTGCAGCGAATTGACGCATGGTGCAGGGAAAGGCAGTTGAATCTCAATGTAGACAAGTGTAATGTGCTGCGAATACATAGAAAGATAGATCCCTTATCATTTAGCTACAAAATAGCAGGTCAGCAGCTGGAAGCAGTTAATTCCATAAATTATCTGGGAGTACGCATTAGGAGTGATTTAAATGGAATGATCATATAAAGTTGATCGTCGGTAAAGCAGATGCCAGACAGATTCCTTGGAAGAATCCTAAGGAGATGCAATCCGAAAACAAATGAAGAAGGTTACAGTACGCTTGTTTGCCCACTGCTTGAATACTGCTCAGCAGTGTGGGATCCGTACCAGATAGGGTTGATAGAAGAGAGAGAGAAGATCCAACGGAGAGCAGCGCGCTTCGTTACAGGATCATTTAGTAATCGCGAAAGCGTTACGGAGATGATAGATAAACTCCAGTGGAAGACTCTGCAGGAGAGACGCTCAGTAGCTCGGTACGGGCTTTTGTTGAAGTTTCGAGAACATACCTTCACCGAAGAGTCAAGCAGTATATTGCTCCCTCCTACGTATTTCTCGCAAAGAGACCATGAGGATAAAATCAGAGAGATGAGAGCCCATACAGAAGCATACCGACAATCCTTCTTTCCACGAACAATACGAGACTGGAATAGAAGGGAGAACCGATAGAGGTACTCAAGGTACCCTCCGCCACACACCGTCAGGTGGCTTGCGGAATATGGATGTAGATGTAGATTGTGAGTATCCTCTGTGGAAATTTGAGAAGATTCAATATGGACAAGTGTTTAAGCTGGACAATTATTCCCTCCCATGTAAATTGACTGGTTGATTGCTTGTACTGCCCTTCTGCACATGCCCTGTCTATTTGGTTGAGCGAACATGGAATGTGATGTTTGTCGTGTGCATGTAGATGGTGAAAAACAGGTGGAAGAGACATAAGATTCTATGTATTACGAGGGTAATCCCATAAGTAAGGTCTCCTATTTTTTTATAAGTACAGAACTCTGTGTGGCAGTTGGTCACTCTGTTATGAAGAATGCTTCACGCGCTGTGAGTAAACATGAGCACGCCGTGCTGAGGCGCTCAGTCGTGGCTTGGCAGCCGTTGAGAATGGACCTCCCGTTGGATATTACCGCCAAGTGCCAATTGCGCGCAGTTACTCGGTTTTTGAATGCAAGGTTCACTGCACCGATTGATATCCATCGCCAATTGATGGAAGTGTATGGTGAGGCGTGCATGGATGTCAAAAATGTTCGTAAGTTGTGTAGAGAGTTTGCAGCTGGTCGGACCGAAATTCACGACGAACAAAGCAGCGGGAGACCGTCAATTTCTGAGGACCACAATTAACGCTGTCAGGTACTGTGAGACTCTGAAAAAACTCAAAGGGGCAATTCAGAGCCGGAGAAGAGGATTGTTGAGCAACGGCGTACACATTCTGCATGACAATGCTCGCCCACACATCAGTGGAACATAATCACACACCCACCCACCCTATAGTCCTGACTTGGCACCCAGTGACTATCACCTGTTCCCTGGGTTAAAAGAACATTTGGCAGGAAAGCGATTCAGCTCCGACGACGACGTGAAAGAAGAGGTTCGTAACTTTCTGAACAGAATGGCGGTGAGCTGGTATGACATAGGCATACAAAAACTGCCATAGCGTCTATAAAAATGCATCGACAGAAATGGTGAGTATGTCGAAAAATAGCTAAATGTTCAAGCTGTAAACTGATGTAAACCATTGTAGAAATAAACAGGTCTATGTACTTATAAAAAAATAGGAGACCTTACTTTTGGGGTTATCCTCGTAGAACCGTATTTGACTCTGTAAAGTACAAGGGTGATTTGGAAACTGTTAAATCATTGACATCGGTATTCATTAAAAAATATGAGAAGAACAACCAGTTTCCTCTATTTTCGAGTTTTCATGTAAGAATCTTCACAGATGAGGTAAGTTTCTAGTTACTCAGCGATTTTTAGCACATCCCACATAGTGACCTTGCTATAGTTTCGGATTTCTAGAGATATAATTTCCACTCTGTATCTTCGGATTTATAGTGAGCAAGCGCTTGGTAACATACTGCTACGTGCTTGATATGGAGAGCTGTCGCGTTAGTGGTATGATATTCTGGCAAATCACGTGAAAATACATATGATCCTGTAATCCCAGTGTCTGGAGATGATAATAACACATTACAGGAACCATGGTATGAAGCAGGCCATATCGGAAAGAAGTACCATTAGCAGACGCCTGTGCTGGGGAACCAACCCAGCCCTTTTACACCAGTTCAGAGGGTGGCTGCTGTCTGTGGAGGACGCTCTGATCACTCACCAGGCCAGCATGTGCAAGGGGGGGGGGGGGGGGCGGCAATTGACTCGTGACCGTTGGCCACAGTGGATGACCGCTCAACCTCATGGGAAGTATCTAATGCTATATGCGGTGCATGTGCTTCCGATTTTTTGGGATCTGTCTGTCTTCGCGGTATATTTATGGGCGTCTGATGGTCGATCACTATATGCAGGATGCAGAAGTGATGATTTTGTCTGGTGCAGGATACGGATTGTGCTTAGTACATTGATGTGATAGGGTGGTACAATCGTTTGTGGTGATATATCCTGGTTGGAGATGGCTTTCACGCCGAAAAACTCAAGCTATCCTAGACAGCAGCAGAACAGTGTAAGAGAGGAAGTGCCTTTGGTGGTTGGGTCGGGTTGGGTTGTTTAGGGCAGGAGACCAGACAGCGAGGTCATCGGTCTCATCGGATTAGGGAAGGACGGGAAAGGAAGTCGGCCGTGCCCTTTCAAAGGAACCATCCCGGCATTTGCCTGAGGCCATTTAGGGAAATCACGGAAAACCTAAATCAGGATGGCCGGACGCGGGACTGAACCGTCGTCCTCCGAATGCGAGTCCAGTGTGCTAGCTACTGCGTCACCTCGCTCGGTTTTGGCGGTAGTTTCCGTATTTCATAACCTGTAGACCTTTTTTTAAAGCGTTTAACTATCAGTGAAATATAACTACTGTACGTTTTTCGATCTGTAAAAAATATTTTTCTGCTGAAAGTCTCGTTATTTCTCCAACTGCAGAAAGTGGTGGACAGTGCTCCCACACCGGCAGCAGCAGTTTGGTGAGTAAGTTCAGTAAGAACCAATCGGAATGCTCCATTCACAGGAGGTTCCATGACATCGGAGAGTCACAAGACATTATTTGTGCAGTCTTATTCGTTCTAGCGTTCAGACAAAAGTCCAAGAAGATAACTCTCTTCTGGTTTGGACAGGTGGGAAGCTGTTCCCCACTTGCCATTGTGACTTGAGAGCATCTCCAGAACAGCAGTCGTAGGGCACCGATAATTCCAAAAAAATGGTTCAAATGGCTCTGAGCACAATGGGACTTAATATCTGAGGTCACCAGTCCCCTAGAACTTAGAACTACTTAAACCTAACTAAACTAAGGACATCACACACATCCATTCCCTAGGCAGGATTCGAACCTGCGACCGTAGCGGTCGCGCGGTTCCAGACTGAAGCGCCTAGAACCGCTCAGCCACAACGGCCGGCCCGAAAATTCCAGCCTGTCTTCTCGTCTGTAGGAAAGTACTTCGATTTCTGTGTGTGTGTGTGTGTGTGTGTGTGTGTGTGTGTGTGTGTGTGTGTGTGTGTGGGTGGGTGGGTGCGCAGTGATACATTTCCTTCCTGTGACATCATCCAGATATGTATGTGACAAAATTCTACACATTGCTTAAACAGCAGATTTAATAACTCCTGAAGCAGTTCGTGTTCATTGATAAGGGGTATCTGTGTGCCACAAATGCGACAGGGATGAGGAGGAAGGCTGTGGGAATTCCGGGCGTGACAGGAAGTGCTTAGTGTCCGGCCCTGCAGTTGCCGGTGGCCAGTACTGCGAGCCCAGCCCATGGCTTCTTACAGCGGGAGCGCACGTCAGAGAGTTTTTCAGATATGTATAGAGCAAACCTCGACAATGTAGCTACGTGGTACCTTTTTCTATCGGAATAAAAAAAAAGTACCACAATTAATCAAAATATCCACGGGTGTACTGCCGGTCTACAGTGTCCAACGTGCACAATATTTCGTCGATCATACATGTCGCCATCATCAGGTGAACTGACTGACTGAGCTCCTGTGAACGTGCCGGTACGGATATCCGTACGCTATGGCTGCTCAGGGGGAACTGGGTTCGGTCGCGGCGGCGGCAGATTTAAACACCCTCCGCCCGCGGCGCACTCCGCGGCTCGCGCCACGGTCGCGCGGTGGAACAGATTGCGACGGCGTCTGAGATGACGTCGGTGTGATGGCTCTATCCGCCGTGGTCGTCACAACTATACGTTTGCTCGATTTACTCTTGATTAACCCGATCGCTGGTTCCCAAGCCTTGCTAAGATTGTAGCCACAGTCACGGTTTATGAGGTCGTCATTGGTGCGAATATCGATGGCCTCTCTAACAATGCTGTCCCAGTATCTCGACGTCTGTACCAGAATCCTCGTGCGTTCATACTCCATGGCGTGATTTTCCGACAAACAATGTTCAGCGACCGCCGACTTGCTCGGATACATCAGTCGAGTGTGCCTCTGGTGTTCACGGCATCGATCCTCGACGGTACGCATCGTCTGACCAATATACGACTTACCACATTGACACGGAATCTGGTACACGCCGGCCTTTCTCAGACCGAGGTCATCTTTGGCGCTCCCCACCAGTGCACGAGTTTTATTCGGAGGACAAAACAGTTCCGACCCGGCGTTTCTTCAAAATGCGGGCGATTTTCCCCGAGAGTGCGTCTGTATATGGAATAAACGCAGTGGCCACCTCCTCCCTCGTGATTTCATCCATCAAAATGGCTCTGAGCACTATGGGACTTAACATCTGTGGTCATCAGTCCCTTAGAACGGAGAACTACCTAAACCTAACTAACCTAAGGACATCACACACATCCATGCCCGAGGCAGGATTCGAACCTGCGACCGTAGCAGTCGCGCGGCTCCGGACTGAGCGCCTAGAACCGCTAGACCACCGCGGCCGGCTTTCATCCATCTCCACAGGTTGTGCTGTAGTGGTTGGGCGGAGAGCACGTTGAATCTGCCACTCTGAGTACCCATTTATTCGAAATACAGTTCTCAGATGTTCCAATTCCTGGGGTAGACTCTCTGCGTCAGAGATAGTGCGCGCCCTATGTACCCCATTCCTCTGTGAAGGGTGTTGGCAGCTGTCTGCGTGCAAATACAGATCAGTGTGCGTTGTCTTCCGATACACCCCATGACCTAGGGTGCCGTCACCCCTTCTCTTGACCAAGACGTCAAGGAAAGGTAATTTACCCTCCGTTTCAGTCTCCATAGTGAACTTGATGTTGTGGTGTATTGAGTTTAGATGTGTAAGGATATTAAGGAGTTTATCCATATCATGTGGCTAGATGACGAATGTGTCGTCCACGTAACGGAAAAAGCAAGTAGGTTTCCATTCGGATGACGACAGGGCTTCCTCCTCGAAGTTCTCCATGTACAAATTCGCTACCACCGGTGAGAGTGGGCTACCCATGACGAACAAACGGAGGGAGTCGAGCAAACATATAGTTGTGACGACCACGGCGGACAGAGCCATCACACCGACGTCATCTCAGACGCCGTCTCAATCTGTTCCACCGCGCGACCGTGGCGCGGGGCGCGGACGGCGGAGGGAGTGCGTATCGGCACATTCACAGGAGCTCAGTCCGTCAGTTCACCTGATGATGGCGACATGTATGATCGCCGAAATATTGTGCCCGTTGGACACTGTAGACTGGCAGTACACCCGTGGATATTTTGATTATCAAATACGCCGGGAGAAACTCAAGAATCACAGTACCACAATTGTTTAGCATTGTCTGATACACTAGGGTCAATTTCGAGATGTATTGCGATTTCAGAAATAAATAAACAATATTCTGAAACAAATTATTTAAACAATGCTTTGTGCACGCTGTATTGACATACCGTCATGAGATCCTCCCAGTCCAGCAGCTAGACACACTGAGCGAATTTCCTTACATTTGTTCCCTGGGCCGCCATCTCGGATCGCGTCATGGTAGGGGGAGGGGAGAGGGTGACAGCAGGTGGTAATGTAAACTAGGTCATTCGGCCTCCAGACCTCAAGGTGAACACACTGGATGGAGCTACTACATAGTACTCGATCAATGGCTACTCAGATTATTTAAATAAGCAATATATCTCACTGCATCCAAACCCCCTGCGGGTCCGGGGATTAGAATAGGCCCGAGGTATTCCTGCCTGTCGTAAGAGGCGACTAAAAGGAGTCCATCCCCCTCACGGGGGTAGTTAGCGCCTGCGTCCGGAGACGGACGGTTCCACGACCTATGATTGTGGTCTTTTTGGTTTTTCACTTCTCGTTTCTTCCTTCCTTTTGTTGGTTCATTTCTTTGCTCTTCTCCACCTCACTGTCTTCCTTACTCTTTCCCTTGACTTCTCCTTGCCTTCTCATTGCCTTCTTCTCCTTGCCTTCTCATTGCCTTCTTCTCCTTGCCTTCTCATTGCCTTCTTCTCCTTGCCTTCTCTGGTCTCCGCCTCAGCGTTTGAGACAGTCTGTCCTCTTTCTCCCTCTCTCTCCGCTTTTTCCTCTTCTTCCTTCCTCCCTGTGCGTGCCTGAAGGCCGACCCACGCGTTCGCACGCGTAGCCGGTGACGGGGTAACGCGTAAGTCCCCGCCCTGGGTAGACATGTAAGGCACGTGCGTACCCCCTGGTAAAGGCCAGGCCTGGGGAGGGGTGATTGCCTGAGCTGATACCTTCTGACCATGCCGACTGGTCCCTCTGTCTGTTTCTCGGGAGGTGTGACCTGAGGTGTAAACATTCACCTAAGGCGGGAGTGCCCTCTGAGAGGGTCCCCACAAGGAAGGAGCGCGCCATCGGAGACGCTGGCAATCATGGGGGATTCCTCCGCAATGGATTCTACTCCATCTCTTTCGACTTCTGCCCAAAAACGGAAACGTGACCAGCCACCAGTGACAAAAGTACTACCGCCTGCCCCACAGTTCCTCGTCGTTTCTCGATCTGAGGACGGAAAGGATTTTTCCTCTGTCAACCCTTTCGTTATCCAGAAGGGCGTAGATGCCATAGCCGGATCTGTCAAATCTTGTACCAGTTTGCGTAACGGTACCTTATTACTAGAAACTGAGAGTGCCTTTCAGGCACAAAAACTGCTTCGGGCCACACTCCTGTACATGTTCCCTGTCCGGGTGGAGGCCCACCGAACTTTGAATTCGTCTCGTGGTGTAGTCTATACTAGCTCCCTCGACGGATTGACTGACGAGGAGATTCAATCTTTCCTCGCTGAGCAGGGCGTGACGGCTGTCCATAGGGTCATGAAAAAGGTCAACAATGACCTTGTACCGACCCGGACACTTTTCTTGACCTTCGATAGTGTTAAGCTGCCATCGCGCATCAAGGCGGGCTACGAGGTTATTTCTGTTCGCCCCTATGTCCCGACACCTACGCGCTGCTACCAGTGTCAGCGTTTCAATCACACTCGACAGTCTTGTTCCAATGCGGCTAAATGTGTCACTTGTGGCAGGGATGTCCATGAGGGTGACTGTCCACCTCCGTCTCCTCGTTGTGTGAACTGTCAGGGTGACCATGCCGCATCCTCCCGCGACTGTCCTGTCTATAAGGAAGAACGCTGTATCCAAGAAATTCGGGTCAAAGAAAAAGTGTCCACCTCGGCTGCTCGCAAGCTATTGGCTAGTAGGAAGCCCGCGCTGCTCCCAGCGAGGAAATACAGTACTGTCCTCGCCTCTCCTCGGACTACCAGGGAGGTAGCAACCCAGACATGCGATCTGACCTTCAGCACCACGGTCGTCCGTTCGGCCAGTGCTAAGATCGCGCGGTCGACGTCTCCTCTTCCTCCCATCACCCCACAGACACCAGCCCCTTCATCAGCTTCTGCTAAGACGAAGACCCCGAAGTCAGATGCACGGGCCTTCAAGAAGGAACCATCCCGTGCAGACTTCCTACGTACCTCGACCTCCCAGCCTTCGACCGGTACTTCCACCAAACGTCCTTCCAAAAAGGCTCATAGGAAGCACAGTTCTCCTTCTCCGCCACGGCGCATTTCTTCTCCTGCGCCACCCAGCGGTTGCCGCCGCAGGCCGTCATCCGTTTCGCCTGGCCGCACCGCTGGTAGCCGTACATCTGGCCGTTCACCGGCGGAGGAAGCTCCCCCTCCCGGCCATCCTCCCGAGATGGCCGATGAACCTATAGACCCAATGGACGATGACTGTCCGCCTACTGATAGCGGCGGCAGTGCTCGCTCGAAGCCAGGCCCTCAGCGGCCTTCGAGGTGACCCCTTCTTTCATCTTCCTTTTCTTACGATGGCACTTATTCACTGGAATATTCGCAGCATTCGCTCCAACCGAGAGGACTTGAAGTTGCTGCTCCGCTTGCACCGTCCGCTCGTCGTAGCCCTCCAGGAAACGAAGCTACGCCCATGCGATCAAATTGCCTTGGCACACTACACCTCTGTGCGTTTTGACCTACCCTCTGTGGTAGGTATCCCAGCTCATGGAGGGGTTATGTTGCTGGTCCAGGATGATATTTACTACGATCCCATCACGTTGCACACCGGCCTGCAGGCAGTTGCCATCCGCATTACTCTCCCCACTTTTACGTTTTCCTTTTGTACCGTTTACACTCCATCGTCATCTGCCGTTACCAGGGCAGACATGATGCAACTTATTGTTCAGCTACCTGCACCATTTTTGTTAACTGGAGACTTCAATGCCCACCATCCCCTTTGGGGCTCTCCAGCATCCTGCCTGAGGGGCTCCTTGTTAGCAGACCTTTTCAACCAGCTCAATCTTGTCTGCCTCAATATTGGCGCCCCTACTTTTCTTTCGGACACATCTCACACCTATTCCCATTTAGACCTCTCTATATGTACTCCCCAACTTGCACGCCGGTTTGAATGGTATGCCCTTTCTGATACATATTCGAGCGACCACTTCCCGTGTGTTATCCATCTCCTGCAGCATACCCCCTCTCCGTGCTCCTCTAGTTGGACCATCTCCAAGGCAGACTGGGGGCTCTTCTCTTCCAGGGCGACCTTTCAGGATCAAACCTTCACAAGCTGCGATCGTCAGGTCGCACACCTCACGGAAGTCATTCTCGCTGCTGCTGAATATTCCATCCCTCACTCTACTTCTTCTCCACGTCGCGTACCGGTCCCCTGGTGGACCGCAGCATGTAGAGACGCTTTACGTGCTCGTCGACGTGCTTTACGCACATTTAAACGCCACCCTACAGTGGCGAATTGTATCAATTATAAACGATTACGTGCTCAGTGTCGTCGTATTATCAAAGAAAGCAAGAAAGCCAGCTGGGCTGCTTTCACAAGCACCTTCAACAGTTTTACTCCTTCTTCTGTTGTCTGGGGTAGCCTGCGCCGGCTATCTGGCACCAAGGTCCACTCACCAGTTTCTGGCTTGAAGGTCGCGAATGACGTCCTTGTGGCCCCTGAGGCTGTCTCCAATGCCTTCGGCCGCTTTTTCGCAGAGGTTTCGAGCTCCGCTCATTACCACCCTGCCTTCCTCCCCCGCAAACAGACAGAGGAGGCTAGGCCACCTAACTTCCGCTCCTCGAATTGTGAAAGTTATAATGCCCCATTCACCATGCGGGAACTCGAAAACGCACTTGGCCGATCACGGTCCTCCGCTCCAGGGCCTGATTCTATTCATATTCAGATGCTGAAGAACCTTTCTCCTGCGGGTAAAGGTTTTCTGCTTCGTACTTATAATCGCATCTGGATTGAGGGACATGTTCCCGCATGCTGGCGCGAGTCTATTGTTGTCCCGATTCCTAAGCCGGGGAAGGACAAGCACTTGCCTTCCAGTTATCGACCTATCTCGCTTACCAGCTGTGTCTGTAAAGTGATGGAGCGAATGGTTAATTCTCGATTGGTTTGGCTGCTCGAGTCTCGACGCCTACTTACCAATGTACAATGTGGATTTCGTAGGCGCCGCTCTGCTGTTGACCATCTGGTTACCTTGTCGACCATCATTATGAATAACTTCTTGCGGAAGCGCCCGACCGCGGCTGTGTTCTTTGATTTGGAGAAGGCTTACGACACCTGTTGGAGAGCGGGCATTCTCCGCACCATGCATACATGGGGCCTTCGCGGTCGCCTCCCTCTTTTTATTCGTTCCTTTTTAATGGATCGACAGTTCAGGGTACGTGTGGGTTCTGTCCTGTCCGACACCTTTCGCCAGTTTTGAGCGTCGCTCTCTTCACCATCGCGATCAATCCAATAATGGATTGCCTCCCAGCTGATGTATCAGGCTCCCTTTTCGTGGACGATTTTACCATCTATTGCAGCGCGCAGTGTACACGTGTCCTGGAGTGCTGTCTTCAGCGTTCTCTTGACCGTCTTTACTCCTGGAGTGTCGCCAATGGCTTCCGTTTTTCTGCCGAGAAGACGGTCTGTATTAACTTCTGGCGCTACAAAGAGTTTCTCCCACCGTCCTTACGAATCGGTCCCGTTGCTCTCCCAATCGTGGAGACAACCAAATTTTTAGGCCTTACATTTGACAGGAAACTTAGCTGGTCTCCACATGTGTCATATTTGGCCGCCCGTTGTACCCGTTCTTTAAATGTCCTCCGTGTTCTCAGTGGTATGTCGTGGGGAGCGGATCGAACCGTCCTACTTCGTCTATATCGGTCTATCGTCCGCTCCAAGCTGGATTATGGGAGATTCGTCTACTCCTCTGCACGGCCATCCATCTTACGCCGCCTCAACTCCATACAACATCGGGGTTTACGACTTGCGATCGGAGCATTTTATACTAGTCCCGTAGAGAGTCTTCATGCTGACGCTGGCGAATTGCCACTCACCTACCGGCGCGATATACTGCTTTGTCGGTATGCCTGTCGGCTACTGTCAATGCCCGACCATCCGTCTTATCGTTCCTTTTTTGACGACTCTCTCGACCGTCAATACGGGTTGTATGTCTCTGCCCTGCTACCCCCTGGAGTTCGCTTTCGTCGCCTCCTTCAACACCTTAATTTTTCACTCCCCGCAACCTTTCGAGTGGGCGAGAGCCACACGCCACCTTGGCTCCAGGCTCAGGTCCGCGTTCACCTTGACCTCAGCTCGCTCCCAAAAGAGGTTACCCCCGGTTCGGTCTACCACTCCCGTTTTTTGGAACTTCGTTCGCAGTTCATCAACATGACTTTCATTTATACAGATGGCTCTAAGACCAATGACGGGGTCGGGTGTTCCTTTATTGTCGGGGCACAAAGTTTCAAATACCGGCTCCATGGCCATTGTTCGGTCTTCACAGCTGAGCTCTTTGCCCTCTACCAGGCTGTTCTTTACATCTGCCGCCACCGACATTCTGCTTATGTCATCTGCTCCGACTCCCTGAGCGCCATCCAGAGCCTCAGTGATCCGTACCCGATTCACCCTTTCGTACACCGGATCCAACGCTCTCTTCAGCAGCTGGTGGACGTCGGGTCTCCGGTTAGCTTTATGTGGGTTCCTGGACATGTCGGTATCCCTGGGAACGAAGCTGCAGATGCCGCGGCCAAGGCTGCGGTCCTCTAGCCTCGGACAGCTTCTTGTTGTGTCCCTTCGTCCGATTTTAGCAGGGTCATTTGTCGGCGCATTTTATCGCTGTGGGATTCCGATTGGGCTGCACTTACAGACAACAAGCTTCGGGCCTTAAAACCTCTTCCCGTGGCTTGGACGTCCTCCTCACGCCCTTCTCGGCGGGAGGAGGTAGTGTTGGCCCGGTTAAGAATTGGACACTGCCGGTTCAGCCATCGCCATCTGCTGACGGCTGCGCCGGCGCCGTTTTGCCCATGTGGGCACTTGCTGACGGTTCGACACATTTTAATGTCCTGTCCAGATTTTAGCACACTGCGTCTAGATCTTAACCTGCCAAGTACTTTCGATGCAATTTTAGCGGATGACCCACGAGCAGCAGCTCGTGTTCTTCGTTTTATCAATTTGACAAACCTCTCTAAGGACATTTGATGATGCTGTTTTTTAATCCTATGCCTGTCAGTCTGTCTTTTATCGTGTTTTCCCTTTTAGTAGTTGTTGTCAACATGTGCCTCGCGTTGCATTCTTAGAGTAGTCAGGGCGCTAATGACCATTGACATTGTGCGCCCTAAAACCACAAAAAAAAACTGCATCCAAAGTAAAGACTTACATCCAACCTATCCGGTAGCCCAGCACAGTCTGAGTCCTTTTCCTGCCAATTTCTAGATGGTGGGTGAGGGTGGGCAGGGGAGTGGAGAAGAGGGTGAGGAGTGGGGTTGGGGTGGGGATGGGGGTGGAGTGGAGTGAGGTTAGTGGAGGTAGCCCAGTTGACCTATTTTCCCCCCCAAAAATTTGCATTTCCCACAATGACGTCAGTGCAAAATTGTGACATCTATGGCCGCCATATTGGATCCGCAACCTTGAATAAATTTGTCAGCAACGCAGAGTGGGGTGATGCTTTCTTTGCTCCACTACTATCATCAGTTTGTATGTACATATACAACACATTCTATGATTTGCGTCCTGTTCAGATAATTTCTTCGTGGTGTGTCATTTATTTATTTATTCATTTATATTTTTTTAGAGTGTATATAGATATAAATGAACTGAAAAGTAGGAGGATAAAGGTAATCTCTCATTGACCTGAATGTCGTCTTAAACGGAACACAAGCCCTGAAACAATTACATTAGGGAAGGAGTTTCGTCGTGTCCGTTTTCAAAAGAACACTCCCGGCCAACGCCTTAATTAATTGAGGGGAAACTCCAGAGAGCTAAAGTTTGCTTCCTAGACAGGGATTTCTACACCATTCCTACGATGGCATAATCACCTCGCTGCTTCCTTCGGTAGGCTCGAAAACGCCTGTTGCAGAGGACCGTATTCCGCCGTACTCGCTTAGCTGCCTCAATTACTCTCACAGTGGGTTGCAAAACCGTAGTGTTAGCAGCGAGGCCGCAGGAAGCGAGAGAATGAGAGAAGAGAGAGAGCGGCCAACTGGGTCGCCTTAACAGCTGCTTCCCCCACCTACATACCGGTCGCCGCAGCACAGGTCGCGAAGAGCTAGCCCGAAGCTTTTATACTTGCTAGTGCCTGACCCAAGTAAGTGGCCCCTGGCAAGCGCTGCACGATTAGTCTGTAGTCCGACAGATATCATTTTCAAAATGCTTGTTTTCTGCATGTTGCTCTGTAATGATGAGACACAACGAATTTAGCTTTTCTGTACAAAGTTGGCGATGTACCTAATCAGAAAAAACTAGGATCGGTGATTTTTTTTGCCCAAACATCTCTATTCGCGGCAAGATTTAGCAGAATATGTAACATATTTCTTAGGATTTTTATCTGAGGTTTTCTTTTATTTCTTCTTTCTTCTTTCTCAATTTTTTTTTTTTACTTTTACCTAGTTTTTGTTTGGTAGGGATTGAAAAGTGGATTAATTACAGAATGAGCTTAGGCCTTGGGCTGTGCTACAGTCTCTTACCACACCCTTCTTATGGTACTCACATTCGTCGTCTTCATCAACTTCACCTAAACTAACGTGCAGCTGGGGCTACGCCAACGGCGAATTCTGCATCAGGTTTATGTATCGTGCATTTGTCTTGTGTTTAAATAGCCTACTCGACGTCATTAAAATCTTGCTGTACAGAAAAACGGTGAGCCTATCGCGAAGGGCATACCCACACGGTGTTTTCTGAGCAGTGACCGCTGTAGTTACACAGTTGGAACTCAGGTCAAATTAAAAACCAAATTATTACTATGATCTACATCAGTCCGTGTTATTACTCTCTTCAGACTAAATATAAAATAGAATAAATGACAAAGACCCTCTAGGTACATCGCATATCTATTAGTTTCCATGCGTTTCACTGTTGTTCCTGGCAGACATCGTTAATCGAACTACGAACAGCGAATCTAGCGAAGTGAGTTGAAAGGATCACGCTACATCACACAGATACGGTCAACAGTGTTGATTTCATACTGTGAATGTCGAATAAAAACGGAAGGCACCCTAGCAGCTACAGTTGCGTCAGGCTATATCGTTACAGAGGTTATCGGTTGGTTTAGAATTCTAATATCTAACTCGTGGTCTAATCCTTACAGGGGATTTAATTAGACGTAAAACGACAGCTATCACCAGCAATCCTTAAGTGATGTTTTAATTATCGCTCTGTCAAGCTTTTAAATCGTATGGGGAGTTTACACATAGAATGTTAAAAGCGGAACAGCATTGAATTGGTAGAAATAGAAATACAGAGTGTACAAAAAGGTACGGCCAAACTTTCAGGAAACATTCCTCACACACAAAGAAAGAAAATATGTTATGCGGGCATGTGTCCGGAAACGCTTACTTTCCATGTTAGAACTCATTTTATTACTTCTCTTCATATCACATTAATCATGGAATGGAAACACACAGCAACAGAACGTACCAGCGTGACTTCAAACACTCTGTTACAGGAAATGTTCAAAATGTCCTCCGTTAGCGAGGATACATGCATCCACCCTCCGTTGCATGGAATCCCTGATGCGCTGATGCAGCCCTGGAGAATGGCGTATTGAATCACAGCCGTCCACAATACGAGCACGAAGAAAATGGTTCAAATGTCTCTGAGCACTAAGGGACTTAACATCTATGGTCATCAGTCCCCTAGAACTTAGAACTACTTAAACCTATCTAACCTAAGGACATCACACAACACCCAGTCATCACGAGGCAGAGAAAATCCCTGACCCTGCCGGGAATCGAACCCGGGAACCCGGGCGTGGGAAACGAGAACGCTACCGCACGACCACGAGCTGCGGACGAGCACGAAGAGTCTCTACATTTGGCACTGGGGTTGCGTAGACAAGAGCTTTCAAATGCCCCCATAAATGAAAGTCAAGAGGGTTGAGGTCAGGAGAGCGTGGAGGCCATGGAATTGGTCCGCCTCTAACAATCCATCGGTCACCGAATCTGTTGTTGAGAAGCGTACGAACACTTCGACTGAAATGTGCAGGAGCTCCATCGTGCATGAACCACATGTTGTGTCGTACTTGTAGAGGCACATGTTCTAGCAGCACAGGTAGGTAGAGTATCCCGTATGAAAACATGATAACGTGCTTCATTGAGCGTAGGTGGAAGAACATGGGGCCCAATCAAGACATCATCAACAATGCTTGCCCAAACGTTCACAGAAAATCTGTGTTGATGACGTGATTGCACAATTGCGTGCGGATGCTCGTCAGCCCACACATGTACAGTACAGTACATACTGACGAAACTAAAATGAGCTTTAACTTGGAAATTAAGCGTTTCCGGACACATGTCCACATAACATCTTTTCTTTATTTGTGTGTGAGGAATGTTTCCTGAAAGTTTGGCCGTACCTTTTTGTAACACCCTGTATATTAAGACCTATCGTTATGTTGAGTCTAGTGTTGCCAGTAACCCATGTCTTTCATTCGATAAATATTTCTCTGCCTATCACGGAAATATACTAAATTCTTTGTGGTGCCCGATAATTCCAGTAAACCTTACAAAATACGTCGTCCAGAAATCTATGTGAAGATTTAAAGAAATCGTTGTCTTAATTAAGATCTTGTAAATGTATTCGGTTCTAGGCGCTTCAGTCCGGAGCCGCGCTGCTGCTACGGTCGCAGGTTCGAATCCTGCCTCGGGCATGGATGTGTGTGATGTACTTGGGTTAGTTAGGTTTAAGTAGATCTAAGTCTAAGGGACTGATGACCTCAGATGTTAAGTCCCATAGTGCTTCGAGCCATTTGAACCATTTTTAAATGTATTCTGGCTTCTTTGTCAACAGGAGATAAACATTATGCTGAGGTTAACTGATTTTGCAATGTTTTAGTTACCTAGAATAAGATTTTCACTCCGCAGCGGAGTGTACGCTAATCTGAAACTTCCTGGCAGATTAAAACGGTATGCCGGACCGAGACTCGAACTCGGGACTTGCCCGCGGAAGGCAAAGGTCCCGAGTTCGAGTCTCGGTCCAGCACACAGTTTTAATCTGCCAGGAAGTTTCATTTCAGTTACTTGATTAAAATATCTTACTTCATCACATCCGTTGTCAAAATAAGGCTTCTACAACGCAACTAGCTAACATTTCAAATAATAAAGGTTGTGCATCATTTGTTCTAAAGACTATCTTACTGAGGTGAGGCAGCCCAAAAAGAACTCTAACACAAATTTCATGTTTCTTCGTTTATGGCCTGACTATCCTATCTGAGACAACTTTAACGTGTTGCCTTCAGTTTTCATGTAATTATCTTTCTATTGACTGAATAAGTGCACCTATTTCTTTTTTTCAAGAAGTCATTGAGATAACAGGTGAGAAGAAGAAAAAGTAAACAGTATTATGTCCTTTGGCACGGAGCAGTATCAACGGACATTCCTGAGAGACATACGAACCGGCGACGAGTGTTTTGTAGGTCTGCTTATATAAGGAGTAACTGTCTGATGCAACTTCCATTTTTATTTCGTGCTTGCAAGCCACTTCCCCCTCCGCTGTATATGTGACTTGTGGATGCTCGTACAACTCTAGGTTCCGTTTTAAATTTGTTTTCCGCAATCACAAAAACAATTAATCCATAATGTGTAAGAAGGGTAGAACAACAAATGGGCAGTGCTATAGACCAGTGGCATTACTTTCTATATGTTTCAGCATACTAAAACATAGTCTGCTATGTACAGAGGTTGGACAAAAATATGGAAACACCATAAACGCCTACCAAAGCATTCAGAACAGCTTCCATTCGTCTCTGAATGAATAAATACAGGACTCGTATGGTTTTCAAGGGAATCTTTTATCATTATTCCTGCAAACTAGTGGCAAGTCCATGTAATGATGATAGAGGTGGATAACGATCACACAACCATAATATTGAGATCTGGTGACGGTGGTGGTCAGGGGAGATGCGATAATTCATTCTCGTCTTCATAAAACCAGTCCTGGACGATGCGAACTGTGTGAACGGGTTCCCTATCGTTTGGAGCGAAGCATCACCATTAAGGAACAAACATTGTACATAGGACGGATCTGATCAGCTAAAATGGTCGCATAATCCATGGAAGTAATGTGACCTTGAAGAGTAACAATGGTACCAATGAAATTCCTCGATATGGCTGCCAAAATCACACCGAACCCCCGCCATATTTCACTCTTGGGACGTAAAATCGTCCAGAAGTAGAGAACTGTGTAACAAGAGTCATCGTACCAAACGATTTTCTTCTATTGATCCATAGTTCAGGTTTTTGGCTTCCGCACAACATTTCCCTGTTACTGGAGTTTGCATCACTGAAGAGTGATTTCAGAATTTCAGCCCGCCCTGCAGTTCCCTCGTTCGGAGCTCCTATCGTGTTTTTTTGCTGCTGATGGGGTTCGCGAATGCGACATTCAGCTCTGCAGTGTCTTCTGCAGCTACTGTCCTCTTATTTTTCGTCACAATCTTCTTCAATTACTACCTGCCAAGATCACTCAACATACAGTTTTGTCCGCATTATGATTAGCGGATCTGTTTTCCTATTTCCCTGTATTCAGCATAGATTTTCGACACACTGTTTCTTAAACCAAGAATCACTTCGGCTCCTCTAGTTACGGAAGCTAAAAAAAATGGCTCTGAGCACTATGGGACTTAACTTCTAAGGTCATCAGTCCCCTAGAACTTAGAACTACTTAAACCTAACTAACCTAAGGACATCACACACATCCATGCCGGAGGCAGGATTCGAACCTGCGACCGTAGCGGCCGCGCGGTTCCAGACTGTAGCGCCTTTAACCGCTTGGCCACCACGGCCGGCTAGTTACGGAAGCATACACCATACGAGCACCAACAACTTGCCCGCCTTATAATTCATTGATCTCCGGTGTAATGCAGTCTTAACTACAAAGAACACTATGCTGGCCACCACTGACAGTTGCAACGCGTTGAAGACATTGCACAGATGCTATTCGTGGTTAAGTAAAACAGCACAAACTGCAGACTTGGCTAGCGTCCTCATTTATGTTCAAGCATACATTTAGCGCGATGTTTCCTTATTTTTGCCCAGCACCTGTACGGTGAGGACAACATCTCTCGAAATATCTAAACAGGTAATGAACGTGTCGTCATTGCGCAACGAAGCTTGCGTTTATCGTGTAGAACTGAACGAAGGTGATGGAATGATGGAGCTATTATTTGGACTTGCATTCGGAGGAGTGTGATTAAAATACAAATCTTCATGTACATCATACCCCGAAAGCCACTCTACGGTGCGTGGAAGAGAGAACATTATACAGCCACTAATCATACACTTCCCTATTCCACTCACAAATGAAGCGAGGGAGAAACGAGTGCCTATGTGCTTCCGTATGAGCCCTAATTTCACTATCTTGTCTTCGCGTCCCTTACGCAAGATGTACGTTGGTGGCAGTAGAATCGTTCTGTATTCACCAGGAAATGCCGGTTCTCTAAACTTTCGAGAAAGTGGTTCGTAAAAAAAGAACGTCGTCTTCGCTCCATGGATTCCCATTTGAGTTCACGGAGCATTTCCGTAATACTCGAGTGTTGATCGAACTAGCCGGTAAATACAGCAGTCCACCTATGAATTGCTTCCATGTCTTTAACACTAGCTGATGAGCATCTCAAAGTCGGGAGCAGTACTCAAGAATGGGTCGCACGATTGAGATATATACTGAAGAGCCAAAGAAACTGGTACAGCTGCTTAATATCGTTTAGGGCCACCGGAAGCATCCAGAAGTGCCGCAACACCACGTGACATGGACTCGGCTGATGTCTGAAGTAGTGCTGGAGGGAACTGACACCATGAATCCTGCAGGGCTGTCCATAAATCCGTTTTCTCTGCCTCGTGATGACTGGGTGTTGTGTGCTGTCCTTAGGTTAGTTAGGTTTAAGTAGTTCTAAGTTCTAGGGGACTGATGACCATAGACGTTAAGTCCCATAGTGCTCAGAGCCATTTGAACCAATTTTTTCCATAAATCCGCAAGAGTATGAGGGGGTGGAGATCTCTTCTGAACAGCACGTTGCAAGGCATCAAACATAAACCCAATAATGTTCATTTCTGGGGATTATGGTGGCCATGGAAGTGTTTAAACTCAGAAGAATGTTCCTGGAGCCCCTCTGTAGCAATTATGGACGTGAGGTGTGTCGCATTTTGCTCTTGGAATCGCCCAAGTCCGTCGGAATGCACAATGGACATGAATGGATGCTGGCGATCAGACAGGATGTTCACGTACATGTCACCTGTAAAAGTCGTATCTAGACCTATCAGAGGTCCCGTATCACTCCAACTGCACACGCCCCACATCATTACAGAATCTCCACCAGTTTGAATGACATGCAACGTTCATGAATTCATGTGGTTTTCTGCAGACCCGTATCCTCTCGGTACAATTTTAAACGAGAGTCGTCCGACCAGGCAACATGTTTCCAGTCATCAACAGTGCAATGTCGGTGTTGACGGGCCCAGGCGAGGCGTAAAGCTTCGTGTCGTGCAATCATCAAGGGTACACGAGTGCACCTTCGGCTCCGAAAGCCCATATCGATAATGTTTCGTTGAATGGTTCGCACGTTGACACTTTCTGATGGCCCAGCACTGGAATCTGTAGCAGTTTGTGGAAGGGTTACACTTCTGTCGCATTGAACGATTCTCTTCAGTCGTAGTTGGTCCCGTTCTTGCAGGATATTTTTCTGGCCGCAGCGATGTAGATTTGATGTTTTACAGGATCCTGATGTTCGCGGAACAATCGTGAAATGGTCGTACGGGAAAATCCCCACTTCATCGCTACCTCGAATATGATGTGTCCCATCGCTTTTGCGCTGACTGTAACACTACGCTGACACTCACTTAAATCTTGAGACTTGCCATTGTAGCAGCAGTAACCGATCCAACAACTGCGCCAGACACTTGTTGCCTTTATATAGGCGTTGCCGACCGCAGCGCCGTATTCTGCCTGTTTACATATCTCTGTGTTTGAATACGCCTGCCTATATAAGTTCTTTGGCGCTTCAGTGTATATGCGGTCTCCTATATAGATGAGATACACTTTCCTTGAATTCTCCAAACAAATCGAAGTCTACCATTCGCATTCTCTACTATAGACCTTACGTGCTCGTTCCATTTCATATCACTGCCGTTCACAGCTCCGAATACCAAACAGAGGTCCCGGCGGAGGTTCGTATCCTCCCTCGGGCATGGGTGTGTGTGTGTGTGTTTGTCCTTAGGATAATTTAGCTTAAGTAGTGTGTAAGCTTAGGGACTGATGACGTTAGCAGTTAAGTCCCATAAGACTTCACACGCATTTGAACATTTGAATGCCGGCCGCGGTGGTCTAGCGGTTCTGGCGCTGCAGTCCGGAACCGCGGGACTGCTACGGTCGCAGGTTCGAATCCTGCCTCGGGCATGGGTGTGTGTGATGTCCTTAGGTTAGTTAGGTTTAAGTAGTTCTAAGTTCTAGGGGACTTATGAGTTAAGATGTTGAGTCCCATAGTGCTCAGAGCCATTTGAACCATTTTTGAACATTTGAATACCAAACAGAAACTCTATTCAAGTTATGCCGTAAGGTTGGTTGGTTGATTTGGTGGATGGGACAAACAGTGAGGCCATTGGTCCCATCAGATTAGGGAAGGATTGGGAAGGAAGTCGGCCATGCCATTTCATAGGAGCCATCCCGGTATTTGCCTGAAGCGATTTAGGGAAATCACGGAAAACCTAAATGAGGATGGTCGGACGCGGGTTTGAACCGTCGCCCTACCGACTGCGAGTCCAGTGTGCTAACCACTGCGCCACGTCGCTCAGTAATCCGGTAAGTAGATATTCAATGGGAATCGGCCACGATTTCCAGGCGTGGAGACGTCATCGATAACGTCATCGTCTAGTCTCAAGATTTTTCCAACCTTCGCTCCTCCCCCTATCTGAGAAAGGGCAATTGTCGTATGGAAAAAGTGGCGGAAATTCAAATTTTAGTGAGAAAAATGCCAAATTGCGCTAGTGTGGACTTTTCTGCTAAGTATGAATTGGCGGGAAATACAGGATGGCGCATTGTCGTGCTAGCTGACTTGGAATACTGGACAGGCTCTATGACGTCATAGGTATGGGATATTTGTGTACGTCTAGGAGTGTGTGCTGCCCTACTTGACATGTTTTTCCCTCCAGGATACTATTTTCACAGAGGTGTATGTCACTGCTCCTAAATCTAAGTTTGGATCTGTCCATTCGCGCGTTTATTTAAAGAAACGCCGGTGAGAGAAGGGGAGTGCTCTCTATCCCCGCGCTGGCGCCACTGCGCCCTCACCGTCCCCGGCCATCCGTGAACACTGACGCCGCTCCTCACTGATTCGGGCCGCTTCCCACCAAATCTAAACTACTGGCCATTAAAATTGCTACACCAAGAAGAAATGCAGATTATAAACGGTTATTCATTGGATAAATATATTATACAAGAACTGACATGTTGTAACGTCTACGCTCGGGCGTACGTTAACCCTTTAAAGCCTGTACTATGGTAAGTTGACGGGCTTCACCTTGTAAGAAAGGATTTTAGTAAATATGTTGACCGCGTGTACCTGAATGGAGGCAAAATCAGACTTACACCCACTCAGTAACAACAATGATACGCCAAGCAAGTCTAAAGTTCAACTACACGTTTGGACGGACAAGAAACATACACAGCAGATGCTACCAATTATTAATAATACGGTCGCCAGCCTAATTAGGCATTAACTGAGCTTCTTCCCTGTACAAGAGGAAGTACGTTCAAGCATAACAACACGTAGTAATTACTGCATTATATGGTAAATTTTAGAACCAGAAAAATCTACTGAACTAAGAATCTCACTTTCTGTACTGATATGGACACACCATAAATATACTACAATACACTATAATGATTACTACAAACTGCGTTTTGTCTATTGATCCGACTGAAATCGGGCATAGGTTACTCTAGAAACAGCACTTTTGAAACACACATACAATGTCAATTTTAAGAAGGGTAAAACACTGATAAATTTAGGTTTTATATTGACTTTGACTTTGCTGGTCAAAGCAGTTCAGTATACTTCAGGATTAAAATGAATAGAAAAGAAAGAAAGGAGAAGGGGGGGGGGGGGGGACCCTGAAACTGTTATGATCACTGTAGTGAAAGTTTGATCATTGAGAGCCTTAAGCATTCTAGATTTCCAATATATGATTTACCACTCTTTTTTGTCTTATTTCCTGCTCATTTAACTACCGTTATTTTTGTCTCAATTTAAATAAACTTCATTACTAAACCAATTTCAATATTATCTTCCAACTTGGTCAGACCTATATTATTCGTCCAGTATTTCATTAACAACAAAGTTCTTTAAACATCATTCTAACATAGATAGGTCTGCAGGTAATTATTATTAACATAAACTTTAAATCTTCATCTTGGGATACTCGGATTGCACAACATGTGGAAAGGACCCTGTCTAGGTTAGTTGTGAGGATAATTAATTGATAGGACAGTTCTGGTAAAATTTAAGTTGTTATTGAACAGTACGTAGCAAAAGTAACACTGGTCCACACGAACACAGTACTAAAAGTTTCAACCTGTTCGTATCGATGAGGCGGACGGCAGGCGGCGAGACGGCGAGGCACAAAGCACACGTGCAATTACAGCAATGGCTCATGAAATATCGGCTCTTTACTTCTTCATGGCGTCGCAATGCTTTTCCATTTAGTGCCTATGGAATATTGTCATGCTGTATAGACGTCGGAAACAGCGCATCCGAGGCTCAACGGAACCACTTTTTTCAGGAGAGCCTCCTCGATCCAGCACGTGTTTCTCAGATCGATACCCAACTCCAACTCCGACTACTACTACTGCTGAGCCCGTTGTGCCGTACCGTGCCCGTGTGCATTTTCCCGCGCTCGCCTACCTCCACCTTTTCCTGCTCCCCTACAGACAGGGTATTCACCAAAGGTTTTACATTCCACATATTCTAATACATTACCTGCATACAATTACATCTTTCGCATCTTACAATATTTCCAACATTAGTTCCACTTCCCTTTGATTACAACATTATTTAAAATTTGACATAAATATTAAAATTTACATCGAAAATTGTTTATAGCTTCTTCAACATAATGGCATGAAACAAAAAAGAAATGAAATCTAAACATCGATTATACTAATTTATTGAAATTCAGAAGAAAAAATTTATTACATATACAGTAGGATAACGTTAGTGTTGTTACACATGCCCCTGTTACCATTAAATTTCACTAAGTGCAAATTTGATGGGAACACTGAACTTTATATTTATACAGTGGTTCTGAATCTTTGTGTGATTGTCCCATCAAAAAATATTTGTACCACAAACTTCCTTTCACTCACTTTACATAAGTCTATAATTTTTTAATATATCAAGAACATTTACCTATCGTTTCCTTAAGTGCCTTTGGCACAGTCCAACCTCCTATCACAACATTATTTAAGTAGCAAACTACTCATCATTGTTCAATTTCTCAGACAAATAAAAACCAAATTTGGAACACAAACACTTATTTACAAAAGCAAATACAAATATCTATATACACTATAAAACAATTTGTTGCTGCTTGCATTGAAGGGCAGTCCATTTCCTTATTTACTAATACACACAATAATGTTTAGAAAATTACTACACATATTTGCTGCCTATTATTCAGATTTGGGCAGTCCCTTTCACATCATATTATCACATCTCCTGTATCACACTTACAATTCTCCTTTGACTATTTATCTGCCCTCTTTGGTGTTTGGCAGTCCTTTATATTATGGCTCATACACTGCCCATTTTCATTTTTGACAGTCCCATCTTTTATCTGGCTGACAGCATTTATCCTTTCTTTTCAGCCCTTTTTCTCCATACCTCTTTACATTTATAGTACAATTGGTAATCTGAAACTCACATAATTACATTAGTACACTGATATTGGTCTATCTATGTTACAAAGGTTTGTTACATTTGGCATAAATTAGCTTCAGCATAATATACAGCATAATTACTGTAAATTGTTTTCTGATTGTACTTAATTCACTCACTTCTAGGAACATACAGTTTCAGGTCCACAACATTTCTTACACCTAAAGGTCTTTTGGATTTTGGGTAGATCAGGTAGTAAGCATTATCGTGTGGAATGTTCTGTATTACATACGGTCCATTATAAATATATTTAAATTTGGAAATTTCATGGTTCAGTTCACTAGATTTTTCGTGGGTTTTTAAAAGAATATAATCTCCAATTTTAAATTTTGAAACTTTCAGATTTTTATCATGTCTTTTAGATCTCGATTCAGCTTTTTGCTTTGCCCTATTTCTGACTAATTCTTTCTTTTGACTCAACCCCAAGCTTGTACAAGGCAGAAACTCTAGTTTTTCCTCAATTAAACTTTTACTTCTGCTGCCTAACAAAATTTCTTCCGGTGGGAACCCAGTAGATTCATGATGTAAGGTGTTCATGACAGTCTCAAAGTCCTATATAAACTTGCCCAGGCCCTATGGTTATGACTGCAGTACGTTCTACACAATCTTCCTATTTCTCGCATGTACCTTTCAACTGGGTTGCTAGCAGGATGATAAGCTGATATACACTCCTGGAAATGGAAAAAAGAACACATTGACACCGGTGTGTCAGACCCACCATACTTGCTCCGGACACTGCGAGAGGGCTGTACAAGCAATGATCACACGCACGGCACAGCGGACACACCAGGAACCGCGGTGTTGGTCGTCGAATGGCGCTAGCTGCGCAGCATTTGTGCACCGCCGCCGTCAGTGTCAGCCAGTTTGCCGTGGCATACGGAGCTCCATCGCAGTCTTTAACACTGGTAGCATGCTGCGACAGCGTGGACGTGAACCGTATGTGCAGTTGACGGACTTTGAGCGAGGGCGTATAGTGGGCATGCGGGAGGCCGGGTGGACGTACCGCCGAATTGCTCAACACGTGGGGCGTGAGGTCTCCACAGTACATCGATGTTGTCGCCAGTGGTCGGCGGAAGGTGCACGTGCCCGTCGACCTGGGACCGGACCGCAGCGACGCACGGATGCGCGCCAAGACCGTAGGATCCTACGCAGTGCCGTAGGGGACCGCACCGCCACTTCCCAGCAAATTAGGGACACTGTTGCTCCTGGGGTATCGGCGAGGACCATTCGTAACCGTCTCCATGAAGCTGGGCTACGGTCCCACACACCGTTAGGCCGTCTTCCGCTCACGCCCCAACATCGTGCAGCCCGCCTCCAGTGGTGTCGCGACAGGCGTGAATGGAGGGACGAATGGAGACGTGTCGTCTTCAGCGATGAGAGTCGCTTCTGCCTTGGTGCCAATGATGGTCGTATGCGTGTTTGGCGCCGTGCAGGTGAGCGCCACAATCAGGACTGCATACGACCGAGGCACACAGGGCCAACACCCGGCATCATGGTTTGGGGAGCGATCTCCTACACTGGCCGTACACCACTGGTGATCGTCGAGGGGACACTGAATAGTGCACGGTACATCCAAACCGTCATCGAACCCATCGTTCTACCATTCCTAGACCGGCAAGGGAACTTGCTGTTCCAACAGGACAATGCACGTCCGCATGTATCCCGTGCCACCCAACGTGCTCTAGAAGGTGTAAGTCAACTACCCTGGCCAGCAAGATCTCCGGATCTGTCCCCCATTGAGCATGTTTGGGACTGGATGAAGCGTCGTCTCACGCGGTCTGCACGTCCAGCACGAACGCTGGTCCAACTGAGGCGCCAGGTGGAAATGGCATGGCAAGCCGTTCCACAGGACTACATCCAGCATCTCTACGATCGTCTCCATGGGAGAATAGCAGCCTGCATTGCTGCGAAAGGTGGATATACACTGTACGAGTGCCGACATTGTGCATGCTCTGTTGCCTGTGTCTATGTGCCTGTGGTTCTGTCAGTGTGATCATGTGATGTATCTGACCCCAGGAATGTGTCAATAAAGTTTCCCCTTCCTGGGACAATGAATTCACAGTGTTCTTATTTCAATTTCCAGGAGTGTGCATACGACGGTTGCGAGTGTTTGACAACCATACAGGCAGCATCAGTGGGCTAATCACTTTTAAAGTTACTGTCAGAGCGCAGTAGTTTTACACCCGGCAGACTCCCCATCATTTTTAGCTTCGGGTAAGTGGATTTTCTCACCATTTCGAACTTATGGTAACTGGTGCGGAGGAGTGAACTGTTTAAACTGTAATGTCAGAAGAGGTGGGCGGGTTGTTTAAGCGTAGCGCAAATACACTACTAGCCATTAAAATAGCTACACCACGAAGATGACGTGCTACAGACGCGAAATTGAACCGACAGGAAGAAGATCCTGTGATATGCAAGTGATTAGCTTTTCAGAGCATTCACAACAGGTTGGCGATGGTGGTGACACATACAACGTGTTGACATGAGGAAAGTTTCCAACTGATTTCTCATACACAAACAGCAGTTGACCGGCGTTGCCTGGTGAAATGTTGTTGTGACGCCTCGTGTAAGGAGGAGAAATGCGTAGCACCACGTTTCCGACTTTGATAAAGGTCGGATTGTAGCCTACCGCGATTGCTGTTTATTGTATCTCGACATTGCTGCTCGCGTTGGTCGAGATCAAATAAATGGTTCAAATGGCTCTGAGCACTATGGGACTTAACATCTGTGGTAATCAGTCCCTTAGAACTTAGAACTACCTAAACCTAACTAACCTAAGGACATCACACACATCCATGCCCGAGGCAGGATTCGAGCCTGCGACCGCAGCGGTCACGCGGTTCCAGACTGAAGGGCCTATAACCGCACGGCCACACCGGCAGGCCTGGTCGAGATCCAATGACTATTACCAGAATATGGAATCGGTGGGTTCAGGAGGGTAATACGGAACGCCGTTTTAGATCCCAACGGCCTCGTATCACCAGCAGTCGAGATGACACATCTTATCCGCATGGCTGTAACAGATCGAGCAGCCACGTCTCGATCCCTTGGTCAACACATGGGGACGTTTGCAAGACAACAACTATCTGCACGAACAGTTCGACGACGTTTGCAGCATCATGGACTATCAGCTCGGAGACCATGGCTGCGGTTACCCTTGACGCTGTATCACACACAGGAGCGCCTGCGATGGTGTGCTCAACTACGAACCTAGGTGCACGAATGGCAAAACGTCATTTTTTCGGATGAATCCAGGTTGTGCTTACAGCATCATGATGGTCGCATCCGTGTTTGGGACATTGTGGTGAACGCACATTGGAAGCGTGTGTTCGTCATCACAATACTGGCGTATCACCCGGCGTGATGGTATGGAGTGCCATTCGTTACACGCCTCGGTCACCTCTTGTTCGCATTGACGGCACTTCGAACAGTGGACGTTACATTTCAGATGTGTTACGACCCGTGGCTCTACCCTTGATTCGATCCCTGCGAAATCATACATTTCAGCAGGATAATGCACGACCGCATGTTGCAGGCCCTCTATGGACCTTTCTGGATACAGGAAATGTTCGATTGCTGCCCTGGCCATCACATTCTCCCGATCTCTCACTAATTGAAAACGTCTGGTCAATGGTGGCCGAGCAACTGGCTCGTCATAATACGCCAGTCACTACTCTTGATGAACTGTGGTATCGTGTTGAAGCTGCATGGGCAGCTGTACCTTTACACTACATCTAAACTCCGTTTGACTCAATACCCAGGCGTATCAAGGCCGTTATTACGGCCAGAGGTGGTTGTTCTGGGTACTGATTTCTCAGGATCTATGCACCGAAATTGTGTGAAAATGTAATCACATTGTAACAACACTAACGTTATCCTACTGTATATGTAATAAATTTTTTCTTCTGAATTTCAATAAATTAGTATAATCGATGTTTAGATTTCATTTCTTTTTTGTTTCATGCCATTATGTTGAAGAAGCTATAAACAATTTTCGATGTAAATTTTAATATTTATGTCAAATTTCAAGTAATGTTGTAATCAAAGGGAAGTGGAACTAATGTTGGAAATATTGTAAGATGCGAAAGATGTAATTGTATGCCTGGTCCATACGTAGGTAATGTATTAGAATATGTGGAATGTAAAACCTTTGGTGAATACCCTGTCTGTAGGGGAGCAGGAAAAGGTGGAGGTAGGCGAGCGCGGGAAAATGCACACGGGCACGGTACGGCACAACCGGCTGAGCAGTAGTAGTCGGAGTTGGGCATCGATCTGAGAAACACGTGCTGGATCGAGGAGGCTCTCCTGAAAAAAGTGGTTTCGTTGAGCCTCGGATGCGCTGTTTCCGACGTCTATACAGCATGACAATATTCCATAGGCACTAAATGGAAAAGCATTGCGACGCCATGAAGAAGTAAAGAGCCGATATTTCATGAGCCATTGCTGTAATTGCACGTGTGCTTTGTGCCTCGCCGTCTCGCCGCCTGCCGTCCGCCTCATCGATACGAACAGGTTGAAACTTTTAGTACTGTATTCGTGTGGACCAGTGTTACTTTTGCTACATACTGTTCAATAACAACTTAAATTTTACCAGAACTGTCCTATCAATTAATTATCCTCACAACTAACCTAGACAGGGTCCTTTCCACATGTTGTGCAATCCGAGTATCCCAAGATGAAGATTTAAAGTTTATGTTAATAATAATTACCTGCAGACCTATCTATGTTAGAATGATGTTTAAAGAACTTTGTTGTTAATGAAATACTGGAAGAATAATATAGGTTTGACCAAGTTGGAAGATAATATTGAAATTGGTTTAGTAATGAAGTTTATTTAAATTGAGACAAAAATAACGGTAGTTAAATGAGCAGGAAATAAGACAAAAAAGAGTGGTAAATCATATATTGGAAATCTAGAATGCTTAAGGCTCTCAATGATCAAACTTTCACTACAGTGATCATAACAGTTTCAGGGCCCCCCCCCCCCTTCTCCTTTCTTTCTTTTCTATTCATTTTAATCCTGAAGTATACTGAACTGCTTTGACCAGCAAAGTCAAAGTCAATATAAAACCTAAATTTATCAGTGTTTTACCCTTCTTAAAATTGACATTGTATGTGTGTTTCAAAAGTGCTGTTTCTAGGGTAACCTATGCCCGATTTCAGTCGGATCAATAGACAAAACGCAGTTTGTAGTAATCATTATAGTGTATTGTAGTATATTTATGGTGTGTCCATATTAGTACAGAAAGTGAGATTCTTAGTTCAGTAGATTTTTCTGGTTCTAAAATTTACCATATAATGCAGTATTACTACGTGTTGTTATGCTTGAACGTACTTCCTCTTGTACAGGGAAGAAACTCAGTTAATGCCTAATTAGGCTGGCGACCGTATTATTAATAATTGGTAGCATCTGCTGTGTATGTTTCTTGTCCGTCCAAACGTGTAGTTGGCGTATCATTGTTGTTACTGAGTGGGTGTAAGTCTGATTTTGCCTCCATTCAGGTACACGCGGTCAACATATTTACTAAAATCCTTTCTTACAAGGTGTAGCCCGTCAACTTACCATAGTACAGGCTTTAAAGAGTTAACGTACGCCCGAGCGTAGACGTTAGAAGGGGCTTTCCGGTGACAGGACATCCAGTTGTTGTCGGTCACAAATTAATGTGAATACCGAACAGTGGATGTTCAGTGGCACGAATTGCAATATTAGCCAGTAAAGTAAATAGCAGTGAACGTCAAGTACGGTGGAGAGGTGTAATTTGCTTTCAGTATGGACAGGAAAGTAGACAGGGTAGATGTGCCGAGCGTAATGGAAGATGCGCATGGCAATAGCAGGAGTTTAAGCGGCCAGATAACAGATGGCGTTAGTGGAAGACAGTTGGCGTGTATACAATATCACGAACATGTTAATGAACAGATTGAAATGTCGAGATTGCCTCGAACACAGCAAGGGATAACAAGAAGTAGGGGATGACTTCGTAGACGATAGTGGGTACGTGAATGAATCCACTGACATGTTTGATTCTAAACAGGTAAAGAAAGAACCGAAAGAAACTTTTGAAGTAGGATCGGAACACACCGATTCCGTAGAGCAAAACAGTGTGAAAATTTTAAGCATGAACGATTTATTTGAACAATTAACCAAACAAATTGCAGGTCAGAATGATCAGCTTAAAAGACACGTTGACGAGCAGCTTAAAACACAAAGTAATCAGATTAAAGCACAGGTCGAAGAACAAGGAGTTAAAATTAGTAAACAAATAGAACAGGTAGAACAAAAAGTGGGTAGTTTAAGCTCTTTGGTAAATAATATGAAATTTGAAATTGACACAATTAACAAAAATATGGATACTATGCAGAGGGAAATTGACAACATTAACAGTAGGTTTGATGTTGAAATTCTCAACATCCAAGAGAAAGTAGAGCCTCTGGTTGAAACAAAAGTAGACGAAAAAGTTTTCGGTCTGAAAACTGAAATCGTAAACGAATGTCAACACGGTATATCACAGTTGAAAAAGGCAGTTTCAGACACTGAAAGAGAATTAGGCGAAAAGGTGACCGGATGTGTACTAAAGTGTGAACAAAATACGTCGAAAATTCAAGGCAAAATTTTCGATCTTGAGGGTAAAATTAAAGATAGGCCTGGTGTTGTCTGTAATGGCACACCACTTACGAAGCTATTGGAAGGTGAGGAACGCTTCGATCCCGCCAAGAAACATAACGGATGGCATCCGTTAGATTTCATCAAAAATTGCGAGAGAATATTTCCTGAACACTTGTCTGATCAGGAAAAGACAAACGTAGTAATTAGCGCCTTAGCAGGTGACGCTAAACGCTGGGGAATTAATTTGAATATCGAACGAATGACGTTCGAAGAATTTAAGCAAAAGTTTACAGAAGAATATTGGTCCGAACAAAAACAGGATCATTTGTGGCGCGAGTTTATCATGGCCAAACTTCATGATAACAGGGGCAGGAATTCTTTGAAAGATTTCTGCGAATATTGGTACCGGAAGTTGACGCATTTAAGAGGAAGAAGATCCGATTCTGAAATAATATGGGAGCTATATAAAAAGCTTCCAGAAGATTCAAAGAGATACGTGGGAAGCAATCATCGCAGCTTCCAAGCGTTTCTCGAAAGGGTCGAAGACGAAGACGAAGACCACTGGCGCGAAAGTCGTGCCAATTACCAGAATGTTGGCAATAGAAATAATCGTAATAGGGACGAGAGAAATGACGGCGAAGGATTTCGCGTCAACGTGATACAGAGAGGAAGAGGCAGAGGCAGAGGAAGGGGAAGTTATCTAGGTCGCGGTAGAGGGTATACCGCGCAAGATAATAATGACGCGGGAAACTGATTTCCGCGAACGTTGCGGGCCAAACGGAAGCGGACAGTACATACCGGCCCCGATTTAAGAAAAAGTACCGAACTGACAATAATGTTATGAGACAGGCTAGAGACAGGCGTGGAACGACGCAACGTGTTGTTGCGAAACAAGCGTCAGGTGCAAGCGAGGATGAGTCATCTTCGCCGAGCAGAGCGATTCATGTTAACAGGCGAGTGGAGCATCAGAGGGTAATGGCCCAGCCTAGCAGAACAGCTGTTCAGAGAGGAGCCGCTAGCAATGCGGCAGCATTAGATACGAACACTGCCGTAAGAACTGATGAATACATTATGGGTGGTAATTCCGTGGCGAAGGAAATAGTAGATGAAACGGTGGAGACACAGAGAGGCGCGGTTAGCAGTGTTAGCAAAAAAGTAAATGGCGAGAATGATCTAGCAGAAGTAACTGATTGGTGTGTGCAGATCGACAATCTGTACAAGGGCCTAAAGCAATTTGAGTGGGAGGATTTTAAGAAGGAGTATGAGGCAAGGAAAATAATTAGTGAAAAAGGAGATAATAGGGACGTCGATAAGGTGACGTGGCCCAAAGTTGAAGAGGAGAGAGTAAACAGCGCCGCGCTGAGTACGCGTGCTGCCGATAGGACAATGATTAAAGATAGGAAGGAATTAGAGGATGAAATCCTAAGCATTGACGAGGAAGTAACTTCTGTTAACGATCCGCCAACAGTACGAGCTGCGACCGAAAGGCTCTGTGAGGAAGAGGCAGGTAATTGCCTGAAAGTAATTGAAGTCCACGAGGATTACACTAAATATGAAGTAACAGTAGATGTGAGTAAAGCTGGTAATGAGACCGTTTTGCCGAAAGAGGAGACTGAGTTAAAATCTAAACCTGACGAAAATGCAGAAGGAGAACTTAGTGCCTGTCTCAGAAAAGCTTTTATGTTAGAACCTTAAAGCGATCCAGAATGGTCGGATTCTGACGATAGTTCAGATGACGAATATTTCAGTACTAGTGAAAATAATGGGGATACAGCTAATTGCGATATTATACCTAATGATGACGAAGTTTCAAAACAAAATCCAGATGTTGAGACCAAACAAAGAAAGAAAGAGCCACCTGACGACTCAGGGTCTATTTCACAAAGAGTTCAAGTAATCAATGACTTTGAACTCCCGGAACCAAAGAAACCACCAGATATAGGTGGGGTGAACGTTAAAAGCATATCTTGGGACGATGTTATCGTCAACCCGGATTTGCTTAGGGAAGACCACAACAATGAAAAACATTCGACGATGAAACAAACTGTCATACCAGTTGAAATTTATAATGTGAAATTGCAGGTACTTCTTGATACTGGATCTCAGATAAGCGCAATCTCCCAGTCGTTTTTCGAACACATTTGTGATGAGCCTGGAATAGTAATTATGTCAGTGACGGGTGTAAAAATTGTTGGTGCTACTGGCAAGACTAGCAAGCCGGTCAAGAACCAGATTTTGGTTGAATTTAGTATAAAAGGACAAAAGTTTGAACACGATTTTTTGGTTGTGCCAGACTTGAGTACTGAAATGATTCTGGGAATAGATTGATTAGATAAAGAAAAGGTTATTATTGATTGTAGCCAGGATGTGATCAAAGTTAATAGTACATCTAGGAATTTAGAATTAAAATTTGAGGAATATGGGAAGGTGTTCGATTCAGAAATTGATTCTTTATTGTTGGAAATTGACCAAGGGAATGATGGTTTGACAAACAAGTATGAGGTGTACCATGTCCAGAGGTTAATAAATGAGCGTGACAAGCAGGGACATGATTTTAAAGAAATGGTGGAAAATTTGAAGGAAATATCTCCCGAACAGAAAACAGAATTGCTTGATATTTTAGAAAGTAATAGCACCGTATTTTCGGACAAACCTGGCCGAGTTAAGAACTTTGAATACCAGATTGAGACAATAGAGCATAAACCTTTCTTTGTAAGACCGTTTTCGGTACCCATATCAAAGAGGCAGGCTGAGCAAATGGAAATAGATAAAATGATGAAATGGGGCGTAATCGAAAGGAGTAGCAGCGAATATAATAGTCCCCTTATCATTGTGAACAAAAGGGATGGGGGAGTAAGAGTAGTTATTGACGCCAGGACTTTGAACAAAATTGTAAAAAAGGAAATAGACAGACCTGAAAATCTGGACGAAATGCTTCAAAAATTTTATAATGTGAAGTATTTAACCAGTCTGGACATGACCGCCGGATACTGGAAAATTCCTTTGAGTAAAGAATCCCGTAAATATACCGCTTTTCTATTTGCCGGGAAATGCTATCAGTATAAAGTAGTACCATTTGGGCTTAGCACTTCGGTGGCAGTGTTTATTAGGGCACTGGACTTTATATTAGGGAGAGAATTGAGTTCCCGGCTAACCATTTATGTAGATGATTTACTGATTGCTACAGAAGAATGGCAAGAGCATTGTGAATTATTGCAGAAAGTTTTTGTTGCTCTACAAGCAGGTGGCATGACGCTTAAGTGGAAGAAATGTGAATTTGTAAAGTCGGAAATAAAGTTCCTGGGGCACATAATTACTACTACCGGTATTGGCAAGGACCCGGAAAAGTTAAGTGCAATAGCAGGGTGTCCAGCTCCTAGAAATAGAAAACAGTTGAAAGCCTTTTTGGGTTTATGTGGGTTCTATAGAAAATTCGTCAAGGGGCAAGTTTTTAATAGTCCTCATTTGAATAATCTACTTAAGAAAAATAGTGCTTTTGTGTGGACCGAAGGGTGCACGAGAGATTTTGAAAATTTAAAAAGTGTACTTTTGAACGACAATATTTTGCATCACCCCATACTGTCAAAACCTTTCCATATGAGTACTGACAGCAGTGCTTATGGTGTTGGTGTAGAAGTTTTCCAAGAAATCTGTGATGGCAAAGAAGTCGAACACAGGACTATCGCATTTGCAAGTAGAACTCTAACAAAATACGAGAGAAACTACACTATATCAGAAAAGGAAGCTTTAGCCATTATATGGGGGTTAAAGAAATTCAGAAATTATCTGTGGGGCCAGAAGCTCATCATACATACTGACCACAAAGCTTTAACTTTTCTTAAGGATTGTCTTTTACTTAATGGCAGGCTAACGCGTTGGGCTTTGTACCTGCAACAATTTGATTACGAGATTTGCTATGTTAAGGGTACTGAGAATTATGTGGCAGATGCTTTATCTCGATTGCCTAATGGTATGAGTGAAGTGCCCAATGCAAATGGTGAAGAGGGTACTTTTCAGATAAGGTATATGAAAGAGGTTTCAGGAAAAAGGAAAATTGAACAAATATGTAAAAATATGAGATACCTTCAGAATGAGGATCCGACATGGAAATCTGTGAAGGTAAATTTTGACAGTGTGCAGTATCCTCAGATTAAGAAGTATTACAAAATCTTTAAAGGCATTTTATAAGGGAGGAAAGATTTAGTCACTGAGGAATGGAGAGTATGTTGGCCACACCAGTTCGATACCGAGGTCATAGACTATTTTCATTTAGCATTGGGGCATAGTGGTCCAAAGAAATGTTTGGATAAATTGAATACTGTAGTAGTGATTGCTGGTAGTGTCAGTAAGAGGGTAAAGGAACGAATTAAGTCGTGTGATGTCTGTCAAAGGGCCAAAGTACCGAACAGAACTAATAGAGGCCCAATGCAAAGTACATTACCTGAAGACACCCTAGAATTATTATCAGTAGATTTATATGGTCCCCTCCCGAAGACTTCGGGAAATTGTGCATATATTTTAGTAATTTTGGAAGTATTCTCAAAATTTGTGAAATTATACCCCTTGAAAAGAGCAACAGCAAAAGCTGTATTTAATAGGATGGTCGAATACTTCAAAACCATCGGGAAACCCAAGGCAGTACTATCTGACAATGGACCCCAGTTCATATCCAAAATTTGGAAAGAAGGAATGGAGCGAAATGGTGTGGAGGTTAAATATACACTCCTGGAAATTGAAATAAGAACACCGTGAATTCATTGTCCCAGGAAGGGGAAACTTTATTGACACATTCCTGGGGTCAGATACATCACATGATCACACTGACAGAACCACAGGCACACACACAGGCAACAGAGCATGCACAATGTCGGCACTAGTACAGTGTATATCCACCTTTCGCAGCAATGCAGGCTGCTATTCTCCCATGGAGACGATCGTAGAGATACTGGATGTAGTCCTGTGGAACGGCTTGCCATGCCATTTCCACCTGGCGCCTCAGTTGGACCAGCGTTCGTGCTGGACGTGCAAACCGCGTGAGACGACGCTTCATCCAGTCCCAAACATGCTCAATGGGGGACAGATCCGGAGATCTTGCTGGCCAGGGTAGTTGACTTACACCTTCTAGAGCACGTTGGGTGGCACGGGATACATGCGGACGTGCATTGTCCTGTTGGAACAGCAAGTTCCCTTGCCGGTCTAGGAATGGTAGAACGATGGGTTCGATGACGGTTTGGATGTACCGTGCACTATTCAGTGTCCCCTCGACGATCACCAGTGGTGTACGGCCAGTGTAGGAGATCGCTCCCCAAACCATGATGCCGGGTGTTGGCCCTGTGTGCCTCGGTCGTATGCAGCCCTGATTGTGGCGCTCACCTGCACGGCGGCAAACACGCATACGACCATCATTGGCACCAAGGCAGAAGCGACTCTCATCACTGAAGACGACACGTCTCCATTCGTCCCTCCATTCACGCCTGTCGCGACACCACTGGAGGCGGGCTGCACGATGTTGGGGCGTGAGCGGAAGACGGCCTAACGGTGTGCGGGACCGTAGCCCAGCTTCATGGAGACGGTTGCGAATGGTCCTCGCCGATACCCCAGGAGCAACAGTGTCCCTAATTTGCTGGGAAGTGGCGGTGCGGTCCCCTACGGCACTGCGTAGGATCCTACGGTCTTGTCGCGCATCCGTGCGTCGCTGCGGTCCGGTCCCAGGTCGACGGGCACGTGCACCTTCCGCCGACCACTGGCGACAACATCGATGTACTGTGGAGACCTCACGCCCCACGTGTTGAGCAATTCGGCGGTACGTCCACCCGGCCTCCCGCATGCCCACTATACGCCCTCGCTCAAAGTCCGTCAACTGCAGATACGGTTCACGTCCACGCTGTCGCGGCATGCTACCAGTGTTAAAGACTGCGATGGAGCTCCGTATGCCACGGCAAACTGGCTGACACTGACAGCGGCGGTGCACAAGTGCTGCGCAGCTAGCGCCATTCGACGGCCAACACCGCGGTTCCTGGTGTGTCCGCTGTGCCGTGCGTGTGATCATTGCTTGTACAGCCCTCTCGCAGTGTCCGGAGCAAGTATGGTGGGTCTGACACACCGGTGTCAATGTGTTCTTTTTTACATTTCCAGGAGTGTAGTTAGCGGGGACGGGAGGGGTGGGGTTGAGTGGGGAGGGTGGGGGAGAGGAATGGGAGAGTTGTTCACTTGCATCTTTATTTAGGCACCGCTGTAACCACGCCGCGCTGCGCTGAAAAGCGATAGAGTCGCGGGCAGCTGAAAGCTACTCGGAGGCACCTTTGTGCTGCGCATGCCGGATCAGCTCACGCTCCGCAGGCATTCTCCCAGGTTGACAGACCGCATGTAACTCTGTACCGGTATTGCTCGGAATGCACCACACGACGTCACGCGGCCCTCGAATTCACTGTTGCAGAGAGGCTGGTTTCACCTGCGGTAGATACGTATGAGAACTGGCTGGCGCCGCCTCATGCAGTTTGGGAGTGCAGGCACGTGCTCGCCAAAAGTTGTGACATTCCATAGCTAGAGAATTCCATTGCTTGACGACTGCCTTCAGTCCTCTGCGTCCCCTTGTCTGCTCGTATCAGGACCGTCACTGTGTATGTATCCCGGGCTCTCCGGCGTTTTGCGGCATGCAGTACCTTTCAATAGAAGACGTCACTTTGCAGACGCTACACAGACACGTTCCTACATTAATCTGGGCTTAATTTTGAAACTGCACAGTGGCTTATTGTGTAGGCAAACGCCCAGACCGAGCACAGACACACGAGGGGACAGCTCTGCGAACACTGCACCAACTTTAGAAGCAGTAGCAATATTCTCTGAAGCTGGGCATGTAACTACATTTTGAACAACACGCTATTTTCTAGTAACTTTCTAACCAACTAGCAAATATTGTTTGATATTCCGTATTGTATTCATACAGGTACGAAGCGAGGGTTACTATACTTTCAGCTACCTAGTTTCAGCTAGTTATCAAGATCACGCAACAACTCGCTATTCCCATCCAAAATACATGCACGTATATCGTAAATAGAGAAATTCTTAGTTTTTTTTCTAGGTTGGCATATACGAGAAGCAAATATACTCGTACAAAATCTTTATTAATTTCTGCAATACATAAACAATTACACAGAGAAGGCAAACCTTTAATTATGTCTGTTTGGTGTGGTTTTAATGACATCCAGCTTAATTTTTAACTTACAATTTAAATCTACATTGTAATCTTCTAATACTTTCTCCATCCAGTACTTTCACAGGTACAAAGAAAGTATGTTCTCGAATGCCAATATCTATCTAACTTTTTTTCCCGAAAATATATGTTCTATGGATTTATCAGTTAGTTCCATTCCTTGCTGCAAATCTTCAAGGAATGAGGTCTCGGGGAGCTTAATTTTACCTCTTATTTCCTGCACAATTCTTTTGTCATAACAGTCAGCATCTTCCTGTGTATGCTCTACCAACTCTTCTGCTGCACATTCTTGTGAAATTTCAGCGTAGAACTTTAAGTGTGCAACTTTTTCAAACGAATTACCAATAACAGTTGATGATCCGTTGGTTTTGAGATCTGCAAACTGATGTTCTGTTGGTAGATACACAACATCCAGCGGAGGCATTTAGGTACTAAGTAACCACCCTTTTTAAGCAGATACAGGTGGGATTTTTCGTGTGTCCTTTAATGGAATAAATATGCTCCAATCAACTAGTTTTGCCAGGACTCCAACATATGGTCAATTGTCATTACTATTAACAGTAAAGGCATATATTTTATATTCCACAGCTGCAGAACGTCTTACGTCTGTGATTATTCTTAGCACTTGTGGAATAATATTGTTTGTGGGTGCCAGTCCTAATTCAGCGATATCTATAGCTTACAATTTTGTGAACAACAGTGTCTCGGATTGAGAGAAATATGTTTCTCCTACTTTAATATAGCACTTGTGTGTAATATCTGTATCGCCTTTCTTGGAGTCAGTGTTAAGAATCTCCACGAAGTTTACAGGTAAATAACTAAAATTTTATGTGGACAGAGCATAATTTATACAGAAAACGTTTCTCGTTATTGAGTGTCTGGGAGGTTTATTTGTACAACAGTAGATTTTCGGATATTGTAATTACCCCAGTTGACAAACTTCAGAAGTTTGTTAAACGTCACACAACACTTGTTCTGCAAGTTATTTGTTAGCTGACACCAAACCAATGTGTTTGGAACAGAGTACAGTGGAGCACACTTTAAATGCTGTTTGTTAGTCTAATGCACTTAAACAGTATTGCACAGAGTGAAACACATGGTACGTTCTGTAGCTGTATATTGGAGCCCGCATCCTGATAATACAGTCGCACATCTGTACTTAATCAAAAATTCTGCAAAATATTCGTTATATCCAAATCCAAAAGGTGATAGTCATCTACACGTATCTGCAGCTTTATTCTAGACATCTCTTTCACTATAACATTCAATTTAATGTAGTCTAATTACACTTTATATGCTATAGGTACAGGATATTGACATTTCCTCCAAATGGTTTCTAGCGCTTCCTTGTCCAATTTTTTCTAGCATTCCTCTTGCAGTCATACTGTAATTCTTGTGTAGGAGGAAAGGTGTCTTCGCTTTGACACCATGTCTCACATTGACGATCTTGGGGTATTTGCTACGTAGATGATAGTTACACGATCAACGCATGTATTTCTTTAATGTTACAGACCGTCCCTTCTCTAATAGTTCTTGATAGTTCGCTTGATCGCTACCCGGGGTCATACATAAGTGGACCCACTTCCGGACTACCCACTGCGGGATGGGTCCATTCACGTATGATCACAGGTATCGCCCCAATGTGGATCCACCGTCGGACGTTACCCTAGACTTGACGTCGGTGGATCTGTGACGAGCAGTATTCCGATGTAACGCTGATGCATCTGCCTTTGGACGACTTCTTTACATTTATCCTCGGAACATACTCCAGACAATGTAGGCCCCCACGAGAAAGTGAGACACAATGTAGTGTAACTGGAATCCACGCATTGCAAGTACTACCAAATTTCGGAGGCATCTTCAGAAGCGCAAGTGACTCCTGCTACCATCATGTATCTTCAGAGATTAAAAGGAGGTCTGGTAGCCGTAACTGATCAGTCTTCCGTGGTAGCTGGAAACGTCGACATGGATTCCTCCAAAGTGCCAAACATCCCTCAGTTATTAGGGAGGAAGACAAGACTAATTGACGAGCTCTTATGTTTGTATTTATTAATAGAGAACCTAGACAATCTTTTTACTGATATTGGTAGTATAAATTACACCGAAAATGGCACGCTTCTTGATAAGGATAATTTAAGTGTACCTACACCTCTTACAGAACTGTTTTGCGACAACGTTATGGTTGCTAAAATCTCAGATCAAGCGCAGTGGTACGAGCTATTAGAGAAGCGGAGGTCTATAATGTTAAAGAAGACGACATTAGTACCATGTAACGATTATCTTTGCAGCAAATCCTCCATGTTCATAACTGCAATACATGGCGTCAAAGCGAAGCTACCTTTCCTCCTACATGGGAACAACAGTGTGCCAGCAAGAGTGATACTGGAAAAATTCGGCAAGGAAGCACTAAAAACCATTTGAAGGAAATACCAACATCGTGTATCTATAGCATATAAAGTGTAATTAGACGACATTAAGTTGAATGTTGTAATGGAATAGCTGCTTAGAACAATGCAGCAACTACGTTTATAGACCATTACCTTTTCGATTTGGACACAACGCAAGAGTCTACGGAATTTTTAAGAAAATGGAGTTATGCGACTACTTATGATCGAACCACGACTTCTGCATGGAAGAAGTCTTAGAGATAAATAGCAATGTTATTATGGACAACAATAAAACAGCTGTAATAGACTGCTTAACATAGGTGACCGACAATATTAATAATATATAACAAATTTTCATATCAAATCACCAGCCCAGGCGTGAAAAAAGTTGTTGGTAAAGACCTTAAAGTTTTATAAAGTGTTCAGATATGTGACTACCAGCAACTTTTACGTCCTGCCTGGCTAAAAAAAAAAAAACAAAAAAAAAAAAACACGGTATTACCAGGCTACGGGTTACAATATAGAGCTACAGAACGTATCATGTGTTTCACTCTGTGAAAGACTGTTTAAGTGTGTTAGTCTAACAAACAGCATTTACAGTGTGCTCCACTGTACTCTGTTCCAAACACATTGGTTTGGTGTCAGCTAACAAATAACTTGCAGAACAAGTGTTGTGTGACGTTTAACAAACTTCTGAAGTTTGTCAACTGGGGTAATTACAATATCCGAAAATCTACTGTTGTACAAATAAGCCTCCCAGACACTCAATAACGAGAAACGTTTTCTGTATAAATTATACTCTGTCCACATAAAATTTTAATTATCTAACTGTAAACTACGTGGAGATTCTTAGCATTGACTCCAACAAAGACGATATAGGTATTATACAGAAGTGCTATATTAAAGCTGGATAAACATATTTGTCCCACTCCTAGAAATTGTTTTCCACAATACTGGTAGATATAGTTACCTTAATGCAATTTTGTCATATGATGACATGATTGGAGACGGTGGCTGTTATTTGAAGACAAATGTTGGTGGTGTTGAGACAGCAACCAGCCACAAATTTATTTTCAGTTCCTTTATTCAAAAGGTACCGTTACCGGTTTCAAATAATTACGATTCATCTTCAGACGGTTTGCATGCTTTCATTAGAACGTGTGGTGCGTTTTTTTACAGATTAATTGTCCTAAAATATAAATAATACATAATTGTAAGCACGCCACACAGATGGTTGCGTTACAGATTTGCATTGGATGTGACTTACGTGAAATGTCTGTTTGAAGTGTTTGTTTTCATAGTTTTCGTCCAACAGATATGAATACATTCCCACTGCATTCTTATCGTTGCACACGTAATTTTTTTCACTGAATACTTTAGATTTGTCACAGAATAGATTTCTAGCATGTACCACATGTTTCGATAGATACAAAGTGCTTAAAATGGTTCAAATGGTTCTGAGCACTATGGGACTTAAATTCTGAGGTCATCAGTCCCTTCAACTTAGAACTACTTAAACCTAACTAACCTAAGGACATCACACACATCCATGCCCGAGGCAGTATTCGAACCTGCGACCGTAGCGGTCGCACGGTTCCAGACTGTAGCACCTAGAACCGCTCGACCACCCCTGCCGGCACAACGTGCTTAAAAACATATGAGTGTCAAAGATGCTATGATATATCGTAACATTATAAAGATGTCCCATATTTGGAAAAAGATCAAATATTCACTTACGCAACTGAAACGCCTTTTACACGAGTACAGAGAGACATTGATTTCGTGAGTTTAAGAGCGAATACTGTTACATTGATTATAAAGATGTTCCATGTCAAAGATCGATTTTTTTGTGTGTACTGTATAGGTAAGAAAGTACATTATTTATTTACATTTAGCATCATGAGAATTGTAGTAACATATAAATTTGCTACTGATCTGCAGATATCGCTGAATTACGACTGGCATCCACAAATAATGTTATTCCACAAGCGCTAAGAAAAAGAGTAAATGTATAGCAAGAAAGTTCGAAATGAAATAGCTCGAATCCTAAAAACTAAAAATGGAGTATAAGGCGGAAGACCTTTGCCAGAAAGGACGAATATAAACTGCAACTGAAAAACAAAAAGCTAGCACAGATTTGCAGGCACGGTTCACATATTGTCTTCAACGCAGTGTGTGGTGAAATCTGGCTGCACGTGGGGAATATAAAAAACATGCCTTTACTGTTAATAGCAATGGCAATTGGCCATATGTTGGAGTCCTGGGCGAAACTGGTGGATTGGAGCATGTTTATTCTATTAAAGGATACACGGAAAATCTGTTTATAGTGCCACATTCCCACCTGGATCTGCTTAAAAAGGGTGGTTACTTAGTATCTAAATGCACTGCACTGGATATTGTGCACATAGTAACAGAACATCCGTTTGCAGAGCTTAAAACCAACAGAACAACAACATTTATTGGTAATTCGTTTGCAAAAGCTGTACACTTAAAGTTCTATACGGAAATTTCATAAGAATGTGCAGTAGAAGAGTTGGAAATGCACACGCAGAAAGATGTTTAGTGTTATAACAGTAGTTGAAAGTTAAAAATTAAGCCTGATGTCATTAAAACCACACCAACCAAACACAATTAAGGGTTTTTTGTGTGTAAATCTATATGTAGAAATTAATAAAGATTTTGTACCAGAATATTTGCTTGTCTTATTCGTCAACCGACGAAAAACGTAAGATTTTCCCTATTTACGATGATCTGTGAGCATGTATTTCGGATGGAGGAAGTGGGTAGTTGCGTGATCTTGGCAAAAACCCGAAACTAGGTAGCTTAAAGTTTAGTAATCCTTGTTTCTTACCTATATGACCGAACAAGTATGTTAAGTTTAAGAATTCCCCTCACAAGGAGCGAGTATCTTAAAAAAAATTCTGAAACCTGAAGAATTTTTCGATAAAATAGCTACGTAAAGCGGGTCACTGTGCTTTCGGCTACCTAGTTTCGACTACTTTTCCAAATCATCCACCTATCCTATCTATATTGTTAGGTTTTCGCATTAACTGCAAGGTTATGTTTCTGTTTATTTGCGTAGAACTTAAGGTAATCGCTAGTCAGCCGAAACCAGTTATCGTCAAATTGTGATCAAATTTTGTTGCTACCGTGACCATTAAAATTTGTAATAAGTAATGCAGATTGCTGTGTCTTCCTCACCAGACAACCTCAGGTCTTACAAGAAAACATGATATTATTTAAAATAAGAACATACTTTTAAAAATTGCTATAATAAGCGGTGACAATGAGTCACGTCCGTCAAGCGATCGGAATATCTGGCGAGCGGGAAAAAGTAAAATCACAAAGTGTTGTTTACGGAGGGAGGCTGCTTTTATACTCGACGTACTATACTTCTCATAGACACACTAGTGTGTACGGTGCAAGATATTGTTCACTGCTGGCAATCTCAGACATATCAAAATTCATTCCTGCAGTGTTTGATTTTATATCTGAATGACTAAATACTGACACATGACACAATTAAAATTGATATCCATGTCCTAGGAGGACCAAAACCTGTGACATCCATTTTACCTTGCAGCAATACTTCCCGGAAACCACAGAGGCCGACTAGCATCGCTGTCGTGTCCAACGTACGAAAAAGAGTACCCACAAAATGTGAGCGCCATTAGGAAATGGTTTGTTGATGACACAGTATCCTCTATCCTAGATAATGGGCTATGATGTATACCATATAAAGAAATAAAGACAAAACCTGAACACAAAATATGGCAAGATAAACAGAGCTGCTTATTTGAAATATCTAGGTTAAATATTCGAACCTACGGGAGGAGGAAAGATATCACAGAAAACTCTACTACTACCAAAACAAAAAAAGAAAAGAAAAAGAGAGAGAGCGAGAGCGAGTAGACGTCAAGACAATGGATGTATACAGGGTATAAGTGCATGTATTTTTATATGTGGTACCTTAATAATTAAACACATCATGTACTGGTCGTCTTTTCTCTGTGCCCAACAGTATTCCCACAAACACATCACAAACTTTGCCACCTGATGTTTTCTGCACAGTCGTACTGTGACACAAAGTGGATTACGCCTGTCAGTATACACTCACCGTTTTGCGTCCTCAAGTGTTCACGACCATGCTTCAAACGCCTGACATGATGCTCAGGCGACAATAAGCACTAGTGGTTTGCTCTTTCCACATGTACTTGAAGGTTCTAACCAACCTAAATACATAATTATTAGTCTGCAGTCGAAGTAAATACCGATGTAATGTTGTTCAGTGCACCGTCCTCGGTCACCAATGCAAATATCTGCACTGATTCATGTTACATCATGTATAGGCTAATAAGAAATACAGGTCATTTCATACATTCGCACAAAAATCACATACTACAACACAGTAATAAAGCTTGAAATAATGTATGCAAGCGAGACATTAACACTCCATACGGAAAGCGATATGGAAAGCATACTGAAGGAAGAACGAAAAATCATGAGAAAACTTCTCGGCCCGATTCTGACAGAAGGGGGGGGGGGGGGGGGGGAGATATAGATTACACCCTAGAAAAACCACGGAGAAAATTTCAAACCTAGCAGTAGTTGTAAAAAAAAAGGTTACAATTCTACTGGCACGTCAGAAAGCTGCCAGCAACAATTGTCACCATCACAATTCTGACATACATACGAGGGGTCAAGTCAAAAATACCATGGATCACACAGGTCAAACTTGACCCAGAAAAAGCACAGATTGATCCACTAGAAAATGAAGGCAGAAAAATATACAGCGATATGGTATACAAGTGGTATGTGATGTCAGAGAACGAAGTTTCAAAGAAACTAGGGGCAAAATGGACTAAAAGCAGAAAGTGACTCCACCGGTGAAAAGAAATAATCGTATAATATCAGAAAGAATACTGAAATGAGACAGAACACTGTGCGTGATCCTACAGGATCTTGACGTAAACAATAATAATAATAACAGTAATCCTGGATAAGTAGTCGTAGGTAAATTCAGAACGAATATCACAAAAAATGTCTGCGAGAATATGGCGAAGATAGGGGAAAATTGTACATACGCTTTTGAGTACTGTATCAATGCATCACCTGACTCCTTCATATTGATCAGTGACAGTCTAACGATTTGGAGCGACATGAGAAAATGTCAAGGCGGATTCTGCAAGCACCGACTGTGTGAAACGTAGTTTTCTGTTCGTTCACGAGATCCAAAAGGTTGCAGATAGTGGAGCCTAGATTAATTCCATGTATTGTTGATTTTGGGAAAGCCTTAGCTACAACATAGTTCTCCCAGCGTATAAAATTTTCATGCGACTTACTGGAATGCAGTTGATTGATGTCATCTAGAAGCGCCGATATTTCGACATGCTGCGCGCTGCATTTGGTCTACTAGGGCGCGCCATCTAATAAGTTTTGCGCAGGCCGTAGTGCTCCACTCAGTCCACTTAGCCGGAACCAAGAACCCCCACAGCGCAGCTCTTATGCTACGTGGCTGAGGCCGCCGTCTCTGTTGCCCTTGCAGCACCACGTGAAGAGGGGACTAATGGATATCTTTTGTCCTCTTTCTTATGTAAATGGGAACTGTGTCATACTTACAAAACTATTATACTTCAGACTGTAAATGAGAAATTATAAAAGGGAAAAAGAATTGAGTCAAGAAGAGCGATAAAAGAAGACAGGACAAATCTACATCGACATCTACATCCATACTCCGCAAGCCACCTGACGGTGTGTGGCGGAGGGTACCTTGAGTACCTCTATCGCTTCTCCCTTCTATTCCAGTCTCGTATTGTTCGTGGAAAGAAAGTTTGTCGGTATGCCTCTGTGTGGGCTCTAATCTCTCTGATTTAATCCTCATGGCCTCTTCGCGAGATATATGTAGGAGGGAGCAATATACTGCTTGACTCCTCGATGAAGGTATGTTCTCGAAACTTCAACAAAAGCCCGTACCGAGCTACTGAGCGTCTCTCTTGCAGAGTCTTCCACTGGAGTTTATCTATCATCTCCGTAACGCTTTCGCGATTACTAAATGATCCTGTAACGAAGCGCGCTGCTCTCCGTTGGATCTTCTCTATCTCTTCTATCAACCCTATCTACATCTACATCTACATTTATACTCCGCAATCCACCCAACGGTGTGTGGCGGAGGGCACTTTACGTGCCACTGTCATTACCTCCCTTTCCTGTTGCAGTCGCGTATGGTTCGCGGGAAGAACGACTGTCTGAAAGCCTCTGTGCGCGCTCTAATCTCTCTAATTTTACATTCGTGATCTCCTCGGGAGGTATAAGTAGGGGGAAGCAATATATTCGATACCTCATCCAGAAACGCACCCTCTCGAAACCTGGCGAGCAAGCTACACCGCGATGCAGAGCGCCTCTCTTGCAGAGTCTGCCACTTGAGTTTGTTAAACATCTCCGTAACGCTATCACGGTTACCAAATAACCCTGTGACGAAACGCGCCGCTCTTCTTTGGATCTTCTCTATCTCCTCCGTCAACCCGATCTGGTACGGATCCCACACTGATGAGCAATACTCAAGTATAGGTCGCACGAGTGTTTTGTAAGCCACCTCCTTTGTTGATGGACTACATTTTCTAAGGACTCTCCCAATGAATCTCAACCTGGTACCCGCCTTACCAACAATTAATTTTATATGATCATTCCACTTCAAATCGTTCCGCACGCATACTCCCAGATATATTACAGAAGTAACCAGTGTTTGTTCCGCTATCATATAATCATACAATAAAGGATCCTTCTTTCTATGTATTCGCAATACATTACATTTGTCTATGTTAAGGGTTAGTTGCCACTCCCTGCACCAAGTGCCTATCCGCTGCAGATCTTCCTGCATTTCGCTACAATTTTCTAATGCTGCAACTTCTCTGTATACTACAGCATCATCCGCGAAAAGCCGCATGGAACTTCCGACACTATCTACTAGGTCATTTATACACTCCTGGAAATTGAAATAAGAACACCGTGAATTCATTGTCCCAGGAAGGGGAAACTTTATCGACACATTCCTGGGGTCAGATACATCACATGATCACACTGACAGAACCACAGGCACATAGACACAGGCAACAGAGCATGCACAATGTCGGCACTAGTACAGTGTATATCCACCTTTCGCAGCAATGCAGTCTGCTATTCTCCCATGGAGACGATCGTAGAGATGCTGGATGTAGTCCTGTGGAACGGCTTGCCATGCCATTTCCACCTGGCGCCTCAGTTGGACCAGCGTTCGTGCTGGACGTGCAGACCGCGTGAGACGACGCTTCATCCAGTCCCAAACATGCTCAATGGGGGACAGATCCGGAGATCTTGCTGGCCAGGGTAGTTGACTTACACCTTCTAGAGCATGTTGGGTGGCACGGGATACATGCGGACGTGCATTGTCCTGTTGGAACAGCAAGTTCCCTTGCCGGTCTAGCAATGGTAGAACGATGGATTCGATGACGGTTTGGATGTACCGTGCACTATTCAGTGTCCCCTCGACGATAACCAGTGGTGTACGGCCAGTGTAGGAGATCGCTCCCCACACCATGATGCCGGGTGTTGGCCCTGTGTGCCTCGGTCGTATGCAGTCCTGATTGTGGCGCTCACCTGCACGGCGCCAAACACGCATACGACCATCATTGACACCAAGGCAGAAGCGACTCTCATCGCTGAAGACGACACGTCTCCATTCGTCCCTCCATTCACGCCTGTCGCGACACCACTGGAGGCGGGCTGCACGATGTTGGGGCGTGAGCGGAAGACGGCCTAACGGTGTGCGGGACCGTAGCCCAGCTTCATGGAGACGGTTGCGAATGGTCCTCGCCGATACCCCAGGAGCAACAGTGTCCCTAATTTGCTGGGAAGTGGCGGTGCGGTCCCCTACGGCACTGCGTAGGATCCTACGGTCTTGGCGTGCATCCGTGCGTCGCTGCGGTCCGGTGCCAGGTCGACGGGCACGTGCACCTTCCGCCGACCACTGGCGACAACATCGATGTACTGTGGAGATCTCACGCCCCACGTGTTGAGCAATTCGGCGGTACGTCCACCCGGCCTCCCGCATGCCCACTATACGCCCTCGCTCAAAGTCCGTCAACTGCAGATACGGTTCACGTCCACGCTGTCGCGGCATGCTACCAGTGTTAAAGACTGCGATGGAGCTCCGTATGCCACGGCAAACTGGCTGACACTGACGGCGGCGGTGCACAAATGCTGCACAGCTAGTGCCATTCGACGGCCAATCGCGGTTCCTTGTGTGTCCGCTGTGCCGTGCGTGTGATCATTGTTGGTACAGCCCTCTCGCAGTGTCCGGAGCAAGTATGGTGGGTCTGACACACTGGTGTCAATGTGTTCTTTTTTCCATTTCCAGGAGTGTATATATTGTGAAAAGCAATGGTCCCATAACACTCCCCTGTGGCACACCAGAGGTTACTTTAACGTCTGTAGACGTCTCTCCGTTGATAACAACATGTTGTGTTCTGTTGGCTAAAAACTCTTCAATCCAGCCGCACAGCTGGTCTGATATTCCGTAGGCTCTTACTTTATCAGGCGACAGTGCGGAACTGTATCGAACGCCTTCCGGAAGTCAAGGAAAATAGCATCTACCTGGGAGCCTGTATCTAATATTTTCTGGGTCTCATGAACAAATAAAGCGAGTTGGGTCTCACACGATCGCTGTTTCCGGAATCCATGTTGATTCCTACATACTAGATTCTGAGTTTCCAAAAACGACATGATACTCGAGCAAAAAACATGTTCTAAAATTCTACAACAGATCGACGTCAGAGATATAGGTCTATACTTTTGCGCATCTGCTCGACGACCCGTCTTGAAGACTGGGACTATCTGTGCTCTCCTCCAATCATTTGGAACCTTCCGTTCCTCTAGAGACTTGCGGTACACGGCTGTTAGAAGGGGGCAAGTTCTTGTGCGTACTCTGTGTAGAATCGAATTGGTATCCCGTCAGGTCCAGTGGACTTTCCTCTGTTGAGTGATTCCAGTTGCTTTTCTATTCCTTGGACACTTACTTCGATGTCAGCCATTTTTTCGTTTGTGCGAGGATTTAGAGAAGGAACTGCAGTGCGGTCTTCCTCTGTGAAACATCTTTGGAAAAAGGTGTTTAGTATTTCAGCTTTACGCTTTACGCTGTTTCAATGCCATCATCATCCCGGAGTGTTTGAACATGCTGTTTCGAGCCACTTACTGATTTAACGTAAGACCAGAACTTCCTAGGATTTTCTGTCAAGTCGGCACCTAGTATTTTACTTTCGAATTCACTGAACGCTTCACACATAGCCCTCCTTACGCTAACTTTGACATCGTTTAGCTTCTGTTTGTCTGAGAGGTTTTGGCTGCGTTTAAACTTGGAGTGAAGCTCTCTTTGCTTTCGCAGTAGTTTCCTAACTTTGTTGTTGTACCACGGTGGGTTTTTCCCGTCCCTCACAGTTTTACTCGGCACGTACCTGTCTAAAACGCATTTTACGATTGCCTTGAACTTTTTCCATAAACACTCAACATTGTCAGTGTCGGAACAGAAATTTTCGTTTTGATCTGTTAGGTAGTCTGAAATCTGCCTTCTATTACTCTTGCTAAACAGATAAACCTTCCTCCCTTTTTTTATATTCCTATTGACTTCCATATTCAGGGATGCTGCAACGGCCTTATGATCACTGATTCCCTGTTCTGCACTTACAGAGTCGAAAAGGTCGGGTCTGGTACGGATCCCAAACTGCTGAGCAGTATTCAAGCAGTGGGCGAACAAGCGTACTGTAACCTAATTCCTTTGTTTTCGGATTGCATTTCCTTAGGATTCTTCCAATCAATCTCAGTCTGGCATCTGCTTACCGACGATCAACTTTACTCATTCCATTTTAAATCGCTCCTAATGTGTACTCCCAGATAATTTATGGAATTACCTGCTTCCAGTTGCTGACCTGATATATTGTAGCTAAATGATAAAGGATCTATCTTTCTATGTATTCGCAACACATTACACTTGTCTACATTGAGATTCAATTGCCATTCCCTGCACCATGCGTCAATTCGCTGCAGATCCTCCTGCATTTCAGTACAATTTTCCATTGTTTCAACCTCTCGATATACCACAGCATCGTCCGCAAAAAGCCTCAGTGAACTTCCGATGTCATCCACCAGGTCATTTATGTATATTGTGAATAGCAACGGTCCTACGACTCTCCCCTGCGGCACACCTGAAATCACTCTTACTTCGGAAGACTTCTCTCCATTGAGAATGACGTGCTGCGTTCTGTTATCTAGGAACTCTTCAATCCAATCAAACAATTGGTCTGATAGTCAATATGCTCTTACTTTGTTCATTAAACGACTGTGGGGAACTGTATCAAACACCTTGCGGAAGTCAAGAAACACGGCATCTACCTGGGAACCCGTGTCTATGGCCCTCTGAGTCTCGTGGGCGAATAGCGCGAGCTGGGTTTCACGATCGTCTTTTTCGAAACCCATGCTGATTCCTACAGAGTAGATTTCTAGTCTCAAGAAAAGTCATTATACTCGAACATAATACGTGTTCCAAAATTCTACAACTGATCGACGTTAGAGATATAGGTCTATAGTTCTGCACATCTGTTCGACGTCCCTTCTTGAAAACGGGGATGACCTGTGCCCTTTTCCAATCCTTTTGAACGCTACGCTCTTCTAGAGACCTACGGTACACCGCTGCAAGAAGGGGGGCAAGTTCCTTCACGTACTCTGTGTAAAATCGAACTGGTATCCCATCAGGCCCAGCGGCCTTTCCTCTTTTGAGCGATTTTAATTGTTTCTCTATCCCTCTGTCGTCTGTTTCGATATCTACCATTTTGTCATCTGTGCGACAATCTAGAGAAGGAACTACAGTGCAGTCTTCCTCTGTGAAACAGCTTTGGAAAAAGACATTTGGTATTTCGGCCTTTAGTCTGCCATCCTCTGTTTCAGTACCATTTTGGTCACAGAGTGTCTGGACATTTTGTTTTGATCGACCTACCGCTTTGACACAGGACCAAAATTTCTTAGGATGTTCTGCCAAGTCAGTACATAGAACATTACTTTCGAGTTCATTGAACGCCTCTCGCATAGCCCTCCTTACACTACATTTCGCTTCGCGTAATTTTGGTTTGTCTGCAAGGCTTTGGCTATGTTTATGTTTGCTGTGAAGTTCCCTTTGCTTCCGCAGCAGTTTTCTAACCCGGATGTTGTACCACGGTGGCTCTTTTCCATCATCTACAAATTGAGTAGTAGAGGTCCCTTTAGCTGCGCTGCACAGGGAAGAGATCTAGAAATGTTACCTCGAGTCCGACAACCCCGTGCAGTGCCTCCCAAGATTACTTACTGAGGTATGTTAGGTCGCCAGTCTACTTCATTCTAGGTTCTACTTGGTATTTGCATACTGTGTGATAAATGATTACTATTGATGTATGTTGTGTGTGCTGTACACTTATTGATTGGTTGATTTGGGTTCAAAATGGTTCAAATGGCTCTGAGCACTATGGGACTTAACTTCTGAGGTCATCAGTCCTCAAGAACTTAGAACTACTTAAACCTAACTAACCTAAGGACATCACAAACATCCATGCCCGAGGCAGGATTCGAACCTGCGGTTGCGCGGTTCCCGACTGTAGTGCGTAGAACCGCTCGGCCACTCCGGCCGGCGGTTGATTTGGTGAAGAGGACCAAACAGCAAGGCCGTTGGTCCCACAGGAATAGGAAAAGATGGAGAAGAAAGTCGGCCGTGCACTTTCAGAGGATCCATCCCGGCATTTGCCTTAAGCGATTTAGGTGAGTCACGGAAAACCTAAATCAGTACGGCTGGACCTGGATTTGAACCGTCGTCGTCCCAAATGCGAGTCCAGTGTGCTAGCTACTGCGCCACCACGCTCGGTTGTACTCTAACTACGCTAAGCGCTAAAAATCTGTGTCATTACAGTAACAGGTTTTACATGGCGCCTGATACAGTAACCGGCAACGGTTATATAACATACGGCTATGTGGTTTGATCAGTGTTTAATGCTCTTATAGTTGAATGTCTACATCATCTTGTTCGTGCGTTATGTCCACTGTTTCAGTGTTGGAATAGTCCGTTGAACTGGACTCATCATCTGAACTAACCCAGTCGTCTCCTTGACGACTGCTACGATGCTTGTAACGTCTCATCTGTTTTTAGATCGTGTATTCTGTCTTGGAGGTGTGATCTGTTAGTTCATTTAATTGTCCCCATTTGTGTAAGTCTCTGACTGTTAGTTATAGCATTTTGTTGTGATTCCCGTTTAGTTTCATCGTGTGTGGGTGTAAATATCGCTCACAGTACAGCATGATGTATTCACTGGATCCACGTTCACAGCATTGGTAATTGCCACCCGCAGGAAGCGAGACGCTCTATAGGTCCGCTAGATATGGGCCATGTCCAGTGAGGAAATGAACAATGCCACGGGCAAGATTCGCATATTCATCCGTAACCTTTCCCTGATGTTGGGCAAAAGAGGGGTGCACTCTATGGCCTTTATCTCTTTGGTTCCACTCCTGCTGTCAGACATACAATCGCCAAGTGTTTAGCTGACGTTTGTGTTCGATGTCAAGATTTCGACTGGCGTACACCAAGGCGTTTGCAAGGCACAGATGCTACTAGACACGTGCAAGGAAATTTAAATCCTCTGTAGTCTGGGCTATCCCGGCCTACGACCATAAAGGCCGCTTCACATAATCTATATCAGTGACGCGACAGTTCCGTACGTGACCCGTAATTGTACCGGCCATGATGCCACAGTGACGTCTATTCACAGCGGTCAGCGTTTCTTCAGGCATGTGGCAGTGCACTTGAGCGGACGGGATGGCGAAGTTCTCGGACGACGATCTCACACTGGTTGCTGCGATTCTGGATGAAGGAGAGGAAACACACTCGAAAATTGATGGACGATGGAACAAAGTTTTATGAGTATTTCAGAATGTCATAAAATGCATTCATCTTACTACTGAACTAGTTGGAAGTTCATCTGAAAAAGCGAAACACACATTGGAGAAAAGCCATCACATCAATGCGAAGGCTCGTCGTTTGCTTGAGGTTGGTTAGTGAATAACTTTGAAAGTTAATTGGTAGTTGAATATTTGAAATAAACGTTCATCATTATTTTCTGCTGTTGTATAGTCTTGAGTGTTTTCTTCTGATTCGCGCGATACTGATTCATTACCACAAAGACCACATGTGAAATATTTCTTTGTTATATCCCTACCGCCTACATTTTTTAAAAATGTTTGGCCAGTGGAGATGCAATGAACACGATTTCCCTTAGTTATCGCATGTGGCAGTTCACAAGATAGCACGAGAGACCTACAAGATAATTACAGAAAATACTCAGACAGACGAAATGCGTAAGAACATCGCTAAAGGTTTTTATGAAATGTACATTATAGGAACTTCGTATGAGAAACACGTTTCTATTCTGGTTCCTTCGAACACCGAATCACTGCTCTTTAGCTACACAAGGAAATTCTCCATAAGTTTGTTTCCACTTGCAGGCGTTAAATGTAATTAATTTGCTCTTGATGTCGGGGCATTTAGGAAGAAAATGTTACAACTACAGGCAGCACTCTGGCAGTAATCTTTTACGTAGGTGGTTGTATTCATTGATGTAAAATCAGAAATATACGCGTATGTACTTACCAGTTGTTTTCATTTCTGATCCTGTTTTATTCTGTTCTTCAGCTCTGTGTCCATGTACCCGGCACGGAAGCCGAGAGCGCTAATGTTCTGCTTCCTGGACTCGGGTAGGTGCGCCGGCCCCGAATCGAATCCGCCCGGCCGATTAACGATGAGGGCCGGTATGCCGGCCAGCCTGGATGTGGGTTTTAGTCGGTTTTCCACATCCCACTACGTGAATACTGGGCTGGTCCCCAAGCTCCGCCTCAGTTACACGACTCAGACATTTGCAAACGTTCGCACCATTTCATGACTTACATTAGCCGCAGACAGCTGGGGTACACTACTTCCTTCCCTGAGGGTTTGGGGTGGCGTCAGGAAGGGTATCCGGCCACCCTCTGCAATTAACACTGCCAAATCCGTACTAACAAAGCCGACCCCGCGTTGGAGCGGGACAAAGGCCCCGAGAAAGAAAGAAAGGAAGCAGCTCTGTGTCCATGTACTTGGGGTTGCAGAGATCATACAACACAGGATAGTTGCGCACTAATTCAGCAAGTTTTTCGTCATCCATGTTTATGATGATAAACTACTGCACGGCGTCCGCAGCTCGTGGTCGTGCGGTAGCGTTCGCGCTACCCACGCCCGGGTTCCCGGGTTCGATTCCCGGCGGGGTCAGGGATTTTCTCTGCCTCGTGATGACTGGGTGTTGTGTGATGTCCTTAGGTTAGTTAGGTTTAAGTAGTTCTAAGTTCTAGGGGACTGATGACCATAGATGTTAAGTCCCATAGTGCTCAGAGCCATTTGAACCATTTGAACTACTGCACGGCGGCAACAACAACTTGACCGTGCCGTGGCCGTGAAATGAGAAAATATTGCCGCACTAAATACGGCCATCACTGTAGCCGTCGGCGGGAGCACTGTTAGCATTGTCCTTTAAATTCCTAGAACAATATCCTAAAACGCGTTGGCGGTATAGCGGGCCGGTCACGGCACGGCTCCGTCACTGATGTCTGTGAAGCGACCTTAATGCGGTATACGCAGAAACCTCCTGCCCCCAGCACACACGCAAGCTTTAACTCTATCTCACTGTTGTTTGACCAGGGCGAGAACAGGATACCAAGTAGAATTTAAGCAAAACCTACGTGTCCTTTAATAAGGTCAGTTGCTAATTTAGTCTTTGTTAATAACACCACCCCAACAGCTGGAAGTGCAAGCGAGAATGACCGATACCAAGGCAATGTTCTGCGGCACCAATATTGCCCGGCTGTTGGAAGCGTGTGTAATGTTTATGCTCTGTACACTGCTCCTTCAAGGTCCTGATGGTCTGACCAGGCCGCACGGGATTAGCCGAGCGGCCTAGGCGCTGCAGTCATAGACTGTGCGGCTGGTCCCGGCGGAGCTTCGAGTCCTCCGTCAGCCATGGGTGTATGTGTTTGTCCTTAGGATTACTTAGGTTAAGTAGTGCTCGTATGAAGAAGGGTGTAAGACAAGGCTGTAGCCTTTCGCCCCTACTCTTCAATCTGTACATCGAGGAAGCAATGATGGAAATAAAAGAAAGGTTCAGGAGAGGAATTAAAATACAAGGTGAAAGGATATCAATGATACGATTTGCTGATGACATTGCTATCGTGAGTGAAAGTGAAGAAGAATTAAATGATATGCTGAACGGAATGAACAGTCTAATGAGTACACAGTATGGTTTGAGAGTAAATCGGAGAAAGACGAAGGTAATGAGAACTGGTAGAAATGAGAACAGCGAGAAACTTAACATCAGGATTGATGGTCACGAAGTCAATGAAGTTAAGGAATTCTGCTACCTAGGTAGTAAAATAACCAATGACATCTAAAGCAGACTCGCAATGGCAAAAAAGGCATTTCTGGCCAAGAGAAGTCTACTAATATCAAATACTGGCTTTAATTTGAGGAAGAAATTTCTGAGGATGTACGTCTGGGGTACAGCATTGTATGGTAGTGAAACATGGACTGTGGGAAAACCGGAACAGAAGAGAATCGAAGCATTTGAGATGTGGTGCTATAGACGAATGTTGAAAATTGGGCGGACTGATAAGGTAAGGAATTAGGAGGTTCTACGCAGAATCGGAGAGGAAAGGAATATGTGGAAAACACTGATAAGGAGAAGGGACAGGATGATAGGACATCTGCTAAGACATGAGGGAATGACTTCCATGGTACTAGAGGGAGCTGTAGAGGGCAAAAACTGTAGAGGAAGACAGAGACTGGAATACGTCAAGCAAATAATTGAGGACGTAGGTTGCAAGTGCTACTCTGAGATGAACAGGTTAGCACAGGAGAGGAATTCGTGGCGGGCCGCATCAAACCAGTCAGTAGACTGACGACCAAAAAAAAAGTGTGTAAACTTAGGGACTGATGACCTTAGCAGTTAAGTCCCATAAGATTTCACATACATTTGAACTTTTTTTTTTGTCTGACCAGAGTGACGGGATAGGGAAGGCAGTCGCATTACGCAAACTAAAATCATCCTTTATACTTTATAGGACATATAATGGCAATAATCTGAGATGGAACATACTTCACACCGTGTTTTATTAGAATACGGTAATTTCGGTTGGTAATGCTGCAAATCTAGCTGTTGGAGACTCATATACAAAGTTCGAATTTATTGGAAGAATCCAAGAGACGAGCAACTCATCGGCTGAGAAGGACACTTTTTAATTCTCCTTTCGACCAATTCTTGAGAACTGTATGTCGTTCTGGGATCATTACATAGCTGCATGAAGGGAGGCTGGCTCTGAGCACTATGGGACTTAACTTCTGAGGTCATCAGTCCCCTAGACTTGTTGTTGTTGTGGTCTTCAGTCCTGAGACTGGTTTGATGCAGCTCTCTATGCTACTCTATCCCGTGCAAACTTCTAAATCTCCCAGTAAGTACTGCAGCCTACATACTTCTGAATCTGCTTAGTGTATTCATCTCTTGGTCTCCCTCTACGATTTTTACCCTCCACGCTTTCCTCCAATACTAAATTGGTGATCCCTTGATGCCTCAGAACATGTCCTACCAACCGATCCCTTCTTCTAGTCAAGATATGCCACATGCTCCTCTTCTCCAGAATTCTATTCAATACCTCCTCATTAGTTATGTGATCTACCCATCTAATCTTCAGCATTCTTCTGTAGCACCACATTTCGAAAGCTTCTATTCTCTTCTTGTCTAAACTATTTATTGTCAATGTTTCACTTCCATACATGGCTACACTTCATACAAATACTTTCAGAAACGACTTCCTGACACTTAAATCTATACTCGACGTTAACAAACTCCTCTTCTTCAGGAACGCTTTCCTTGCCATTGCCAGTCTACATTTTATATCCTCTCTACTTCGACCATCAGTTATTTTGCTCCCGAAATAGCAAAACTCCTTTACTTTTTAAGTGTCTCATTTCCTAATCTAATTCCCTCAGCATCACCTGACTTAATTCGACTACATTCCATTATCCTCGTTTTGCTTTTGTTGATGTACATCTTCTTATACCCTCCTTTCAGGACACTGTCCATTCCGTTCAACTGCTCTTCCAAGTCCTTTGCTGTCTCTGACAGATTTACAATGTCATAGGCGAACCTCAAAGTTTTTATTTCTTCTCCGTGGATTTTAATACCAACTCCGAATTTTTCTTTTGTTTCCTTTATTGCTTGCTCAATATACAGATTGAATAGCATCGGGGCTAGGCTACAACCCTGTCTCACTCCCTTCCCAACCACTGCTTCCGTTTCATATCCCTCGACTCTTATAACTGCCATCTGCTTTCTGTACAAATTACACTCCTAGAAATGGAAAAAAGAACACATTGACACCGGTGTGTCAGACCCACCATACTTGCTCCGGACACTGCGAGAGGGCTGTACAAGCAATGATCACACGCACGGCACAGCGGACACACCAGGAACCGCGGTGTTGGCCGTCGAATGGCGCTAGCTGCGCAGCATTTGTGCACCGCCGCCGTCAGTGTCAGCCAGTTTGCCGTGGCATACGGAGCTCCATCGCAGACTTTAACACTGGTAGCATGCCTCGACAGCGTGAACGTGAACCGTATGTGCACTTGACGGACTTTGAGCGAGGGCGTATAGTGGGCATGCGGGAGGCCGGGTGGACGTACCGCCGAATTGCTCAACACGTGGGGCGTGAGGTCTCCACAGTACATCGATGTTGTCGCCAGTGGTCGGCGGAAGGTGCACGTGCCCGTCGACCTGGGACCGGACCGCAGCGACGCACGGATGCACGCCAAGACCGTAGGATCCTACGCAGTGCCGTAGGGGACCGCACCGCCACTTCCCAGCAAATGAGGGACACTGTTGCTCCTGGGGTATCGGCGAGGACCATTCGCAACCGTCTCCATGAAGCTGGGCTACGGTCCCGCACACCGTTAGGCCGTCTTCCGCTCACGCCCCAACATCGTGCAGCCCGCCTCCAGTGGTGTCGCGACAGGCGTGAATGGAGGGACGAATGGAGACGTGTCGTCTTCAGCGATGAGAGTCGCTTCTGCCTTGGTGCCAATGATGGTCGTATGCGTGTTTGGCGCCGTGCAGGTGAGCGCCACAATCAGGACTGCATACGACCGAGGCACACAGGGCCAACACCCGGCATCATGGTGTGGGGAGCGATCTCCTACACTGGCCGTACACCACTGGTGATCGTCGAGGGGACACTGAATAGTGCACGGTACATCCAAACCGTCATCGAACCCATCGTTCTACCATTCCTAGACCGGCAAGGGAACTTGCTGTTCCAACAGGACAATGCACGTCCGCATGTATCCCGTGCCACCCAACGTGCTCTAGAAGGTGTAAGTCAACTACCCTGGCCAGCGAGATCTCCGGATCTGTCCCCCATTGAGCATGTTTGGGACTGGATGAAGCGTCGTCTCACGCGGTCTGCACGTCCAGCACGAACGCTGGTCCAACTGAGGCGCCAGGTGGAAATGGCATGGCAAGCCGTTCCACAGGACTACATCCAGCATCTCTACTATCGTCTCCATGGGAGAATAGCAGCCTGCATTGCTGCGAAAGGTGGATATACACTGTACTAGTGCCGACATTGTGCATGCTCTGTTGCCTGTGTCTATGTGCCTGTGATTCTGTCAGTGTGATCATGTGATGTATCTGACCCCAGGAATGTGTCAATAAAGTTTCCTCTTCCTGGGACAATGAAATCACGGTGTTTTTATTTCAATATCCAGGAGTGTATAAATAGCCTTTCGCTCCCTGTATTTTACCCCTGCCACCTTCAGAATTTGAAAGAGAGTATTCGAATCAACATTGTCAAAAGCTTTCTCTAAGTCTACAAATGCTAGAAATGTAGGTTTGCCTTTCCTTAATCTTTCTTCTAAGATAAGTCGTAAGGTCAGTATTGCCTCACGTGTTCCAGTATTTCTACGGAATCCAAACTGATCTTCCCCGAGGTCGGCTTCTACTAGTTTTTCCATTCGTCTGTAAAGAATTCGTGTTAGTATTTTGCAGCTGTGGCTTATTAAACTGATTGTTCGGTAATTTTCACATCTGTCAACACCTGCTTTCTTTGGGATTGGAATTATTATATTCTTCTTGAAGTCTGAGGGTATTTCGCCTGTCTCATACATCTTGCTTACCAGATGGTAGAGTTTTGTCAGGACTGGCTCTCCCAAGGCTGTCAGTAGTTCTAATGGGATGTTGTCTACTCCGGGGGCGTTGTTTCGACGCAGGTCTTTCAGTGCTCCGTCAAATTCTTCACGCAGTATCATATCTCCCATTTCATCTTCATCTACATCCTCTTCCATTTCCATAATATTGTCTTCAAGTACATTGCCATTGTATAGACCCTCTATATACTCCTTCCGCCTTTCTGCTTTTCCTTCTTTGCTTAGATATGGGTTTCCATCAATGCTCTTGATATTCATGCAAGTGGTTCTCCTTTCTCCAAAGGTTTCTTTAATTTTCCTGTAGTCAGTATCTATCTTACCCCTAGTGAGATAAGCCTCTACATCCTTACATTTGTCCTATAGCCATCCCTGCTTAGCCATTCTGCACTTCCTGTCGATTTCATTTTTGAGACGTCTGTATTCCTTTTTGCCTGCTTTACTTGCTGCATTTTTGTATTTTCTCCTTTCATCAATTAAATTCAATATTTCTTCTGTTACCCAAGGAGTTCTACTAGCCCTCGTCGTTTTACCTACTTGATCCTCTGCTGCCTTCACTACTTCATCCCTCAGAGCTACCCATTCTTCTTCTACTGTACTTCTTTCCCCCATTCCTGTCAGTTGTTCCCTTATGCTCTCGCTGAAACTCTGTACAACCTCTGGTTCTTTCAGTTTATCCAGGTCCCATCTCCTTAAGTTCCTACATTTTTGCAGTTTCTTCAGTTTTAATCTACAGTTCATAACCAACATATTGTGGTCAGTCCACATCTGCCCCTGGAAATGTCTTCGAATTTAAAACCTGGTTCCTAAATCTCTGTCTTACCATAATATAATCTATCTGATACCTTCTAGTATCTCCAGGATTCTTCCATGTATACAACCTTCTTTCATGATTCTTGAACCAAGTTTTAGCTATGATTAAGTTATGCTTTGCGCAAAATTCTACCAGGCGGCTTCCTCTTTCATTTCATAGCCCCAATCCATATTCACCTACTATGTTTCCTTCTCTCCCTTTTCCTACTCTCGAATTTCAGTCACCCATGACTAAATTTTCGTCTCCCTTCACTACCTGAATAATTTCTTTTATCTCATCATACATTTCATCAATTTCTTCGTCATGTGGAGAGCTAGTTACATATAAACTTGTACTACTGTAGTAGGCATGGGCTTCGTGTCTATCGTGGCCACAATAATGCGTTCACTATGCTGTTTGTAGTAGCTTACCCGTACTCCTATTTTTTTATTCATTATTAAACCTACTCCTGCATTACCCCTATTTGATTTTGTATTTATAACGCTGTATTACCTGACCAAAAGTCTTGTTCCTCCTGCCACCGAACTTCACTAATTCCCACTATATCTAAATTTAACCTATCCATTTCCCTTCTAAAATTTTCTAACCTACCTGCCCGATTAAGGGATCTGACATTCCACGCTCCGATCCATAGAGCGCCAGTTTTCTTTCTCCTGATAACGATGTCCTCTTGAGTATTCCCCGCCCGGAGATCCGAATGGGGGGACTATTTTACCTCCGGAATATTTTACCCAAGAGGACGCCATCATCATTTAATCATACAGTAAAGCTGCATGCCCATGCTTTCAGCCGTTCGCAGTACCAGAACAGCAAGGCCGTTTTGGTTAGTGTTACAAGGCCAGATCAGTCAATCATCCAGACTGTTGCCCTTGCAACTACTGAAAGGGCTGCTGCCCCTCTTCAGGAACCACACGTTTGTCTGGCCTCTCAACAGATACCTCTCCGTTGTGGTTGCACCTGCGGTACGGCTATCTGTATCGTTGAGGCACGCAAGCGTCCCCACCAACGGCAAGTTCCATGGTTCATGGGGGGGGGGGGGGGGCTAGACTTACAACTACTTAAACCTAACTAACCTAAGGAGATCACACACATCCATGCCCGAGGAAGGATTCGAACCTGCGACCGTAGTAGCAGCGTGGTTCCGGACTGAAGCACCTAGAACCGCTCGGCCACAATGGCTGGCTTCGCGCAATATTAGTGTTAGAATAACGTCCTGTTGACTGGGAGATCATTAGAAACGGAGCATAAAACTGGAAAGGATAAGGACGAACTGCAATTTGAGTCCTACTGATCCAGTATTAGTCTAATCTCTTCACCCTTAAGTACTTCACTCGTTTGCAGTAATTGGAAACTTATTTACCATACCATTGCTTTCTGAAGATCTAAAAGTCTGACAATCGTTCTCTCACAGGACCAGAACATTATGATCATACAAACAGTAGTATGTTTGTCAAAAGTTGGGACACAAAACTGTGAAAATTCGTCGAGGTACTGATTCTGCAAGTACTTGTTACATTCGCGGAGGTAAATGCCACAGATAATTTTTCGCTAGATTAGTAGGGTTTTTATAAGATATGTTCTGGCGCTCGATAGCATCTCATTTGTGTGAGGTAGGAATGATATCTAGCAAATTTTGTTCTACGAAATAACCTGGGTTTCAGCACCAAGTATGCTCAGCAGTAGCGTAGAGATAAGAGTTTGCGTCTGTCTTCTGTAGCAGTTACAGGTAACAAATGAGAGGCCGGATGCACGGTACTTAAATAGACTCCATGCTCTTTCTGCGTGAATCTTTTTTCCGTCTGAAAAAGGAAGATAGCAGTGCAATCGCCTCGGAGTTTCCTTCCACCGCATTCATAAGTGCTAATCAGATGATGGTGCAACCGAGACGACTCAACACCGTAATAGGTGTGAAATGCGACCTTTTATGTTACAAAAGGTGTCCCCGATTTACTGATTAGTATAAAACTTACGTTAAGGATTTTTATTCATTTATTTTTTGACGTGAGAGGAGATTTATGTAACTACCATAGAGACGACTGTTCGGAGAAGTACCAAGCGAGATGGAGCAGTGGTTAGCACACGGGACTCGCATTCGGGAGGACGACGGTTCAAACTCGCGTCCGGCTATCTTGATTTATGTTTTCCGTGATTACCCTAGAACACTTCAGGCAAATGCCGGGATGCTTATTTTGAAAGGGAACACCCGATTTCCTCTCCCAGCTTTCCCTAATCCGAGCTTCTAGTCCAATGATCACGTTGTCGGCGAGACATTAAACACTAATCTCCTCTCTTCCTCTGCTCGGAAAATGTCTTAAGGTACCGATGATACCTGAAAACCTCCTGAGAAACATTAGGTGCTACTAGAGACGCTTATTTTAGTCCGTTTCTGAGTGACGCCACTGTGCCGTTTTCTCACAGACTGCCTGTCGCTTGTCTCTTCACGCTTTACCTGGAACTGAGTGGAATGCTGTATGGCAGGTCACGTGCTTTCGTGGGTGTAAGAGGCACGCAATAAGTGCGAGGGTTGCAACAGACTCCAAGCACGACAAAGGAACGCCACATACGTTCTTTTTTTGTGTCTCAGCCTGCCTTGATATGTTTTTCGACCTTTGTGGTTAGGATAAAACTCGTTAATTTTTTTGTGCTGTCCCAAATACACCAATTTTCTCGTTCAAACGAAAGGTTAGAGAAGTATAATTATGTTAGAAATAAGCATCATACAAAGTCTGCTTTGTGGCTTCATGTCCTGAAGGAAACAAGTAAATGTTGCGTGTCTCACATTCTCTTGGAAGACTTTCCATTCAACGTCACTATTCGATTTGCGTGTCAAATTCACTGTATATTTACGCGAGCAGTTTCTCACTTGGGCCCAGTAGCCTGTGTGGACCTGTGTCACGCATTTCCAGCACAGTCTGCCCAGGGGCGACCACCAACAATCCAACCAGGGACCTACACGTAAGTAACAAGTAGCCCTAGCCACTAGACGAAGAGTTTTCGTGTCGCAATCAACACTGTGTGCTTAATGCTCACCAGGCTACTGTAGTCTCACCTTTTTTCATTCGTTTCTTAAAAAATAAATACAAACTCTTCTCCAACCACCTTCTGCTATCAGGAGAGTGTTATCCATGTCTGGTTCTACCGCTGTAGTTACTTTCTGCCTCATTCTTTCCCTATCTCATTGCTGTATGAATTGTTTCGTATTCCGCCAGTTCCACTAATATAAGGATACACGCGTTCGCTACGATGATGTCTTCAGCAATCTGTAACATTCCTACCACTCTACAGTCTGTTGAAGCTTTCGAAAAAACTTTTGTATTAATGTTCTTCGCCGCGCGGGGTAGCCAATCGGTCTTAGGCGCCTTGTCACGGTCCGTGAGGCTATCCCCGTCGGCGGTTCGAGTCTTACCTCGGGCATCGGCGTGTGTTGTCCATAGCGTAAGTTAAAGTTAGGGTAAGTAGTGTGTAGGCTTAGGGACCGATGACCTCAGCAGTTTGGTCCCATAAGACCTTACCACAAGTTTCCAATTTTCTAATGTTCTTCTCTTTCGTTTCTTACCCTGCATAGGAGTCATTAACGTGACCTAAAATGCTCATGGACTGCTACGCTGTATTTCTGAGAGACTTTTTCTTGTTTTACTGAGAATATAGATGATTTAAAATTTCTAGCGGAACTTAGAGCACAGTAATGGGTTCAAATGGCTCTGAGCACTATGGGACTTAACTGCTGTGGTCATCAGTCCCCTAGAACTTAGAACTACTTAAACCTAACTAAGCTAAGGACATCACACACATCAATGCCCGACTGTAGCGCCTAGAACCGCTCGGCCACCACGGCCGGCGCACAGTAATGTATACTTGGTTTTTCTTATGATATTTGTATCTACAACTCACGGTATAAGTAAATCACCGTATATCCTCCACACGCCTCTGCACATTGCGTGGGAGGTTAAACCCTACCAGTATTATCGATTTTCTTTCCTATTCCATTCCCGTATGGAGCAAGGGAAAAACGACTATACAGCGCACCCCAGGAGAAATGGTCAATATACAGGGCTATGACAGGAAACACTATTCGAAGCAAAATAGTCTAGTAAACATGAGCTCTAAAATGCATACATTAACAACTATGGGCACTTGGCCATCTTCGCTACTGTGAAACTTCTCTTTTAATGAACAGATGCTTATAGCTCTTAAGGTATGCGTTTTAGAGCCCATGTTTACTATACATTATTGCTTCGAATGATCGTTCCTGTCATATCCTGGAATACTAATCATTCCTCCTGGGACACCCTGTATACAATGTGACAAAAGTCATGGGACACCTCCTAATGTCGTGTCGGACCTTCTTTTGCCCGCCATACTGCTGCAGCTCGACTCGACATGTCATGGACATGGCATGGACTCGACATGTCAATGGGAGTCCCCAACAGAAATGCTGATCCTTGCTGCCTCTATAGCCTTCCACAATTATGGAAGTGTTGTTGGTGTAGGATTTTGTCCACTAGCTGACCTCTAGATTATGTACCATAAATATTCGATGAGATTCATGTCGGCTGATCTGGGTGCCCAAATCATTCACTCGAACTGTCCAGAATGTTCTTCAAAACAGTCTCGAACAGTTGTGGCTTGGTGACATCGAACACTGTCATCCATAAAAATTCCGTCGTTGTTTTTGAACATGAAGTCCACGAATGGCTGCAAATGGTCTCAAAGTAGCCGAACATAACCACTTGCAGTCAATGATCGGTTCAGTTGTACCAGAAAGCTCAGTCCATTCCACGTAAACACAGCCTGTAACATTATGGAGCTACCGCCAGCTTACACAGCGCCTTGTTGCAACTTGGGTCCACAGCTTTGTTGGGTCTGCGCTAGAGATGGGGGATCCGCTCTTGAACTAATTCATAGAGTTGAATCTTTCAAAGGAGTGAACAATCAGTGATTCAGAAAAAAAGAACGGTAGCTCCAAATGTTTCGCACGGCAGAGACAGAGAGGGGGAGAGAGAGAGAGAGAGAGAGAGAGAGAGAGAGAGAGAGAGAGAGACAGAGCATATCAGCAGCGCCTCTGCTGGTCAGAGCACACTGCACACCACACAACACAGCCAGCGCCGGCCTCTGCCCTGCTTCTACCTTGGCTGCCTGCATTGTGCAGTGCCCCATTGGATTTTGTGTTTCACATATGCCCTGCCGTCTCTGTGCGTCGTCTGCCGCGTCGTCTGCCGCTCCCCCCACCCTCGGAACTCGCCCACTCAACGCTCACCCCACCGTTCTCGACTCTAGCCACAGCGTTGAGCAAAGCAACTCAGGTGTCACTCTGGTCTCTGTGGTCTTAGCTCACGCAGTAATACAGCTCGCGGCTCGACCTGCTCGACTCAGTGCTTCTGCATCGGAGTTCGTCTCTACTGGATATTGTTCTTCGTAGTAATACCACTATGTATATTACATTATTATGTTATGTATACATCAATTGCTTTTATTTTATTTTTATTTGTTTAAACTGATTAGATTAGGTTCCTGATGACTCCTCTTACTATAGGATTTTTATTATGGACACTCGAATTTACGCTTTAATTACGAGCGAACCGATAAACGTATCGCAAAATGTGATACACCAATATTTTCCTTGTTTTATTCTGCGTAAGGCTATATGCAGCACTTTCGTTTTACAGTCAAATTTATATTTTTTTTTCTTATTCTGGTACGGATTTTGCGATTTTAGGCGTCTTCGGAAGGAAATGTTCACTTTAAAAATATATGGCTTGCAATGTATTTGTATGAGGTTAATGAAATTTTAATACATTATAGCCAAATATATTGTTAATGTAAATCTCAAGTTACAACATTTTCCGATCACCCAAAAAACCACGATAGTGCAAAATAAATCAATAATCAAAAACTTTGTCATATCGTGGAAATTTCAATAAACAATACAAGATTCTTACTCATTATCTGTGTTACTTCAAAATAGGATCAAATAAGATCAAAATACAGGTATAGTACTGGAATAAACCAAGTTTAAAGGGCAATGTGCCTTCCATTTATTTTCAATTGTAAATGAGTGGTGAGTCATGAAAAAGAGCTAATTCATTTCAGGGAGTGAACAGTTCTGATCCAATCTCTGAAAAGAACAGTTTTGCCCATCTCTAGTCTGAGCCACATTAGAACCCTACCATCAGCCTTTACAGACTGAAATCGGGACTCACGTGACCAGGCAAAGGTCGTCCAGTCTCTAGGGTCCAACTGACATGGTCATGAGCTCAGGCAATGTCGTGCTATTAGCAAAGGAACTCACGTCGGTCGTCTACTGCCATAACCCATTAACGCCAAATTTCGCCTCACTGCCCTAACGGATACGTTCGCGGTACGTCCCACGTTGATTTCTGCGGTTATTCCGCGCAGCACTGCCCTGTCTGTTAGCACTGACAACTCTACGCCAACACCGCTGCTCTCGGTCGATAAACCGAGCGAGGTGGCGCAGTGGTTAGCACACTGGACTCGCATTCGGGAGGACGACGGTTCAATCCCGCGCCCGGCCATCCTGATTTAGGTTTACCGTGATTTCCCTAAATCGCTCCAGGCAAATGACGGGATGGTTCCTTTGAAAGGGCACGGCCGACTTCCTTCCCTAATCCGATGAGACCGATGACCTCGCTGTTTGGTCTCTTTCCCCAAACAACCCAACCCTCTCGGTCGATAAGCGCAAGCAGTCGGTCACTGCGTTGTCCGTTGTGAGAGGTAAGGCCTGAAATCTGGTATTCTCGGAACACTCTTGACATTGTGGATTTCGGAATATTGAATTCCCCAGCGATTTCCGAAATGGAATGCCCCATGCTTCCAACTACCATTCCGCGTCCAAAGTCTGTTAATTCCAGTTGTGAGGCCATAATCATGACGGAAACATTTTCACATGAGGCACCTGAGTAAAAATGACAGTTCCACCGAAACTGCCCTTCTCTACCTTGCGTATGCGGTACTATGGCCGTCTGTATACAGGGTGTTACAAAAAGGTACGGCCAAACTTTCAGGAAACATTCCTCACACACAAATAAAGAAAAGATGTTATGTGGACATGTGTCTGGAAATGCTTAATTTCCATGTTAGAGCTCGTTTTAGTTTCGTCAGTATGTACTGTACTTCCATGATTCACCATCATATGTGTGGGCTGACGAGAATCCGCACGCAATTGTGCAATCACGTCATCAACACAGAATTTCTGCGAATGTTTGGGCAGGCATTGTTGGTGATGTCTTGATTGGGCCCCATGTTCTTCCACCTACACTCAATGGAGCACGTTATCATGATTTCATACGGGATACTCTACCTGTGCTGCTAGAACATGTGCCTTTACAAGTACGAGACAACATGTGGTTCATGCACGATGGAGCTCCTGCACATTTCAGTCGAAGTGTGCGTACGCTTCTCAACAACAGATTCGGTGACCGATGGATTGGTAGAGGTGGACCAATTCCGTGGCCTCCATGCTCTCTTGACCTCAACCCTCTTGACTTTCATTTATGGGGGCATTTGAAAGCTCTTGTCTACGCAACCCCAGTACCAAATGTAGAGACCCTTCGTGCTCGTATTGTGGACGGCTGTGATACAATACACCATTCTCCAGGGCTGCATCAGCGCATCGGGGATTCCATGCGACGGAGGGTGGATGCATGTATCCTCACTAATGGAGGACATTTTGAACATTTCCTGTAACAAAGTGTTTGAAGTCACGCTGGTACGTTCTGTTGCTGTGTGTTTCCATTCCATGATTAATGTGATTTAAAGAGAAGTAATAAAATGAGCTCTAGCACGGAAAGTAAGCGTTTCCGGACACATGTTCACATAACATATTTTCGTTCTTTGTGTGTGAGGAACGTTTCCATAAAGCTTGGCCGTACCTTTTTGTAACACCCTGTATATCTGTATATGTGCATATCGCTAACCCATGACTGCTGTCACTTCAATGTAAGCTCCCGTAAGCGTCCTAATCTCTTATCTTTTCCTCATGATCCCTATACGAGATACACGGTGACGACAGGATGATGTTCGCACAGTCAGCTTCGAATACAGGTTCTATAGATTTCTCGAGGGAAATCATTGTACTGCGTAGGCTGCTTTTATTTTTTAAATAAACACTTTATTTCATGATTTTTCGCTATTAGCAACTTACGCTTAGTTTGGAATTTTCAGGCTAGCTCAGTCACAGTGAAAAAACTGTGATCACGTATCTTATCTTCAACACATTAGTGGGAGGAAGCTCCGTGCAATGGTATCTCTAATAAAGGCTACTTGTACGTATGAAAGTGATGGTAACGGGCACAACACAGATGTGAATTCCGTATGTAAAATGATTTTTAGACTTTTTATTTGAAATATGAACTATTGATTTTATATTCACAGGCACAGTGACAAAGACTCGCGTTTTGGTTCCATTTTATCTTTTTACATATGGAATTCACGTGTGTGTTATGTCTGTTATCACTATGGTACAAATGGTACAAATGGCTCTGAGCACTATGGGACTTAACAGCTGTGGTCACCAGTCCTCTAGAACTTAGAACTACTTAAACCTAACTAACCTAAGGACATCACACACATCCATGCCCGAGGCAGGATTCGAACCTGCGACCGTAGCAGTCGCGCGGTTCCCGACTGAAGCGCCTAGAACCGCTCGGCCACCGCTGCCGGCCACTATGTCTTAAGTAAAATTTATTAGAGACATCATTAGAGGCAGTTCCCTCCACACTAATGTGTTGAAGATACGTGACTACAGTTTTTCAATTTGACGGAGGTAGCTTGAAAATGCCAAACTGGGCAAAATCAGCTAATAGCAAAAAAAGGATGAAATAAAATGTTTAGTTCAAAAATAAAAACAACCTACACAGGACAATGACTTCCCTCATCAAATTTGTAGCGGCTGTGGAGTCATGTGCGCAAAAGACGATTCTCTAAATTTCTCCGGCAGGGTTTCGTGAGAATTAGGACGTTTTTCTTCCAAGAATTCCCTTAAAAGTTCCATGAGCATTTTTGTTAGATTTTTCGTATTGTCTATGCCAGCAGCGCCCCTTTGAATTCATTCGAGTTTTTTGTGATGCCTACTTGATAAGGACTTCACGCACTGGAACAATACTTTTAGAATTGGTCGCACTAGCGTCTTTCATGGATTTCCTTAACAGGTGTGTTGCATTTTCCCAGAACCTTTCGAATAAATCGAAGTCTTTCCTTCATCTTTTTTAATATTGACTTGTGCGATCGTCCCGTTTCCTATCACTTATTAATATTACCCTCTTACAACGTAATATGAGCGAGATTTTCAGTATCTACCTTGAAATCAGATTTATTGGGTTCTTTGTCTTTGCCATAGGCATTATCTTCGATTTAAAGAGAGCTGCCATTCTTTAAACGAAGTGGAATATTTGTCGAAGCAATCCTGCAAGTCCTCGCAGTCGTCTAACGACGCTTTTTTTTCTGTAAATCACAGCATTTACAGCGAATAATCTTATAGTACTGCTGATCCTATCTAATAAGGCGTTTATCTAAACTGAAAATATTGAGCCGGCCGCGGTAGCCGAACTGTTCTAGGCGCTTCAGTCCGGAATCGCACGATAGCTACGGTCGCAGGTTCGAATCCTGCCTCGGGCATGGATGTGTGTGATGTCCTTAGGTTAGATAGGTTTAAGTAGTTCTAAGTTCTAGGTGACTGATGACCTCAGATGTTAAGTCCCATAGTGCTCAGAGCCACTCAATGTAAAATTTGACAGAAATTAGGACAGAGCCTAGTGCGTTGTTCATTTTATATAGTCCTACTTGTTTTTCAGTGCCGGGGATGCTAATAGCGTTATCTATCGTGTGTGTGTGTGTGTGTGTGTGTGTGTGTGTGTGTGTGTGCGTGCGTTTGTGCGATTAGCTTCGAAACCCGGACTTAAATAGAAAAAAATGGATATTTAACTCTACAAAAACTGCGTTCTTTTAGATTTTTGGGGTCGCTGATTATGAATCTGATGTTGCAATTACAAAACTCAAAATGACTGAACTAATATGGCGTATCAAAAATTATGAGTTTAGCCGATCTGAGTAAAACGTCGAGATAATGTATTCTGAGGTCGCTAACAACGAATTAGAAGTCTGTTTTGCCGTGTTGAAATGTTTTATTCAATATTTTACATTTTTCGATATTTTTAGATTTCCAGAAGGCTTTCGCCACCGTTGCTCACAAGCATCTTCTAACCAAAATGCGTGCCTATGGAATATCGCCTCAGTTTGCAACTAGATTCGTTACTTCCTGTCAGAAAGGTCTCAGTTAGTAGTAATAGACGGGAAGTCATCGAGTAAAACAGAAATAATATCCGGCGTTCCCCAACGAAGTGTCATACGCCCTCTATTGTTCCTTACCTGTATTAACGACATAGGAGACAATCTCAGTAGCCGTCTTAGATTGTTTGCAAATGATTGTCATTTACTGTCTTGTAAAGTCATCAGATGACCAAAACGAATGGCGAAATGATTTAGATACGATATCTGTATCGTAGTAAAAGTGGCAATTGACACTGAATAAAGAAAAGTGTAAAGTTATTCACATGGGTACCCGCTAAATTTCGATTACGCGATAAGTCACACAAATCTGAAGGCTGTAAATTCTAAAAAAATGGCTCTGAGCACTATGGGACTTAACATCTATGGTCATCACTCCTGTAGAACTTAGAACTACTTAAACTTAACTAACCTAAGGACATCACACAACACCCAGTAATCACGAGGCAGAGAAAATCCCTGACCTCGCCGGGAATCGAACCCGGGCGCGGGAAGCGAGAACGTGTAAATTCGAGTAAATACTTAGGGATACAGTTACAAATACCCTAAATTGGAACCATCAGATAGGTAATGTTGTGGGTAGAGCCAACCAAAGATTGCGATTCATTGGCAGAATACTTAAAAGGTGCCACAAGTCTACTAAAGAGACTGCTTACACCACGCTGGTCCGCCCTATTCTGGAGTATTGCTGTGCGGTGTGGGATCCGCATCGAGTGGGACTAACGGATGACATCGAAAAAGTTCCAAGAAGGGCGAAATAGAGAAGATACTGCCACAGACATGATACATGAACTGGAGTGGCAATCATTAAAAAAAAGGCGTTTTTCGTTGCGACGGGATCTTCTCATGAAATTTCAGTCACCAGTTTTCTTCTCCGGTTGCGAGAACATCAGGTTGGCACCGACGTACGTAGGGAGAAATGATCATCACAATAAAATAAGTGAAATCGTGGCTCGCACAGAAAAATTTTAGTGCTCGTTTTTCCCGCGCGCCGTTAGAGATTGAAACGGTAGAGAGACAGCTTGAAGGTGGTTCACTGAACACTCTGCCTGGCACTTTATTGCAAATAGCAGAGCAATCATGTAGATGTAGAAGTCGTAGTCACATTTATAACTATTTGTCGCTATGAGAAGGGTTGCTGTCAGTATTCCACTGAGCGATGGTTCGAAACGCGGGTATTTTACCTTAGGTGGCATTTGTTATCTTCTTCAATTGACATTTTATCGAAGTTCGAGACGATTAGATCTGAAGATGCCAGAAGTCAATAGAATATGTCATGCATAGTTTTCTCACTGGAGTACTTGCGCGTAAAATTTTCTCGGCAACATCGCATATTCTTATTCCGAGCGATTCTCAAATGCACAATTAATATTACCACACTAACATAAAGCACAAGGTGTTGGAATGAACGATAATACGAACATGGGTGGTGTGTGTATTGAACCGGGAACCTAGAAACGACGGTGAGGCTTCGTCCCGCCGTAGCTCTCAGTGGTTCACAACTCCACAACGGGCCACAGCAGTCCACCCACCCCACCGCCGCCACACACTGAAACCAGGGTTATTTTGCGGTTTGGCCCCCAGTTGACCCCCCACCCCCTCCCCACGGCAGCGTCTCGTACCAGACTAGTGTAACCCCAGATATTTGCATGGTAGAGTAATGATTGTGTACGCATGCATGGAGACACTGTTTGCACAGTAATCTCTGACGTAGTGTAACTGAGGCAGAATAGGCGAACCGGCCCGTATACGCCGAGGCAGATGGAAAACCGCTTTAAGGGGGGTAGGACGTCAATCGGGCTGTCTTGGAGCAGGAGAGACACCACAGGACATTTTAATTTCCACTGTCTATACTTTTACGAATAAATTCATAAAACTTTGTCAGCATGACCAGGAAGGATTAAGGATTCACAATCTTAGCAGTGGAAGTTAAAAAAAATAACAAAATAAATTTTTTTACATGTGAAAGATCGTCATTTTTTTCACTTCTGTTGGCTGCATTTGTTGCTATAGGTACACGTTTCTTCATAAGTAAGAGAGATGCTTCGATGAATTTTGCACAGCATACAAACCATACTTACAGGTGTATAAAACTCTAGAAATTATTTAATTTATGAAAAAATGAGTGTGCTGTTATATTTTAAACTTCATGTTTAGAAAAAACTCAAATTTATAGTTAATTATCTCAATTTTTACCACAGTGTTTAATAGATTTAGAAAATTCTAGGGTTTCATACACCTGTAAGTATGGTTTGCATGTTGTGCAAAATTCATCGAAGAATCTCCCTTACTTATGAAGAAAAGTGTACCTATAGCAACAAACGCAGCCAATGGTAAGTGAAAAAAGGGTGAAATACAAATCTCAAAAAAATAAATTTTCTTATATTTTCGAACTTATACCACTAAAAGTGTAAATCCCGAATCCTTTCTGGTCATTCTGACAAAGTTTTATGAATTTATTTTTAAAAATACAGACAGTGGAAATTAAAATGTCCTGTGGTGTCTCTCCTGCTCCAAGTCGTCCCGTTTGACGTCCTACCCCCCTTAAAAACGGTCCACAGGCTGGCCGGCACTTCGGACCTCGACACTAATCCGCCAGGCGGGCTTGTGCCAGAGATCGGCACGCCTTCCTACTCGGGAAGCAGCGTGTTAGACGGCGCGGCTAGCCAGGTGGTGGTGGTGGTGGTGGTGGTGGTTAGTGTTTAACGTCCCGTCGACAACGAGGTCATTAGAGACGGAGCTCAAGCTCGGGTTAGGGAAGCATTGGGAAGGAAATCGTCCGTGCCCTTTCAAAGGAACCATCCCGGCATTTGCCTGAAACGATTTAGGGAAATCACGGAAAACCTAAGTCAGGATGCCTCGTGATGACTGGGTGTTGTGTGCTGTCCTTAGGTTAGTTAGGTTTAAGTAGTTCTAAGTTCTAGGGGACTGATGACCATAGATGTTAAGTCCCATAGTGCTCAGAGCCATTTGAACCAACCTAAATCAGGATGGCTGGAGACGGGATTGAACCGTCGTCCTCCCGAATGCGAGTCCAGTGTGCTAACCACTGCGCCACCTCGCTCGGTACTAACCAGGTGGGCAACTCGGGTGGTACTCACCACACATGTAATTCTTTCGTCCAACCACTGTTTATTTCAAATGCCAGATACGTCGCATTTCAGTTGGGCCTTGTTTCACGTCATCAACAAATCCGACAAATTTAATCGCACTTGTTTTTCGTTAGCAGCAGTCAGCTGAAACGGATTGCCTACGCCCTCAGACAATTTTGATCGTACAGCCTCGACTTGCCTGTCTTTACCTGAAGCCTGTACATCTAGCACGAAGTTAAATATTTGCCTAAGTGTGTGTAGGTTTTTGAATGGGAAGTAGATGCTGAAATAGATATCATTCAAAATGTTCACTAGAGAGCTGACGACAATACAGGGTTCATTGATTAAATTTCAATTCAGTAGCTAAACAAATGTTTAACTGATTGTTAATTTTCTAACTGTTGTGCATTATTGCACAAAAACTTCCACAACATCGTGCATTATTGCTGAATATTGTGCATTACTGCGCAATAATTGTCTACCACATGGCACTGCCGCAGGGTAGAAAAATGGTCGTCTGCTAAAAACGAGCAAATATGCTCACGCAAATGCATTTGTACTCTTGAACTATACTATCATGGTAGTAGGAGAGGCAGTTACAAACGTGAAGTCGCGCAGAGGAAATATTGTAATTAACGGTTTTGGCTAGTGTCAGTAGTAGCGTAGTTTCAAGTCGACATACGTGATTACACTGGTTAAAAATTTCATAAACAGACCTTCTGGCGTGCCCCCTGTGTAATTTTATCTGGAAAACCGGTAAATCTTTGTCATATGTTAAACAGGCCACACAATCTGTATCTGAAAAATGTATCGTCAGATTCATTGTTTACTGGCAACTGCAACGACACGTACCATACCGACTTGTGACTGAAATGCCACCATAGCATTCGGTAAGTGTCCATCAATACCATGGATACAAGATTTGGTGGTACTGAAATCGGAACGCACACCATTGGCTCTTTGTATTTTGTCCATGTTTTAATCGGCTTTGCCCATTGGTCAATCTGTCACCAGGATCTGACTATGCCACGCTTCTTCCTACGGAAGAACGAGTTACTATTAATTTTTCTCTATCAGTATCCCTACAACCTGTTTTGTAGTGGGAGTGTAATAGTTTGTTTTTACAGTATTCTACGAACGGTACCATTAAACCAGGGTGGACTTTTACTGTCTTCTATTACTTTACTTGGGTTATAACGTCTTTCAGTTTTAAATTACTAGATCTGAAGTTAATGTTCTTAATTCATTCTTTAAATAAGTTGATGATTGTATTATCAATTCAACTAAATTTTACAGCGCCTAAATTACTACAGTTTTCATCATATATCAAATACAACATTCCCATACGGCAGTCATCCGGGTTATATAATACAAGCTGGATCCTTTCAGGAAAGTGATCCTTCTTGTACCAGTTCAGCATAACAAAGTCTAACGCGATCGTATTTTTATGTATCCTGTGGCAACAACGTCAGTTTTTTTCAAAAAAAAAAGAGGAAAATAATCTGCGCATCGCAATATTGTACAAAAATAGGAAAGACATACATCCCCAACAGCCTTTTACGTTCATATAATGTCTGCATATAACGTTGGTTGGTCAATAAAGACTTTACAGGCAGCTTCACATTTATCTTCTACGTCACCGTTATTTTGTATCTCCTGAGTATCAGCGTATTGACTGGCCTACAACAAATGGTAATCTCAAATTAATTGCGCCGATACATTCCCTTAGACCTTCCATTATCTTACACGTGTCGAATCAAAAGAACGATATGAAAGTGGTGAGTACTTCTTACTAAACACTACTTCTGGTTTCTCTATTTATCTCTAATACAGGTATTCATCATTTGACGACGTTCAAAAATGGTTCAAATGGCTCTGAGCACTATGGGACTTAACTTCGGAGGTCATCAGTCCCCTAGAACTTAGAACTACTTAAACCTAACTAACCTAAGGCCATCACACACATCCATGGCCGAGGCAGGATTCGAATATGCGACCGTAGCAACAGCGCGGTTCTGGACTGAAGCGCCTAGAACCGCTCGGTCACAAAGGCCGGCTTCAGATTTAGTGGTAAGACGGCTCAGCGGATAGCCCGTCAAAAACTGAACACAAACCAAGCATGAAAAAAGGAAAAAGATGTACTGAACTGTGAAAAAAGGAGCAAAATTGAAACAGCGAGTGGTCCGAGCGCAAAATGTGCATCATCGAAATAATTTGAGTAGCCGGGGCGTCGTGGCTATGCGGTCACGGTGTCAGACCGCAAAATTGCCACATGTTCAAATCTCAATCGTGCCCCATATTTTTTTCAGAAAATTATGAACTGTACGTCCGGTCATTGATGTGTTTGTTCAAAAATGTGTCTGTGTCGTGAGGTAACGTCCTTTTGCAACAGTGAGGTGTAAGGGAGGGACCTCTATACTTACGCACCTCCCATTTGTTCTCTCATGTACCACATGTTATGAAGCTTGCGTTCACTTTTGGAAGTTTTGACTCGTGAATTCCTTTGTTGTAACATAGTTCACACCCGTTTACTTGTTGTTTTTCATTTCTGTGAGAGGTCTATGCGGCATCTCGCCTGCTATCAATGTTCGTCACATTTACTTGATACGGTAAAATATTCTTACCACATGACTCTTATTCTACAGTCAGTGTATAGTATGACAATTGCCAAGACTACAGAAGGAGAACAGACTCGTCAACAACCTGACGGATAGTTCATAAGTTTGTGAAAGAAAATGGCGCACGAGAGAGATTGGAACACGCATCTCTCGCTTTTCAGTTCAACACCGTGACCACAGAACCACGACGCCGTGATTCTGCAATTGTCTCGATGTTGCAAATCTTGAGTTTGAACCGCTCACTGTTTCGATTTTGCTTCTTTTTTCACAGTCCAGTACACCTTCTTCCTCCTTTCATGCTTGATCTGTGTTCAGTTTTTGACGGACTGTCCACTAGACCATTTTACCTCTAAATCTGAAGGGGATGGGATGCAGAGTTTCCCTTGTGAGTTGTTGTCTGCTTTTCATCAGAAGATAGGTAGCGCTGGTAATTTTTCGCTTGTTGCTGTTCTTTTCTCACACTTTAATTACAGAATCGCAGTCGTCAGGCGTTGAAAGTTAGTTCCATGGGAATTTCTCACGATACGTCGTTACTAATGCAAGTTTATTTTTTGAAGTCTTCCTATTCTCTTGCCAGTAGCATACTGCAAAGTGTTCCCTACTGCTGATCGGGATCCTCGTAACATGATGCTCCTAAAATTCTATGATCGCTTGTATACCGATGTGTAGTTAAACCATAAGAGAAAGAAGTATGTATGAAACGAGCCATTTCAAGATAAACTGACAGTGACACTGAAACTTCCTGGCAGATTAAAACTGTGTGACTGAACGAGACTCGAACTCGGGACCTTTGCCTTTCGCGGGCAAGTGCTCTACCAACTGAGCTACCCAAGCACGACTCACGCCCCGTCCTCACAGATTTACTTCTGCCAGTATCTCGTCTCCTACCTTCCAAACTTTGAGGACGGGGCGTGAGTCGTGCTTCGGTAGCTCAGTTGGTAGAGCACTTGCCCGCGAAAGGCAAAGATCCCGAGTTCGAGTCTCGGTCCGGCACACAGTTTTAATCTGCCAGGAAGTTTCATATCAGCGCACACTCCGCTGCAGAGTGAAAATCTTATTCTGACAGTGACACTGTTAGGGAACAGTTTAAATACAGCATAATAAGCGGGTCTAAGGAAGATGGGGTTTAATGACCCAGTGACGTAGAGATCATCAGAGACAAAGCAGAAGGTCGGATAAAACAAATATGGGAGAAAAAATATTTCAAGGCCCCCAGTGTAGAATTTGTCTGTATCTAAACCCAAATCTCGATGGCTGGATCAGGATTTGAACCCTGACCCTCCGGAACCCGTGGACCACCATCTCGCTCGGATTGTTCAGAACCGTTGAGAATAAATTCCTGCAGTGGTGTTATAGTGTGTATATCTTTGTCTACCAGTCATTTAATAAAAATTCGATAAAAATTGCTTCAGCTACATAAGTTGCGTGATAAAAGTCTTTCCCCGAGGAACAACACAACAGCACAGCTTAGAAACTGCCCCAAAATATGTAGGAGAGTCGTACATTGAATGAAATATTAAGTTTGGAAGCCCCCTTGAAATTAAATATATTTAGTTCAATATTCATTAAATTGTGGCTGGTAATGGTTTACGAGTGGCCATTACCCTAAATAAAGATCTTCCCGAAAGTATGTTGATTTATACTTGGCATTTTTCTGAATTGCACCGCAACTTTCGATCAGTAGAGTCACTTAAAACAGCTGCAGTACTTGGTCTGATCACTGCGCTTAGCTTGGATTCTGCTTTACGTACCGGTACTTACGTGTTTTGATGAAGAGGAACTAGCACCTGAGTAAGTCCAGTAGCACTCTTAATTTCGTTTCGTATTTGTTTATTTTCAAGAGTTAAGATCACATGTAACTATCTCCAGTACATTTGGATCAAGATTCTGACCGCTGACGGAAATTGTTGAAAGTTGGTTGATGTCTAGTTGCTGCGCTGAAAAGTGTCCAGAGACTTCATATGGCTGTTGCGCATTGCACCGGTGGTGAAATGGTAAGGTAACCTTTGGATGCCACATAAGCGTTTGATGACGTGATATATTATACAAAACCCCAAACTGGCACCACACTGTCACATGTGGACGACTGATGGTTCATATCAAAATGTGACAGGAAAAAAAGTACGTGGACTGCGGCCTGAATTTTACCCGCAATACATTTAATGAACGGGTTTAAGGCGTTGCCTCCCGTTGATAATAATGAATCAGAGCCAGCGGGCGTTGCCTCTCCTGTACGGCCAATGGTCGAGGTCTGGGCAGTCATAGAAGAAAAAGACGGGGCTTCTAATTGTATGCAGCTCTAATGCCACGGTCCGCAGTTCGTGGTCTACTAATTAGCGTTGATACCTCTGGATCACGGGGTCCCGGGTTCGATTCCCGATCCGGTTGGGGATTTTCTCTGCCCGGGGACTGGGTGTTTGTGTTGTCCTCATCATTCCATCATCATTCACGAAAGTGGCTAAATTTGATTGTGTACAGATTGGGAATGTGTACGGGCGCTAATGACCGCGCAGTTGAGCGCCCCACAAACCAATCATCATCATCATCATCATGTAACGCTAGGCGGGTGACAACCTCCTTAGGGAAACAGTACCACATGTGGAGAAATAACGAAATTTGTGTTGCGAGTGTATCCATAGAGAAATAGTCCATCAGATAAGAGACCACCCCGGAATCAATGGAAAGAACGGGTTGCAGTCAGGTGAAGATCATGGTGAACAGAGCAAGCCTATCTCGTGGGGTTTCAGCACAGAAACAGGGCAAATTGCTTGGAAACTTGGACTCGCGTTCGGGGGGAGCGGGTTTGAGAACCTGTTCGGCCTACCTGATCTAGATTTTCCATGGTTGCTTTATATCAATTAAGACGAATGCCGCAATGGATTCTCTGAAAAGGAGGACACGTCCAGTGTTCTTCCCCATCCTGCTCCTCTCGAGCTTGTGTTCCATTGCCGCCGGCCGCGGTGGCCGAGCGGCTCTAGGCGCTTGAGTCTGGAACCACGCGGCCGCTACGGTCGCAGGTTCGAATCCTGTCTCGGGCATGGATGTGTGTGATGTTGTTCGGTTAGTTAGGTTTAGGTAGTTCCAAGTCTAGGGGACTGATGACCTCAAATGTTAAGTCCCATAGTGCTTAGAGCCATTTGAACCATTTTTTACATTGCCTAGTGGCCTTATCATCAAATTCAAATGGCTCTGAGCACTATGGGACTTAACATCTGAGGTCATCAGTCCCCTAGAACTTAGAACTACTTAAACCTAACTAACCTAGGGACATCACACACATCCATGCCCGAGGCAGGATTCGAACCTGCGACCGTAGCGGTCGCGCGGTTCCAGACTGAAGCGCCTAGAACCGCTCGGCCACAACGGCCGGCCCTTATAATCGGGGGTACATTTAACCCTTAATTTCCTTCTTCCTTGAGCACGAATGTCGATATGCAGTATCATCTCAGAGACTGACGGTAGTCCTCTGCTCTGCAGTAAAGCAGATGGGTCTGAATCATGGGCCTTATCAGTCCTGTGCGGAGCTCGGGTGTAATCCCCCGACTTGCACTACAGATGGAAACTTGTTGAGTCACCCTTGGCATGTCAAGCGTGCACTACATGCCCGAAGCACACACTTGATTGGAGAGTATGTTTGTAACGCACTGGAAAGTGAAGGGGGAGGGGATAGTTACTGGATTAGCCAAACTCAGAAATCCAAAGACGAAACCCGCCACTTAAGTAACAATTTATTACTAATGGTCGGATAACATATGAGGAGACTGAGAATATTGATAGACTAGTTCTTAACAGCTGAAAAGTTCGTAGAAAAATTTCGAATACAACAATCCTCTCCAAAAAATCTGCAGTCCCTTTCACATAGTACTAAGAACTTAGAGCTAGTCGAATTCGCTATAGAGACGTAAATTGTCAGTTTTTGGAATACTCACGAAAAAGAAAGATGAAGTAGAGATGTACTTGAAGTAATAACCGCTACATTAGGTCTAGCGAGGTACTAAATCAACCAGACTTTGAAATGTTTTGGGAAAAAAAACAAAGAATAGAAAGTTGTGGAATAATCCTCAATAATCGTATATTTGTACTGACCGCCAGTGTCACACATTAGACGGAGAGTAACTCAATGAGAGCATAATTTCGAAGTTACAGAAATATCTCGATCATATGACAATGATAATGTATGAGACAAGCGAAATACCCTCAGACTTCAAGAAGAATATAATAATTCCAATCCCATAGAAAGCAGGTGTTGACAGATGTGAAAATTACCGAACTATCAGTTTAATAAGTCACCCCTGCAAAATACTAACGCGAATTCTTTACAGACGAATGGAAAAACTGGTAGAAGCCGACCTCGGGGAAGATCAGTTTGGATTCCGTAGAACACGTGAGGCAATACTGACCCTACGACTTATCTCAGAAGCTAGATTAAGAAAAGGCAAACCTACGTTTCTAGCATTTGTAGACTTAGAGAAAGCTTTTCACAATGTTCACTGGAATACTCTCTTTCAAATTCTGAAGGTGGCAGGGGTAAAATACAGGGAGCGAAAGGCTATTTACAATTTGTACGGAAACCAGATGGCAGTTATAAGAGTCGAGGGACATGGAAGGGAAGCAGTGGTTGGGAAGGGAGTGAGACAGGGTTGTAGCCTCTCCCCGAAGTTTATTCAATCTGTATATTGAGCAAGCAGTAAAGGAAACAAAAGAAAAAGTCGGAGTAGGTATTAAAATCCATGGAGAAGAAATAAAAACTTTGAGGTTCGCCGATGACATTGTAATTCTGTCAGAGACAGCAAAGGACTTGGAAGAGCAGTTGAACGGAATGGACAGTGTCTTGAAAGGAGGATATAAGATGAACATCAACAAAAGCAAAACAAGGATAATGTAATGTAGTTGAGTTAACTCGGGTGATGCTGAGGGAATTAGATTAGGAAATGAGACGGTTAAAGTAGTAAACGAGTTTTGCTATTTGGGGATCAAAATAACTGATGATGGTCGAAGTAGAGAGGATATAAAATGTAGACTGGAAATGGCAAGGAAAGCGTTCCTGAAGAAGAGAAATTTGTTAACATCGAGTATGGATTTAAGTGTCAGGAAGTCGTTTCTGAAAGTATTTGTATGAAGTGTAGCCATGTATGGAAGTGAAACATGGACGATAAATAGTTTGGACGAGAAGAGAATAGAAGCTTTCGAAATGTGGTGGTACAGAAGAATGCTGAAGATTAGATGGGTAGATCACATAACTAACGAGGAGGTATTGAATAGAATTGGGTGGAAGAGGATTTATGGCACAACTTGACTAGAAGAAGGGATCGGTTGGTAGGGCATATTCTGAGGCATCAAGGTTCAAATGGCTCTGAGCACTATGGGACTCAACTGCTGTGGTCATAAATCCCCTAGAACTTAGAACTACTTAAACCTAACTAACCTAAGGACATCACACACATCCATGCCAGAGGCAGGAGTCGAACCTGCGACCGTAGGCATCAAGGGATAACAAATTTAGCATTTGAGGGCAGCGTGGAGGGTAAAAATCGTAGAGGGAGACGAAGAGATGAATAAACTAAGCAGTTTCAGAAGGATGCAGGTTGCAGTAGGTACTGGGAGATGAAGCAGCTTGCACAGGATAGAGTAGCATGGGGAGCTGCATAAAACCATTCTCAGGACTGAAGACCACAACAACAACAACAACAACAACAACAACAATAACAACAACAATGGGGGGTTACTTAAACCTGCCTGGTACAGACTGGGAGAACAACTCATACATAACCACGTCTAAAAACAAGAGATCCTATGAAGTAATACTGAATACATTAATAGATTACTATCTCCAGTAATTAGTCAGTTCAGACATGCGTGAAATACTTTTAGATTTCCTTACCTATAAAGAGACCTTATATTTTCGAAAGTTTCTGAGGGTGGTGTTAATACTCTCAAAGTTCGTGTTATTTTCGATAAAGCCACATGCGAACTCACGGGTCGTTCTAAATGGCGATCCCCTCAGGGAACTCAGGTTTTGTTTGCTGGGTATCTGCTTGGCAAACCAGGGTTTCCTGACCTGGGGCTGGTGAGCTCCGCTAGTCCTCTGTAACGCTGGGCATTTGACACAGGGCTTGCTTCAGCGACCATCGTGCTGTGCGACGATGGACCATTGTGTGTCACAGAGAACGAGGATGGTAAAAACGTCTAAAATCCTTCAATTTGTGCTGCATGCGCATAAGATGCATGTCGAGGCAAAACATCGTTAGTGGCCAACCTCGGAGGATCTGTAGCGCCTCAGCTGTATAAGGCTTACACAGGTAAGAGGACGCTTACTTCCCTAGCTGTTCGTGGGCCTTCCTTTTCCCAGCGGTTTCAGTGATCCGGTAGGCAGTATTAGCACCAAAACCCCAAAGAGACCTCATGTGACAAGTCCACCAGAGACGTCTGTGAATATAGGTGACAGCGGTAGTAGTAACGAACCACACTGTTCTGTAAATAATGTGTTTATTGTTATTAAACGTACTGAAGGGTCTTTTCAAAAACTGCCGCCTTTCTACGTCCATAAAGCTACTGAGGGACTTGAAGGGCATCTTAATTCTATTAAGAGGATACAGGTTGCTATACTCCTCACCGAGACACTGAAAGATGCCGGAGTAAAACAAATTGTTAAATGTCAAACTACTGGGTGGTTATAATTCAATTACAGCTACTCACTGAGGTCTGATATAGACTGCAATTATCGTACGGCAACGGAACTTGACAGATGTGCTAATGCGTTAATGCGGAGCCGATTTACGCTGGGAAAAACTAGTTCCAGTTGTGGCTACCAGGTGCAAATTTGGTGCTTTATAGTATTTGTGTGGCGGTCTGACATCTACACTGTCATTTGACAAATTATGATGGGAGTGAATAGTACCGGGTGATCAAAAAGTCAGTATAAATTTGAAAACTGAATAAATCACGGAATAACGTAGATAGAGAGGTACAAATTGACACACATGTTTGGAATGACATGGGGTTTTATTAGAACCAAAAAAATACAAAAGTTCAAAAAATGTCCGACAGATGGTGCTTCATCTGATCAGAATAGCAATAATCAGCATATCAAAGTAAGACAAAGCAAAGATGATGTTCTTTACAGGAAATGCTCAATATGTCCACCACCATTCCTCAACAATAGCTATAGTCTAGGAATAATGTTGTGAACAGCACTGTAAAGCATGTCTGGAGTTATGGTGAGGCATTGGCGTCGGATGTTGTCTTTCAGCATCCCTAGAGATGTCAGTCGATTACGATACACTTGCGACCTCAGGTAACCCCAAAGCCAATAATCGCACGGACTGAGGTCTGCGGACCTGGGAGGCCAAGCACGACGAAAGTGGCGGCTGAGCACACGATCATCACCAAACGACGCGCGCAAGAGATATTTAACGCGTCTAGCAATATGGGGTGGTTCTAATAAAACCCCATGTCATTCCAAGCATGTGTGTCAATTTTTACCTCTCTATCTACATTATTCCGTGGTTTATTAAGTTTTCAATTTTATACTGACTTTTTGATCACCCGGTATATCTATCGGGAAGAGACACCGTGCGTGCGCCTTTAGTGAAACTGTTTTGTGCTAACGAACGTCTGCAATTACAGGTTTGTATTGAGAGAGGATCGCCGATGAAAAATCTGTGGAGAGGCCCGATGTCATTAAATGGTTTAAAGAAGATGTTAATGAAATCCGAAAACACGGGTGAGCTTGGTGTGGTACCTGAAAGAGGAAGTAATTGACGAGGTAGCTGTTGCTGTAACTGACCATGCGCACGTCCCCGGGTAGTCCTAGTACTCCTGCAGAGCCACGAGAATAGCCCATTCCATGGTCAGCAGTACTGGAAAGTTTTGCTGTCTATTTTACACTGGTATCTGTAAAAGATCCAGACGGTGCAGCAACTGAAACATCATGATCCACAGCAACGTTCTCAAGGTGCTCTTAGATTTCTGGCACGGATCGAAGTTGATTATATGTGGCCGGGCAATATTTTATGGAGTGGTGAGACACATTTTACAGCCGCGCCGAGTGGCCGCGAGGTTAGAGGCGCAATGTCACGGATTGCGCGCTCCCTCCCGGCGGAGGTTCGAGTCCTCCCTCGGGCATGTGTGTGTGTGTGTGTGTGTGTGTGTGTGTGTGTGTGTGTGTGTGTGTGTGCTTCGCATAAGTTAGTTGAAGTAGTGTGTAAGACTAAGGGCCGATGACCTCGGCAGTATAGTTCCTTAGGAATTCACACACATTTTGAACATTCGCTCATTTTACACTACATGGTGCAGTGAATACACAGAACTGCCGAATCTGGGATACTGTTAAACCGAGAGTTATGCACGAAGAGCCATTGCAATCGCAGTACGTGACTGAGTGACACCTTTATTCTCCATCCAGTCTTCTTTGAAGAGAATGCACCCACAGGGCCTGTCTGGTGTACTGTGATGTGTCAATGTTATCGGGACGTCTATGTACAGCACATGATTTCTGCTTTGGAAGGGCGCAACTGCGTGGAGACCACTGTTTTCGTGCAAGATGGGACAACAGTTCATGTCGCTTGTCCAATGAAAAATCTGCTTAATACAATCTTCCATGAACGTGCTATCTCCAGAGGTTTTCCAGATGCATGGCCTACAAGATGACTTGATCTGAATCCATGTAACTTTTGGCTCTGGGGATATCTAAAAGAACACGTTTACCAGGGACTTGTTCGGTCTCTACCTAGCCTGAAGGCCAGTATACAGGAACAAGTCGCTCAGATTCCACCGGAACTGCTGCGAGCGACTATTGATTACGTCGTTTTACGGATGAAGCATCTCGTCGACGTCTCTTGTGCTCGTATTGAACGAATTGTGTAAGCGGCGGTTAATAATAAAATCAACATTGTGGCTTTCGCAGTTGTTTGACCTTTTCTGCCGCGACCGTTCCTCACCCAGTAGATATGGACACATTTCTATACTTTTTTTTGCATTCACAGCGCCAAATTTGCACCAGGTGACCAAAATTGGAACTAATTTTTTCCAGCGTAAATAGGTTCCACGCAGACGCATTACAATATACTCGTATACCAAGTTTCGCTGTCATACGATAATTGCAGCCCATCTTGGCCTGTGTGAGTAGTGGCACTTTTATTATAATCACCCGGCACTTGGAGAATTTACTGTCAACAGTGAGTTGCACACTAGGCTAAATTATTGTAAAAGACACATTTGAATAATAACCACATGGCTGCTCTTTGAAATCAATTATTTAACGACCTGCATCGTAGCTTAGAATACATGTTGCATATTTTAAGTCATGACATTAACCTTTAAACCGAGCGAGGTGGTGCAGTGGTTAGACACTGGACTCGCATTCGGGAGGACGACGGTTCAATCCCGCGTCCGGCCATCCTGATTTAGGTTTTCCGTGATTTCCCTAAATCACTCCAGGCAAATGCCGGGATGGTTCCTCTGAAAGGGCACGGCCGACTTCCTTCCCCATCCTTCCCTAATTCGATGAGACCGATGACCACGCTGTCTGGTCTCCTTCCCCAAACAACCAACCATTAACCTTTAAACACTGACAGTGTAACGCTGCGCGTGGGGCTCACGATACTCATTAAAGCCTGTACTATGGTAAGTTGACGGGCTTCACCTTATGAGAAAGGATTTTCGTATAGATATATTGACCGCGTGTACCTGAATGGAGGCAAATCAGACTTACACCCACTCTGTAATAACAATGATACGTCAAGTAAGTCCGAAATGCAACTACACGTCAGGACGGACAAGAAACAACACAGAATATGTTACCAATTTGTTAATAATACGGTCGCCAGCCTAATTAGGCATTAACTGAGTTTCTTCCCTGTACATGTACGTTCATGCAAAACAACATGTAGTAACACTGCATAATATGGTAAATTTTAGAAACAGACAATCTACTGAACTGATAATTTTACTTTCTGTACTGATATGGATAAACCATAAATACATAGCACTACACTATAATGTTTACTACAAAACTTCGTACTGTCTATTGATCTGATTAAAATCGGGTATAGGTTACCCTAGAAATAGCACTTTCCAAACACACACACAATGTCAATTTTGATAAAGGTAAAACACTGATAAATTTTGGTTTTTACTATTGACTTTAACTTTGCTGGTCAAATCAGTTTAGAACACTTCAGATTTCAAATTAATAAAAAAAGGGGGGGGGGGACCCTGAAACTGTTACGATCACTATATTAAAAAATTTGATTACTGAAATCAGTTTGTGCTCAAGATTTCCAATATATGAGTTACTACTATTTTTATCTTATTTCCTGCTCAATTAAATACCATTATATCTGTCTCGAAATAATTAAACTTCATTACTAAATCAATATCAAAATTACCTTCCAACTTTGTCAGTCCTCCGTTATTCATTAAATAGTTCATTAACAAGACAGTTCCTTAAACATCATTCTAGCATAGCTAGGTCTGCAGGTAATTATTATTAACACAAACTTTAATTCTTCATTTCGGGACGCTCGGATTGCACAACATTTGGAAAGGACCCTGTCTAGGTTAGTTGTGAGGATAATTAAATGATAGGACAAAAAAAATGGCTCTGAGCACTATGGGACTTAACATCTATGGTCATCAGTCCCCTAGAACTTAGAACTACTTAAACCTAACTAACCGAAGGACAGCACACAACACCCAGCCATCACGAGGCAGAGAAAATCCCTGACCCCGCCGGGAATCGAACCCGGGAACCCGGGCGTGAGTAGCGATAACTCTACCGCACGACCACGAGATGCGGGCAAAGGATAGGACAGTTCTGGTAAAATTTAAGTTGTTATTGAACAGTATGGAACAAAAGTAACACTGGTCCATACGAATACAGTACTAAAAGTTTCAACCTGTTTGTATCGATGTGGCGGTTGGCAGGCGGCGAGATGGCGAGGCACAGAGCACACATACAACCACAGCTATGGCTCTTGACGTATCGGCACTTTATTTCTTCATAGCGTCGCAATACTTTTCCATTTAGTGCCTATGGAATTTTGCCATGCTGTATAGGCGTTGGAACGGCATATCCGAGGCTCAATGAAACTACGTCTTCCAGGAGAGCCTCCTCGCTCCAGAACGTGTTGCTCAGACCAATGCCAAACTCCAACTACTACTGCTGAGCCCGTTATGCCGCGCAGCGCCCGTGCGCATTTTCCCGCGCTCGCCTGCCATCCACCTTTTACCGCTCCCTTACAGACAGGGTATTCACCCGAGGTTTTGCATTCTACATATCTTAATACATTGCCTACGTATGGACCAGACGCACAATTACAACTTTAACATCTTACAATAGTTTAAACGTTTCTTACATTTCAATTCTGTTACAATATTGTTTGACATTTGACATAAACATTAATATTCACATCGAAATTTGTTTACAGTTTTCTTAACACAATGGCATAAAACAAAAAAGAAATGAAATCAGAACATCGATTACACTAATATATCGAAAATCAGAAGAAAAAATATTATATGTACAATAGTACAGCGTTGTTGTTGTTACAACAGGACCGAACATTCCTTGTATATGAATAAATGACGCAATCAAAGATTCACCTGGGAATCAGAAACGTGGATTCACGGTTGATGAAGCATGCAATGAATCCGGAAAGGTTGATAGCAGGCCGCACATAACTGGTTAACAATTAGATAGAGAGGTCACAATCCATCAACAGTGCCATAAATATAGCAGACTGCAATACATGAAGATGCAGGCGAGTGTGTTTCTAGAGTCCATAGCTGAACATGTCCATACAGCACTGTCTGCTCTACCTATGGCACTTTTGATGGATTGTAACCCTCGGTCTAATAGTTAACGGTTATGTAGGCCTACTGTCGTCCTTTCCGGATTCATGGGATGCATTGAGAAATCGCGGACCCATGCTCTGTGCTTAACTGACGAATCGCTAATTGCGTCATTTTTACATGGACAAGGAATGTTCGGTCCGTCAATGTCGCAAGTTTGCATTACTTAACATATGTAACCTGATGACGTGGCTTCTAGGCTACTAAACCGGGTTAAATAAATTATTTACTAGAGGAGCCAAGCAGTTATTATACAAGATGTCTACTTATGGCTGCAGTTGTCCTTCGTACAAGATAGTTTGTATTGTAAAAGAGTTGTAACGTGCCCCGACATTATGGATATAGACACAAAAGAATTCAGACAGGCATGGGAAAGCGATAGGGTCACTGGAGTTACGAATTCCATGAAAAGGGTTGATGGTGTGCTCCAGAAGTCAACCTCTTTTTGTCCTAACATTCCATTTTCCAAAGTTGCCTGAATATATTGTGGCAGACTTTATCCACCTTTAAGTTAGACCCTATGTACCTAATCCAATGCACTGCTTTAATTTTCAACACTTAAGTCATACCACCATGATTTGTAACGGTTAGGTTACATGTGCCAGACACAGCTTCCTTGTACACGACCCTGGTATTCAATGCACTGCCCCACCCATGTCTGTCAACTGCCTCCAAGTCCATCCAGTTTCGAGCAAATAATGTCATGTCTTCGCAGAAGCAACGAAAATCCAAGAGATTAAAATGACATGACGCATCTCATACTCTGGTGCGAAGAAGATGTTTAAGGTCTCACAGTCACCCACTTTTGTGCAGTCGTTTGTGTCAGTGTTGAAGCAGCCTGTGCAGAAGACTGGTGCTGGCACACACACGCTGAGAGCTAAGCAGTGCTCACATACCTTGTGAAGCTAACGGATCAGTGGTATAACAAAGTGTGGCTGTATCATCTCAAACCATAACCTCTCAAACATCGACTGAGCTAGAACCGACTGTGTTCAACTACTTCGACTGACAATACACCGATCTATCTCCTTCACTTTCTCCCGCAAATTTTAAGCTAACTGAAACCAGCAATAGTCCACTTTTTTCTCAATTTAACTTAACAGACACTCACACAGACAAGTAATTAAGGAAAAACCATAACTTTGAGTGGTCAACCATTATTCCATATTAAACAGATTGTCACTGATAAGATATTCTCTTAAACGACCTGAACAACTCGTGATGTGCTACTGCCTGCTAATATAATGGCTGGCATTGGATAGCGCGAATACTCCATCGGCACATTACATTAATCGACACGAGATTAAATGCAAAACAACAAAACGTGAAAATGTAAATAAACACTTAGAAACTATAAAAACAAAGATGCATTGGTAATTAAAACCAAATGAAAAGGAATAAAACTGTTTATCTCATTAGTATCGATAGCAACTGTTTGCAATAATGACTGCCGGAAATTAATGGGTATGCAAAACTACTAGGATTATGGAAAGAAATAATTAATGGATGAGACCAGGTTTTAACTATTATTATGAACGTCATTATTGAAAAGAAACCAACATATCGTTGCAACATGACAGTTTATAGTAACGTAAGATTGACCATGAAAAGTTAATGTTGCTTAGGCATATTGAGCTTTTACATCACTGATTAAAACAGTATAAATCGCGGTGTCTCTTAGGCAATGTTCCTCTAAAAAAGACTCCACTTAGCTGATGCTGCCCGGAGTCGTCGATGTCGGCGTCGTTAGAGATCCTTGAGCGTACATTCGCATAACAAGTGTCATCTTGCGGATCTCCTTTATTGTGGGCGCTAAATGCGCATGTAACATTAACGCTCGTTGCCTGCAGAATTATTTCCAATTTACGTGTCTGCATGCAACGACGAATATAAGACACGCTTCCTTCTATTAACACGTGACGTAACCTGACGTTATAATGTTTCTTAGACAGCTTAGTCACAGTTTCCAGATTTTTTTGTTACAGTTAGATCCCGGTGCGGCACTTTTCACAGTGTAACCGTCCGCTCTACGGAAGTATATCATGTTAATTGTACCATGAATCATTAGTCTGCGGTTTATACCGAACAATCTGTGTCGTGCACAATTGTTTACGTAATCACTTCAATCACGCAGCGATCTGCACACCGTACAAGCAGCTAGTTCTTCGTATCAGTATATAACATGAAAATGCGTTACCGTATTTTTGATTTCATTTCACAGTCCGTGGTAAGTAAAAATACTCTGTGCTGTCTACAGTCGAAAACAGCATATTTACGGCGTACACATAACTTACCGGTCTGTACATCAAAATTTTAAACCTAATGAAACAAAATGTAATTCCGGGCTAATGAGCAACGCGACACGTAAAGTCACTAATTCTTTAAACGCGGTACGCATCGAAATCATCTGTTCAGACACTGATATCTTTTAACAGCCACAGACAGAGTCTTTGTTGGTGTCTTCCTCTGTCGACCTATCGATACAGTTCCACATCGCTTATGCATCTCACTTCACATAACAATTCCAACGTTTCTAATTACATCGATTTACAGTTTTATACAAAAACTACAATTTCATATTACTCTGTCCATAGAAAAAGGGTTCAAAATATGTGTTAAAAATTAAGGAAGCATACAACATCGGAACAAATGAAAATGACAATCATAATAACTGTATTTCGTAAACAGAAACATAATTGTACCAAGAACTAAATTTACAAAAAATGGTTCAAATGGCTCTGAGCACTATAGGACTTAACATCTGAGGTCATCAGTCCCCTAGAACTTAGAACTACTTAAACCTAACTAACCTAAGGACATCACACACATCCATGCCCGAGGCAGGATTCGAACCTGCGACCGTAGCGGTCTCGCGGTTCCAGACTGACGCGCCTAGAACCGCTCGGCCACACCGGCCGGCCCTAAATTTACAAATCTATATCTTTCTGTAGAGTTATGTTCTTCACAATCTGCAGTTGTCAGTGTACGTGCAAATCTGCAGAGCAAGTGGAACAACCAAGCATTCCGAAATCTGAAATAATGGTGGCAGCAGAACCTAATGTCCGAAAGAATAAGACTCTCACAACAGTGAGAAGGGAACCAAAAATATATTTGTTAAAATGGCCCTAAAACTGTCACCAAAATCCAAGATTGGGACAAAAACTGACAGGCCAAATCAATGAGGCCCGAAGCCATTAGACCATCTGACATCTTATGGATCAGTATGACCATACAATAGATGGTATTGACGTCGGCGTCTACCTGAGGGAACCGGCGAGTATCCCCGCCCCCTTCAGCTCCGATCTCGCCACCACGGGGGAACGACAGGGGAAGACAGAGAAAGCCTCACCGTTAAGGTGGCTTCCACACTTCAGTGGAACTTGAATGAGAGCAGGAAACATTTAGAGGAACTACGTTCATTAGCTCATGGTAGACCAACGTATCTCTAACAGATACATTTTTATTTCTCTGTCGTCCCTGAGCTTCGTGGCTACATTCTCTACAAAAAGGACTATCTTAGTGGAGAGTGTTAAAAGAGGACTGGCAAGCTGTGTAAACAACGCCTTCCACTCTTCACATCTCTCCCTCACAACCAGCCTACAAGCAGTCATTGTATCGGTGCAGACAATGTGTTCAATCCATCTTCCCCGACGCGAGTGCTACAGGAAGAACCTCTCCGTGTATTCCTTATTCAGCTCCCCCCCAACGGTTTCTCGTCTCTGGTGATTTTAAGGCACGCAGTGCGCTTTGGAGGCCGGCCGAAGTGACCGTACGGTTCTAGGCGCTGCAGTCTGGAACCGCGAGACGGCTACGGTCGCAGGTTCGAATCCTGCCTCGGGCATGGATGTGTGTGATGTCCTTAGGTTAGTTAGTTTTCACTTGTTCTAAGTTCTAGGGGACTAATGACCTCAGAAGTTGAGTCCCATAGTGCTCAGAGCCATTTGAACCATTTGATCCAAGATACCGCTGAAGCATATATCCTGCTGTCTTCAGGCCAGCTGAAAAGGCAGTCTGTTCCTTGGTGGAGCCACGAACGCTGCTATGCAATCAATACTAAGTGGAAAGTTCTACATAGGTTAAAGTGCCGGCCAATTGCACAGAACCTCGAAGCCTTTTGAGTAGGGAGGTGGGGGGGGGGGGGGGGGGGGCAAATGTCGCCGAAATATTAGAGACAGGAAGAAAAGATAGTGGCAACAGTTCCTGGCCATCATAAACCGTTCCACTAACAGTACAGTTCGATGGAAGATCATCAGAAGGGGAAGGGGGGAGGGGGGGGGGGGAGGTGCTCTGTGGCTGCTGTATTGGGGAACAGACCAACCTGCGAAACACTATCCAGACCATGGCGGCCTATTTGCCCCACAGTTACCGCCACTGCCAGGTCAGGATTTACCTTTCTGTCGCTATGGAGTGGCTACTGAGAGGACATTGAGACTTCCGATCCGCTACTGATGAAGAATATAACTGCCTCATCTCCATATGAGAATTGGATTCTGCTTCATCTACAGCACGTGACATGTAATCTGCTAACGACAGGTTCCATAGTGTCTATAGTACGTTACAGGACCTCACAGGTACCCTTATCTTCCCTTTTTAACTCCATTTTGGCTTCAGGACGCTTTCCCGACTCGTGGCGAGAGAGAGTTTTAATTTCACTTTAAAAAAACTGGGAAAGACCGCACATATCCGAGCAGTTACCGTAGTGTTTCCCTCACTGGCTGGGTGGGAAAGATCTTGGGGCATGGAGCTCAAAAATGGCTCTGAGCACTATGGGACTTAACATCTATGGTCATCAGTTCCCTAGAACTTAGAACTACTTAAACCTAACTAACCTAAGGACATCACACAACACCCAGTCATCACGAGGCAGAGAAAATCCCTGACCCCGCCGAGAATCGAACCCGGGAACCCGGGCGCGGGAAGCGAGAACGCTACCGCACGACCACGTACTGCGGACGGCATGGAGCGGATGGTCAACTGCCGCCTTGTCTGGATCTTAGAATCCAGGCAGCGACTTAGTTGCAGTCACTGTGGGTTCAGTAAATATCGCTCCACGTTTGATAATCTGGTCCTCCTGGAAGTGGTCACATAACAGGCTTTTTGCGCTGGTATCACATAGTGGGTATATTTTTTAGCATTGAGAAGGCCTTAGATAGTACTTCGAGACATGTTATCCTTGGACAGTTCCATAAATGGGGTATCGAGGATGTCTTCCCATCTTTGTACGATCCTTATCGAGTCCGTGACATTCTATCTGACCGCTTTTGATACGAAAAGAGTGTCTCTCAAGGTAACGTTTCACTTGCTATAGGTGTCCCTCAAGGTAATGTTTCACTTGCTATAGGTATTAATTGTATCACGTGAACCGTTAAACATCCTGCCCAGGTCCTCTTTTGTTGACGACGTTGTCTTCTGTTCCTCCTAGAGGCTTGTAACAACAACTTGTCAGTTGCAACTGACTATTCAACGAATGAAGGAACAGGCGGGAGAGAGAATTTTTAATTTCTCCACCAAGGAAGTTTTTAAACTTTAACGTTATATTTTAAACTTTCCTGATTTCGGGAGCGGCGACACTGCTCTTAATTTTAAAGACAGGGCGAGGTTTCTGCGCCTAACGTTTGACTCTAAAATTGCATGGTTGCCACATCTTAGGGACCTGAAAGCGGGTCCCTAAAATCACTCAGTAGTTTAAAATGTCTTACTCCCAACTAGTGGAGAACTGATCGAATTTGTACGCTCCAGTTTCACAGTTGCTTTGTACGATATCGTCTTGATTATGGATGCACGGTGTGTAGGATTCTTCTTTGAAAATGTTGGACGTGGTGCACCATGAACAATTCAGCTGGACACTGGGACTTTCAGGACCAAACCCATACCGAGCCTTTGCGCTGAGGCTAGTGGGCTGCCACTTCACATCTGTTGATTGTTCATGGTGCAACAGGCCTATAAAACTCTATCCATGCCCTACACACCTGCATATTGTTCGGTACCCAATGGAAAGGCTTTTCCATTATGGACAAGGAGCAAGAATTCACTTGACAGGCTGCTTGCTAGAAATGTGTGTGGCTTGTTCGAAAGTTTTATACCAAGACTGGAGCAGATGTCCACCCTGGCTCCTACAGAGGCCCATAACTTTTTAGACTTGACGAATTATGAGGATAGCACTCCATATTTTAGGTTTCAGTCTCTATTCTTTTAACATTTTAGATGGATATCACACTTTTACAGTTGTGTACACTGACTGACTCAAACAAGGGGACTCCCTCGGCTGACCTCGAATATGTCTTCAGGATTCACTTTCATCGTGAATATATTGTATTTACTGCAGAGCTCTATGTGTTCCTGAAGACACTCGAGCCACTGAGAGGTGTTCAAGGATAACAGTTTGTCATTTGCTTTGATTACCTTAGTGCCTTGCAGAGCATGTGGCCAGCAGGGAAGCTGGTCTAGCTAATACATAACGTACTGTAATTCCTTCAACGGTGGGGGAAGCAGGTGTCATTCTGCAGGTACTGAGGCATGTTGGGATTTGGGCCAATGAACAGCAGACAAAGCAGCCAAGGAGGCCTGTAGGGAACGTGACGTGACACAAAGGGCCATTCCCCACAGTCTGTCATTTTATTGTTGCGTCAGAGATCCAAGCAAGTATGGGGTAAGGAGGGGTTGGCAGTGACCGACAATAAGCTGCACTTGGTGAAGCCAACTACACAGCCGTGGCGGACCTCATGCCTGTCACTCAGGTGGGATGAAATGAAAAAAAAAAAATGGTTCAAATGGCTCTGAGCACTATGGGACTTAACATCTATGGTCATCAGTCCCCTAGAACTTAGAACTACTTAAACCTAACTAACCTAAGGACAGCACACAACACCCAGCCATCACGAGGCAGAGAAAATCCCTGACCCCGCCGGGAATCGAACCCGGGAACCCGGGCGTGGGAAGCGAGAACGCTACCGCACGACCACGAGATGCGGGCAGGATGAAATGACCTTGATCCGCCTCCGAATTTGCCACTGTCCACTAACACATAGCTTACTACTCTGCGATGCCCGGGGCGGAAAAATCACTGTACGTCACATTTTAACTGAATGCATTTCGTATTGTGATGAGAGATCAGTAGATAATTTCGGTGGGGATCTGCCGTCTATTTTACCTGATGACGAGACGAGTGTGGTGGAGGTCTTAAAGTTCTGTGATATGATTGGACTTCGGCCTAAGCTTTCAGGGTGGAGATTTTAGTATGTTGAGGAGTGGCTGGTACATTTTTGTTTCAGCTATCGTAGAGAGATAGCTGTCTGTCGTATACTTTTACTTTTCTCCTTTGCTTTTTCCATCTTCTTGCATGTTTTCAATCTAAAAAAAGTGCGTGATTTTTGTATTCTAGTCTCTGTGTGTGCGCACGCGTGTGTGTGCGTGTAAATGTGTGTGCACAAGCACGCACATATTCTTAGGGCATTATTAATTATAAGTCGTCATAAAAAAGTCATGAGCGTCATGCTAGTACATTGAAGAGACAAACAAACCGGTATACCTGCCTAATATCGTGTAGGGGCCCCTCGAGCATGCAAAAGTGCCGCAACACGACGTTGCATCGACTCGACTAATGTCTGAAGCAGTGCTGGAGGGAACTGACACCTTGAATCCTGCAGGACTGTCCATAAATCTGCAAGAGTACGAGGGGGTGGAGACCTCTTCTGAACAGCACGTTGCAAGGCATCCCTGATATTCTCAATAATATTCATGTCCGGGAGTTTGGTGGCCAGCGGAAATGTTTAAACTTAGAAGAGTGTTCCTGGAGCCACTCTGTAGTAATTCTGGACGTGTGGGGTGTCACATTGTCCTGCTGGAATGCCCAAGTCCGCCGGAATGTACAGTGGACATGAATGAATGCAGGTGATCAGACAGGATGCTTATGTACGTCACCTGCCAGAGTCGTATCTAGACGTATCAGGGTCCCATATCACACCAACTGCACACACCCCACCCCATTAAAGAGCCTCCACCAGCTTGAATAGACCCTCGCTGACATGCAGGGTCCATGGATTCATCAGGTTGCCTGCATACACGCACAAGTTCATCCGCTCGATACAATTTGAAACGGGACTCGTCCGACCAGGCAACATGTTTCCAGTCGTCGACACCCCAATGTCGGTGTTGACGGGCCCAGGAGAGGCGTAAAGCTTTTGTGTCGTGCTGTCATCAAGGGTATATGAGTGAGCCTTCGGCTCCGATGTTGTTTCGTTGAATGGTTCGAACGCTGACATTTGCTGATGGCCAAGCGTTGAAATCTTCAGCAATATGCGGAAGAGTTGAACTTCTGTCACGTTGAACGATTCTGTTCAGTCGTCGTTGGTCCTCTTCTTGCAGGATCTTTCGTGGGTCGCAGCGATGTCGGAGATTTGATGTTTTACCGGATTCCTGATATTCAAGTTACACTCGTGAAATGGGCTTACGGGAAAATCCACACTTCATCACTACCTCGGAGATGCTGTGTCTCAACGCTCGTGCGACGACTATAACACCATGTTAAAACTCACTTCAATCTTGGTGACCTACCATTGTAGCGGCAGTAACCGATCAAACAACTGTGCCATTACTTGTTGTCTTATATGCCGACCGCAGTGGCGTATTCTGCCTGTTTACATATCTCTGTATTTGAATACGCATGCCTATACCAGTTTCCTTGGCGCTTTAGAGTATAACAATGGTTGTCAGTAACATTCACTAAGAAAGCTAGGAAAGTATATTATAATCAAGTGATCTGTGACACTCACTCCAATACTAATAGATAAAGAATCTGAGAAAACTTATTTAAATTCCGAGTAACATAGAAGATTCGTAGTTAAGACCCAAATACGTTATCTCGCAGTAGATTAGGACAGTAATAAATCAAAGCCAACTTAGTTCAATGCTTTCAGACAATGTTGCAATTAAAGGGATTGTTATATTCCCATTAAGAATGATAATGCAGGGAAACAGACGATAAAAAAAAACTTGAAGGTAACTCGTGTTTCCATAAGACGGGCTATATGTGAAAAATGCAATAACTTCCACAGCCAGTTCCGGCGAAAGATTTATTAGAAATTCCTACAAGTTCTTCTTCTGGCTTTTACATTGAACTCGCAACGAAATATTCCTTTTCCTAGCTCATATGTCACCGAGCGAGGTGGCGCAGTTGTTAGCACACTGGATTCGTAATCGGGCGAACGATGATACGAATTCCCGTCCAGCCATCCAGAGCTGAGTGTTCCGTGGTTTCCCTAAATCACTGGAAGAAATAATGGGATGGTTCTTCGAAGAGGCATGCTCGATTTCCTTCACCATCCTTTCGTAATCCGATATTGTGCTACGTCTCTGATGACCATGCTGTCAACGGGACGTTAAATTCCAATCTTCCTTCTTGTCTCAATCTGTCAGGAGGCTAACAGCCTCGCACAGGCTACTCCGGTTTATGAGAATAAATTCGCAGAATTCCGTACTATTGTGCGTGTCGCCCGCCTCCTGAAGGATCCTAGACCGTATTATAAGTCCAAACATTACTAAGCTCCTGATAAAGGATCCACATGGGACAGTGATCACCCACGCGTATGGAACACTGCCAGCTTTTTCTCATACACTGTATTTTGTGTGATATACGAGGGCAGTTCAATAAGTAATGCAACACATTTTTTTTCTCGGCCAATTTTGGTTGAAAAAACCGGAAATTTCTTGTGGAATATTTTCAAGCATTCCCGCTTCGTCTCGTATAGTTTCATTGACTTCCGACAGGTGGCAGCGCTGTACGGCGCTGTTAAAATGGCGTCTGTAACGGATGTGCGTTGCAAACAACGGGCAGTGATCGAGTTTCTTTTGGCGGAAAACCAGGGCATCTCAGATATTCATAGGCGCTTGCAGAACTCTGAAGTGTATTGTGCTACTCTTCAGAAATTGAAGAAACGACTTCAGCGTGTTCGTAGGCACAAAAATCTGAACGAACTTCTCCTTCTTCATGACAACGCAAGACCTCACACAAGTCTTCGCACCCGAGAGGAGCTCACAAAACTTCAGTGGACTGTTCTTCCTCATGCACCCTACAGCCCCGATCTCGCACCGTCGGATTTCCATATGTTTGGCCCAATGAAGGACGCAATCCGTGGGAGGCACTACGCGGATGATGAAGAAGTTATTGATGCAGTACGACGTTGGCTCCGAAATCGACCAGTGGAATGGTACCGTGCAGGCATACAGGCCCTCATTTCAAGGTGGCGTAAGGCCGTAGCATTGAATGGAGATTACGTTGAAAAATAGTGTTGTGTAGCTAAAAGATTGGGGAATAACCTGGTGTATTTCAATGCTGGATAAAACAACCCCTGTTTCAGAAAAAAAATGTGTTGCATTACTTATTGAACTGAACTGCCCTCGTATATGCAGGTGAACGGGTAGATGCCGCCTTTCCAGATTCCGAAAGACACATACACTACAACACATCGTCCGTATTTACCATGTTATTGGCAGAGGGCAACAGTGAGCAAATTACTCTTACGCTGAAAGTTCTTAGTCTGGCAGTTAAACTGTGAGTTAATGCCAGCTCACGACCAACTTATAATTATAGGGGAAATAGACTTAATTCTCTCTAATTAATAAAACCAAATCGTAGTAATACAAGACGAGCGACTGTAATGCTCGTTACTTTCACAAAACAATAAATGAATTATCCTCGTACGTTGCCACTTTGCACAGTGACAACGCCGACACAGTGAAGTTAACTAACTGGGTATGCAACGGGTTATATTTATCTTTAATTGTGTCGTCTAACGAAGAAAAGTTGCAGGAAAAGTTGAAGGACCTTGAAGTTTGAGTCTGAGTAGAACGGGAGTTTACTTGCTGTGTATGCTTCAAGAAATTGTCAACAAATTGTCAGAGAGCAAAGTTACCTGAATATTAAATGAAATTTACAAAAAATGACCCTAACTGTTGGGAAGTACCAAAATCTACGTGGAAGGCAGCATGAAGAACAAAGCACCAAGATCCTAAACTGTGCAGCTCGCAGATTCAAAGTTAAACAACGCAAAAATACAGTAAATTAAATCAGTAGCACAAGTTGCGTATTAGATAAACACACAACTAAGTGAGCAGCGTAGAATATGGATCAAGCTTCCGCAGATTGCAAACTTACCTTTCGTCAAGGACAGGAAAGTTAGCCGAATAGCACCAGACAGCTGCTAGGATGCGATCCCTGCAAATTACGGAAGCCAGTCGCCGATTCCCACCAACTTACTTGCTCCTTCCCAACTTCCCATTGCAAAAACTCTACATGCAGGAGGTGACTCTATCCTGCTATCAGTGTGATGGAAGAGAATTATTGTCAAATTCATGAAAAAGTAGAGGAAAGATCACATAACTTTTGCGTACAATAAGTACATTTTTAAATACGAAGTTGACACTGGGCGGAAGCATTGTCTTCACGATTGGTCAGCCTTCCATCCCACGAACACAATGTAGGACAACGTGATTCTACTGTAATTACCTGACATTTTTAGAAGGAGTGATCTCTGTATCAGTGTATTCTGTAGACTGACTTCCTATACATTTTTGTGTTGCACATAAAGTTTTATTATTACCTTGGTTATGTACTGTACTTGGCCTCTTAGTATGTAACCAACAATTTTTATATCAATTTCATAAAGTGTAATAACTATTTTGTATTCAGCACTTTAGGTAAATTCGCACATTAGCATAGCCCAGTTAAGACATTTATGAAACATGTCCTGCTTTACTCTAGCTTACATTATAATTCTGTTAAGAGACTTAATACATTTAAAAAATCTTTCCTCGTCACTATTACAACGTGCTGCATCTGGTATGAAATGTTGACCACTGATAGTCATGGATATAGCCTCTGTGCATATTGTCAATATTGTAATATGCATTGTCATACTCATACTCTTCTATCATCCTGATGATTTTGTAATTGAATGATGTCATGTACCTTAACATGTTTATTTTAGTATTGTATACACTACTGGCCATTAAAATTGCTACACCGAGAAGAAATGCAGATGATAAACGGGTATTCACTGGACAAATGTATTACACTAGAACTGACATGTGATTACATTTTCACGCAATTTGGGTGCATAGATCCTGAGAAATCAGTACCCAGAACAACCACCTCTGGCCGTAATAACGGCCTTGATACGCCTGGGCAATGAGTCAAATAGGGCTTGGATGGCGTCTACAGATACAGCTGCCCATGCAGCTTCAACACGATACCACAGTTCATCAAGACTAGTGACTGGCGTATTGTAACGAGCCAGTTTCTTGGCCACCATTGACCAGACGTTTTCAGTTGGTGAGAGATGTGGAGAATGTGTTGGCCAGGGCATCAGTCGAACATTTTCTGTATCCAGAAAGGCCCATACAGGATCTGCAACATGCGGTCGTGCATTATCCTGCTGAATTGTAGGGTTTCGCAGGGATCGAATCAAGGGTAGAGCCACGGGTCGTAACACATCTGAAATGTAACGTCCACTGTTCAAAGTGCCGTCAATGCGAACAAGAGGTGACAGAGACGTGTAACCAATGACACCCCATACCATCACGCCGGGTGATACGCCTGTATGGCGATGACGAATACACGCTTACAATGTGCGTTCACCGCGATGTCGCCATACAAGGATGCGACCATCATGATGCTGTAAACAGAACCTGGATTCATCCGAAAAAATGTCGTTTTGCCATTCGTGCACCCAGGTTCGTCGTTGAGTACACCATCGCAGGCGCTCTTGTCTGTGATGCAGCGTCAAGGGTAACCGCAGCCATGGTCTCCGAGCTGATAGTCCATGATGCTGCAAACGTCGTCGAACTGTTCGTGCAGATGGTTGTTGTCTTGCAAACGTCCCTATCTGTTGACTCAGGGATCGAGACATGGCTGCACGATCCGTTACAGCCATGCGGATAAGATGCCTGTCATCTCGACTGCTAGTGATACGAGGCCGTTGGGATCCAGCACGGTGTTCCGTATTACCCTCCTGTACCCACCGATTCCATATTGGATCAGTCATTGGATCTCGACCAACGCGAGCGGCAATGTCGCGATAGGATAAACCGCAATCGCGATAGGCTACAATCCGACCTTTACCAAAGTCAGAAACGTGATGGTACGCATTTCTCCTCCTTACACGAGGCAGCACAGCAACGTTCCACCAGGCAACGCCGGTCAACTGCTGCTTGTGTATGAGAAATCGGTGGAAACTTTCCTTATGTCAGCACGTTGTAGGTGTCGCCACCGGCGCCAACCTTGTGTGAATGCTCTGAAAAGCTAATGATTTGCATATCACAACATCTTCTTCCTGTCGGTTAAATTCACGTCTGTAGCACGTCATTTTCGTGGTGTAGCAATTTTAATGGCCAGTAGTGTATATAAAATTGACAAAAAGTGTATATGTATATATTTGTATCACTGTATTTTGTCTTCAGATTGTGCTATTCCATGACGCTGGCACATCTTTTCAAGCAACACGAAAACATAAATTATTTTCTCTAAATATTTTTCGATCAGTATGATTGAAAAAATTGCTGGATGCTCTATAGTTCTGCAATAATTTTGTAACCTTGTTGTTGATGTAAACAAATTGATATACTTTATATACAACTTAACTTTGTTTCTACATTATATGGTTAGTCGAGACAGCTGCCTCTGTAGTATTATGTAGTTGGTTTGGCGACATTTCGGCACTATGGAGCCGGTTATCTACATACACGCATCTGACAGCAGTTTATGTGCTCTATTTGATGTATTTGACGCCCCTGTGCCTTGCTGATACAGTTATGGCTTTCCATTAGTGTACGTAGTATTGCATGGGAGCGTATTTTCTGTGAGGTAAACATTATTTTAGTCGATGCCGTTGGAGTTATCAAGTTTTCTTAGGGTTTTCATTTACGTAATATTTTTAATTTCACAGTTTACCTCCATGTTTCCAACGGCCAGATCGCAATGTGTCACATGTAGTGGCTTTAAATTAACGTATCTGATGGTACGTAAAACTGAATTAATGTTTTTTTTCTAAGTTATGTGTGATAATTATAAACTTTATAAACTTTGTAACGTATTTGCAACAGTTACAGATCTGAAGATGGAAATATAGCGTTGCTGAAACTAGTAACCAGGATATGTATCAAATGCGATCTGGGCAATAAAACTTCTATTCAGGAAGCTTTTTTACAGGGAACTCTCTTGGACGACCCAAAATTTCAGAGTGGAAGTGGCTGACTCTCCTACATTGGATGTATAGCGTCACGGTGTCTTGCTCTTCGATGTTTTCAGTGAAAGGCAAAAAATGTCGAAGTCAATAATTTTCTGGGGATTGCAGGGTGACCATGACATTCACTGACCCCATGGGGGCCGAGCAGATCGCTATTAGATTGCCGCGAAAAGTGCCAGTATCCCCAAAGAAAGTACTCTTCACCTAATGAGAGATACAAACTGCCTTCTGCCGACAAAAGACTCCATAGAGACATCTCCATCTACACACAACCCCAGCGTGAAGAATGCAAGGCTACCTTTCCACGCACACAGATCCAGTATTCTTACGAAAAAAAAAACAAGCTGCGAAATAGTGGGAGAACACGAATTAATATCGCATAACGATATGTGACAGTAACGTCGCAAGCTATAAAGTTTATTTCAGTCAGTGTTTACATAAACTGTTTAATGGTTTAATGGCTATACCCATTTCGACTGATGAGTCATTATTTTGTTTTCTTCTTTTACTGTACACAAGATTTGACAAACTGTTGCCACAGTTGTCACTTACCTAAGGGAGGCAAGCCGTGTGCACCAACTGTTGACGAATTGTGTAAACTTTGTACTGTGTGTGACAGTTTTTTTTTCTATTGAATTTTCTGAGACAGAAATAGGAGATCAATACAGCATTTTCCTAAACAAGCGTGGGAAACCGCCTGAAAACTTCGCCACGGCAGTCCGTTGCATCAGCCACGGTTGGTAATCCTCCGCGTGGACACGATCCTGGGCTATAGGAAGATGGTATCTGTTCTTTCGGCCATTGACCTTCTTCTGTGCTGGATGCACACGCATTTCCCGAACTCTTACGGGACTCGGTAAGATTGTTTGGCGAAAGTAATGAGTGTAATGGGCAGGAGCACTACGAATGTAGTGTGTGGGCATTAAGATGGGAATGTGGGTCTCACGGGAAGCATGTTTGGGATAAATCCCTGTAGTTGCACTATCCTCCGTGCCCTCGGTGTCACAAATGGATAGAGCGTCAGCCATGTAAGCAGGAGAGCCCGGGTTCGAGCCCCGGTCGGGGAACTTGTTTTCAACTGTCCCCGTTGATGTATATCAACGCCTGTCGACAGCTTAGGTTCAAAATGGTTCAAATGGCTCTGAGCATTATGGGACTTAACATCTATGGTCATCAGTCCCCTAGAACTTAGAACTACTTAAACCTAACTAACCTAAGGACAGCACACAACACCCAGCCATCACGAGGCAGAGAAAATCCCCGACCCCGCCGGGAATCGAACCCGGGAACCCGGGCGTGGGAAGCGAGAACGCTACCGCACGACCACGAGATGCGGGCCGACAGCTTAGGGTCTTGATTTCATTATCATTTCATTCGAGCCTGGGCTGGCCCACCTTCGTGCCTAGGAAGCTAGTACGCGGTACATTGCGCTACACGAGCACGCTTTCACTAGTCAGTATTAGTAGTTCACGAGTCTAGACTAGTTTCGGTCACAGAGCATGCTATATTTCCCTAAGGCTCCTGTAACAGGAATGGAGGGCAAGTTTCATGAAAATTTTGAGTCCTAGAATGCTTTGACTCAGCCACCCCAGGTTTAGCGTCTCGCGATCTTAGAAATGTTTAAATAAATTTTAATGCGTATCAGATCATAACGAGGAAGTGAGCAGGGTTTCATACGCAAGGTGGCCCGCGTACGTGGCGGAGTGAAGCCAAACAGGATAGTTGGGGCAGATAATGCTTCCCAAAACAGATGGACACTGTTTGATTCTTCGATGCTGGTTAAACACGCCACCCAGTAGTACACTTGACACCTTGCAAACAACGCAGAGGGTCGAGGTCAACACGCGTAATAGAAGAATCCCAAGTACAATTTAGAGAGATTATCAAACATTAAGGTGATCACATGTCGAGGAATGGTGCAAGGGAATGTTCCAGAAAGAGATTTAAGAAGTCCTTGTACAACAAGTCATTTAAGAAAGATATAAAAGAATCATGTAACAGTGAGTATGCAGTTTCAGTATAGAGTGTTAAGAGGGAAGTGACGCTCCACCGCAGCACCTGATGGAGGCAGTAAACACTTCAACCATGAGAAGACGGTGACAGACTCTGGTGGACACGCAGTAAAAATGGTTCAAATGGCTCTGAGCACTATGGGACTCAACTGCTGTGGTCATCAGTCCCCTAGAACTTACAACTACTAAAACCTAACTAACCTAAGGACATCACACACACCCATGCCCGAGACAGGATTCGAACCTGCGACCGTAGCAGCAGCGCGGCTCCGGACTGGAGCGCCTAGAACCGCACGGCCACCGCGGCCGGCGACACGCAGTAACTGCAAGCTATGTAGCGTTTTACAAAGTTCATTGGAATAGTGCTGGACAGAGACTGACTGCCCGTATCTGTGTCAAAGAGTTGGTATAGTAGAATTTCAGAGAATAGGAGGAACAAGTTACTGCTTGGTACTTATCTCTTGCATGGTATGCAAAGTGACGTATGAGTACTAGTGAAGTAGTTCCGTGTTGATGATTGATTCGTTAGGCCATATTAGCAGACGGAGTGACAGTAAAGCACTCACCTCTGACAGAGTGTAATTATTCAAAGCATCCGACACGGCAATAAGTAAATGTGTGTTACAACGATAAATTGATTAAAGAAAGAATAATTAATTGCTACTTCAGCAAACGATTCCTGCCAACTCCACGAGTGTCACCAATCGTCTGTTACCTGACCCCGCCCCCCCCCCCCCCTCCCCGCCGCCAAGGAGATTTCTCCCTATCATATCCACTATAACGGTTGATAACAAAGTGAACGAAACCCACAATGCTGTTTAAGTCCTGACTGCTCCGCGCAGGGGAAGTGCACCTGTGCTGGGATAAGACAATACATTAAAAACTTAGTGAGAATTTGACTGAAATAAACTTTATAGCTAACTTTACCACGCTGTCGACTTATAAACAAAGTATAATCACGTATTGTACCTTCACAAATATGGTTTACTCGACGAAGATTTGACTGATAGTACAGTACACCGGACGGTGAATGTTCAAAGGAGGTGAAGACGTCATTGGATCTGTTCCAAAGAAGCGAAACCGAACTACTAATGTTTTCTACATACACGAACGATTTATCAAATACTAGCGACTTGCCCTGGCTTCGCAAGGGGAACCATTAAGTATCTACAGTCGGACGACTTGTCTGACGTAGCGGTAATAATACATGTACATTATATACCTTTCTTGTGAATCAGTCTGTATATTAGTGAAAACCGTGTCAAAATCCCTGAAGTAGTTTCCGATATTGGCCTTCACATACACACAGATAAACGCCCTGGGGATCTTTAATCAACTAACATGTATAGAGGATTAACAGCTATCTTTTCCTCTGAATATGCTGATGTCTACATGAAAGTATCGTCTTTGGATGATTATAAGGACATGCACATCACTCTAGAAAGCATTTCATCTTGGTGTACTGGAAAGTAGTTCTGGTGACCAAAATTAAAGCAATAAACGGAAATTTTGCAAGGCTGCGTTTATTTCGCCACAAAACAAAAGTGGTTCAAATGGCTCTGAGCACTATGGCACTTAACATCTGAGGTCATCAGTCCCCTAGAACTTAGAACTACTTAAACGTAACTAACCTAAGGACATCCCACACATCCATGCCCGAGGCAGGATTCGAACCTGCGACCGTAGCAGTCGAACAGTTGGCCTGCCACAAAACAGTATAAACATGTGATAGCAAAGTAGAAACAGTCTAAAGAATACAGAATGCAAACAAGTGGATCATGCATAACAGTAGACAAATATGTTCTTCGGTTTTTTTGTTTTTTTTTTCCAACTTAACAAACTTGAATGCATGCTGTGAATAACGTCATCAATGTCATGTTGAGGCAATAACACCCATTCTTAGCTGCTTGCATGTCATAGAGAGTGGTTTGTTGATGTTAAGGTGATGCAACCCGCCTCCCTAGTGTATCCCAGACATGTTCCATGGGATTCAAATAGGGAGAACGAGCAGGACATGTCGTGCGTGTATCTTCCGTTTCCAAGAAAACATCAATCACTCGTGCTCTGTGAGGTCGAGCATTATCTTCCATAAATACGAAATCTCGGCGCACAGTACCTCGGAGCAACTGAACATGAGGTCTCAAGATCTTGTCACAATATCTGACAGCAGTTAAACCTTTCCTATTCACCCGTAGAATTTCATGAATAGGTGTTCGAGTGCTCAACATAATCAGTTGTGGGTTGGCAGGAGAGCCAACACCGGTATGAGAGGAAGCCGAAAGGCACGCGTTTTAGCTCACGCAGGCTGGCGTGAGGTCTGGAACAGGTCAAGGGAATTAGACTGTAGAAAAAACTGACGTAGCTGGTGGAATACTTAACTTTAATCCATAAATGGTGAACGTCGCTCTTGACGGTACATGTTTTACAGTATCAATAGTAACTGGTAATGGCGCCTTGCTAGGTCGTAGCAAATGACGTAGCTGAAGGCTATGCTAACTATCGTCTCGGCAAATGAGAGCGTAATTTGTCAGTGAACCATCGCTAGCAAAGTCGGTTGTACCACCGGGGCGAGTGCTAGGAAGTCTCTCTAGACCTGTCGTGTGGCGGCGCTCGGTCTGCAGTCACTGATAGTGGCGACACGCGGGTCCGACGTATACTAACGGACCGCGGCCGATTTAAAGGCTACCACCTAGCAAGTGTGGTGTCTGGCGGTGACACCACATAATCCCTGCTGACATCATTAGCAATGTTCCTCGATATCGACCTCTTTCCAAAATGTTTGGGTCTCGAAATCGTGTTCCACATTCCCTTCAGATGCGAATCCGTCGAGAATCGCTCTTCAGGTCAAATCGGGACTTACATGTGAAAAGGACATTGGACCACTGTAGGACTGTCCAGTTGGCATGTTGACGACTCTACTCTAGATGTTCTCTTCTTTGGAGACGCGTCTCCGACAATACAGGCTACTCTGGCGCAGCCTTCTTACACCATTTGCCTCGATATAACACGTCGAGTGGATGCTGCGACGTCAGATTCCAGTTGCTGCGCAGTACTAATGCGGTACTGTCGTGCACTTATAGCCAAATAACGGTCCCCTCTTTCTGCCTGGTCTTCGGGATACAGTTTCGGTCTCTCTAAACTGTCGCCACATCCTAAAAACAACAGAACGATTCACGTTAAGCCAACGGGCCACATGAGTTTGTGACTGTCCTGCTTCCATTTTTCTTATGCCCCCCCCCCCCCTAAAAGTGTCTGGTAGGCGTCTTCTCTGTCCTATATTGCACCGTCTCTGACTGTGTACACAGCGATTGTGGATGTGGGACTACACGGCAAACACTAGTCCGTTTGATATGTGCCCTGACATCATTGTTGGAACGGTTTTCCGTTGGCCGAAATGCCGTCTTCCTTGCAGAACACGATCGTACGAACATCTGTTGACAGTTTGTATGATGATATCGTGAATTAGACACAGCATAGAAAATAGCGGTTTGTTGCTTTAATTTTTGACACCAGTGTAGACAAATAAATATAAGACAATGCAGTCTGAAAGAGAGAGAATTAAACAGAATCCGATTGCAGGAAAAAAGGTAAAATTTGTAGTACTGCCCTATAGAGTGTAGGTAGGAGTCTGGTTCTCTGCAGAGAGAACCACATGCTAGACTAAAGCTACCAGCGGCAGATCATCGTGAAATATCGGTACAGCTCATAAGAGAATGATCAGAGAACAGAAATGGAAATCGCAGAAAGAAAAATTGCGTTATCACGAATACTGTTGGATTGCCTTGTTACTTCAAACGTTTTATACAATGAAACTTTGTAACAGTAAATTACACTCGTACGAAGTCTTGGAGGAAGCAATAAATAAATACCGGAGAAACACCGGAATTCTCAGCTAGTCTGAATTAAACTCTTTCATCAGGGGGCTCTTCTTACGTAGCTGAGCTAATGGCGGAGTCGTTAGAATTTCTGTCACACTAGGGTGTTCTCTGATTAAAGTTCCAGCAGTCGTAACTTTCACAATAGCTCACAGTCCCTACGTTAGATACGCACTGGTTGCAGCGTAATAGTCACACAGTCTCCTTCAAATACGGAGAATTTCTGTTTCACTTTCGTATAGGTTTCACCGACGTGTCGCGATCCTAATGGCGCGCCTGCGAATTCATTCCATGTCTGTCGTCATTAATATTTAATAACTCATCCAAACAGTAAAACAATATTCTAGAATTTTTTGTACCAGCGTCTTGTATGTGATTTCATCAACACATGCGTTGCATTTACCTAGAACCTTTCCAGTTCGAAATCTTCCATTCTCCTTCCCTAATACTGATTTTAAGTCGTCCTGCTTCATATCGCCTTTTCATATTACCGTTAAATACACTCTAAGACTCTCTGCCAAGATTTCAGCTTTTCACCCACCGCCACGCCGCGCTCGCGCAGTCTGAGCGCTAGGAGAGGGAAGCAGGGAAAACAGCGAATGCACCGCATTTAAATAAATGGCAGTACGGTACAACTTGGTTTAATATTCCACATTTATCAACAACACAGATCACAAGCAAAACAAGTTTTCAGGATTAATTAATTATTTTTGGAGCCCTGGAACATAACATAACTTTTATATGTCGGCACACGGATATACGCAGACAGTTTTATAGGGTTTTGCGTCCAAGTTGCGACGTAATTTGGACTTACTAAGTTTCATAATAGAAGAAAGGTCTTCCACATAAATACTCTCCTGGAAATGGAAAAAAGAACACATTGACACCGGTGTGTCAGACCCACCATACTTGCTCCGGACACTGCGAGAGGGCTGTACTAGCAATGATCACGCGCACGGCACAGCGGACACACCAGGAACCGCGGTGTTCGCCGTCGAATGGCGCTAGCTGCGCAGCATTTGTGCACCGCCGCCGTCAGTGTCAGCCAGTTTGCCGTGGCATACGGAGCTCCATCGCAGTCTTTAACACTGGTAGCATGCCGCGACAGCGTGGACGTGAACCGTATGTGCAGTTGACGGACTTTGAGCGAGGGCGTATAGTGGGCATGCGGGAGGCCGGGTGGACGTACCGCCGAATTGCTCAACACGTGGGGCGTGAGGTCTCCACAGTACATCGATGTTGTCGCCAGTGGTCGGCGAAAGGTGCACGTGCCCGTCGACCTGGGACCGGACCGCAGCGACGCACGGATGCACGCCAAGACCGTAGGATCCTACGCAGTGCCGTAGGGGACCGCACCGCCACTTCCCAGCAAATTAGGGACACTGTTGCTCCTGGGGTATCGGCGAGGACCATTCGCAACCGTCTCCATGAAGCTGGGCTACGGTCCCGCACACCGTTAGACCGTCTTCCGCTCACGCCCCAACATCGTGCAGCCCGCCTCCAGTGGTGTCGCGACAGGCGTGAATGGAGGGACGAATGGAGACGTGTCGTCTTCAGCGATGAGAGTCGCTTCTGCATTTGTGCCAATGCTGGTTGTATGCGTGTTTAGCGCCGTGCAGGTGAGCGCCACAATCAGGACTGCATACGACCGAGGCACACAGGGCCAACACCCGTCATCATGGTGTGGGGAGCGATCTCCTACACTGGCCGTACACCACTGGTGATCGTCGAGGGGACACTGAATAGTGCACGGTACATCCAAACCGTCATCGAACCCATCGTTCTACCATTCCTAGACCGGCAAGGGAACTTGCTGTTCCAACAGGACAATGCACGTCCGCATGTATCCCGTGCCACCCAACGTGCTCTAGAAGGTGTAAGTCAACTATCCTGGCCAGCAAGATCTCCGGATCTGTCCCCCATTGAGCGTGTTTGGCACTGGATGAAGCGTCGTCTCACGCGGTCTGCACGTCCAGCACGAACGCTGGTCCAACTGAGGCGCCAGGTGGAAATGGCATGGCAAGCCGTTCCACAGGACTACATCCAGCATCTCTACGATCGTCTCCATGGGAGAATAGCAGCCTGCATTGCTGCGAAAGGTGGATATACACTGTACTAGTGCCGACATTGTGCATGCTCTGTTGCCTGTGTCTATGTGCCTGTGGTTCTGTCAGTGTGATCATGTGATGTATCTGACCCCAGGAATGTGTCAATAAAGTTTCCCCTTCCTGGGACAATGAATTCACGGTGTTCTTATTTCAATTTCCAGGAGTGTATGTCTATCGAAATATTGCAGCACCATTGTTGCAACTTCATTAAGGAAAATCTATCTGAGAAAAGAAATGTAGGCATCATGGACAATTTGAAGGCAAAAAGATTTATAATTACAACTGGAATTGATCTGGAAGATAAGTTACATTAGCATATGCACAGAGACGCTTTCAATTGAAACAGAAAACGGTCTGAACACATCTCAGAATCCGATGTAAGATTGACATTGTCCTCAAAACCTTTATAAAACTATCGTTGTAATTCTTGCAAGGCCACAATGAATTGTTCAAACCTTGCGCTTTCTTTAACACCAGTGAACTTAGGAAACTGGGTTGTCTTTGTCATGCGACGGTACCTATCAGTTAATGCTGAGTAGTTGCTCTTCCTAACAGCATCCCATACGAGCAAACCAGTTGCGACTCTACGTGTGATTACTCCCTCCTAAGGTACCGGGGCTATGTACGGCTACGTTTCAAAATAATAGCTCTTTTTAGTTACAGGTTCGAACCGTGCAAGTCTGCTTTCATGCCCCGCAAGTACACTACTGGCCATTAAAATTGCTACACCAAGAGAAATTTAACCGACAGGAAGAAGATGCTGTGATATGCAAATGATTAGCTTTTCAGAGCATTCACACAAGGTTGGTGCCGGTGGCGACACCTACAACGTGCAGACATGAGGAAAGTGTCCAACCGATTTCTCATACACAAACAGCAGGTGACCGGCGTTGCCTGGTGAAACGTTGTTGTGATGCCTCGTGTAAGGAGGAGAAATGCGTACCATCACGTTTCCTACTTTGATAAAGGTCGGATTGTAGCCTATCGCGATTGCGGTTTATCGTATCGCGACATTGGTGCTCGCGTTGGTCGAGATCCAATGACTGTCAGCAGAATATGGAATCGGTGGGTTCAGGAGGATAATACGGAACGCCGTGCTGGATCCCAACGGCCTCGTATCACTAGCAGTCGAGACGACAGGCATCTTATCTACATGGCTGTAGCGGATCGTGCAGCCACGTCTCGATCCCTGAGTCAACAGATAGGGACGTTTCCAAGACAACAATCATCTGCACGAACACTTCGACGACGTTTGCAGCATCATGGACTGTCAGCTCGGAGACCATGGCTGCGGTTAACATTGACGCTGCATCACAGACAGGAGCGCCTGCGATGGTGTACTCAACGACGAACCTGGGTGCACGAATGGCAAAACGTCATTTTTTCGGATGAATCCAGGTTCTGTTTACAGCATCATGATGGTCGCATCCTTGTTTGGTGACATCGCGGTGAACGCACATTGGAAGCGCGTATTCGTCATCGCCATACTGGCGTAACACCCGGGGTGATGGTATGGGGTGCCATTAGTTACACATCTCGGTCACCTCTTCTTCGCATTGACGGCACTTTGAACAGTGGACGCTACATTTCAGATGTGTTACGACCCGTGGGTCCACCCTTCATTCGATCCCCGAGAAACCCTACATTTCAGCAGGATAATGCACGACCGCATGTTGCAGGTCTTGTACGGGCCTTTCTGGATACAGAAAATGTTCGACTGATGCCCTGGCCAGACATTCTCCAGGTCTCTCACCAATTGAAAACGTCTGGTCAATGGTGGCCCTGCAACTGGCTCGTTACAACACGGCAGTCACTACTCTTGATGAACTGTGGTATCGTGTTGAAGCTGCATGGGCAGCTGTGCCTGTACACGCCATCCAAGCTCTGTTTGACTCAATGCCCAGGCGTATCAAGGCCGTTATTACGACCAGAGGTGGTTGTTCTGGGTACTGATTTCTCAGGATTTATGCACTCAAATTGCGTGAAAATGTAATCACATGTCAGTTCTAGTATATTATATTTCTTGAATGAATACCCGTTTATCATCTGTATTTCTTCTTGGTGTAGCAACTTTAATGGCCAGTAGTGTAATTTGCTGCAAGTAATAACCTGTAGCTGCGATCCTGCAATCAAAGAGTCTATGCATTGGCTGGAATTGCTAGTTAATAAAATACGCAGAAATACAAAATAAAAGTTAAAGCACTAATTTAATAACAAGGGTTCTATTTTAATGTCTGCAATTGATGTGGTCCAGAGAGAGTTATGTTGAATTATGTTTATTCTAGGAGGACAACTCAAATAAATCGAAAATTGTTCAATGATATTTAGTTAAAATACAGACAAAAATATCCTTATGAAATGTAGTAAAGTTATATTGAGGATGTTACGAGAATGGTAGCAAAATCCCCAAACTAAATTATCATCAAAGGCACGCGAAAACTAAATCCAATTTATGATCACAATTCTTGAAATATTCATCAGTTCAAAAGATTTCAGAATTAAACATAATGATTCACACATTGACCCATGTCATTCAAAGAACAGTGACTCATGCTGTGCCTGTCCTCAGTTCCTTAATACATACAAATGGAGTCCTACTCTGGAGCACATTCAGACATGTCGAACTATAAAGTCCCCTCAAAAGTTAAAGTATTGTAGTGGGAGTTCACTGCCCACAATCAATCATCTATATGACTGAATCACACATAGTACCATATGCAGGTCTACCTTTTTCCAGAACTTGACACAAAGTGTCCAGAACCGCTCCGTTGAGCTCTTCACTCTAGAAGTCCCAGTCTCCACTTGACTCCCATAGTGTTCCACTGCTGTCTGCTTTTCCATTACCTGAAGGCCATCATCACCAAGAATACCTTGTTCTCAAGCTCCACAGATATGACATGGCTCAACAGGACCTCTTCACGAGCTAAACTAATATATTACAACAATATTTAAATAAACAGATTTCAGAAGCTTACAGTTACATTCAGATTATTTACAATATATATAAGTAATAGTTGATTTATTAATAAATAAACTAGCATTCTTGGACAAATGTGCTCACGCTAATTACAACAGATTGTCCTTACATATTGTTTAAATAATTATTTATGCCTTCTTTAAAGAAGTGTCTTTTGGTTCTCTTTCCAATTTTGGTGTCCACTAACACATGCGACTGACTGCTTATAAATTGGAACAGTTTTTTAATAGCAGTCGCAGTCAACACTTACAAAAGTTACTGGTAAAATAGTAAACTCTTCATTAAATAACTGCACATGTATGACAATGGGTTATTCATACTATATTCGTTTACTATGTAATTGTGGTGGATACGAAGTGCTGATGAACATTTGCATAATGAAACAGATATAAGAGATGCCATAAATCGATAAATAAAATATACAGATATGCAGCTTTCAGGGATGGTAGCTATAGTGCAATGATATCATCTGAGATATCGTTTGTTGAAATCGCATGAAGCGTTTAAAAGTTGTTAATTCAAACGTTGATTGTGAAAATATTAGGCATGTAAATTAATAACTTTCGTTGTTTTAAAAATATTGAAATTACTATCGTGTCACTGGATGTGCTTCCTTTATCTGAGATCCCAGATGTATTCAGATTTATTTTAGTACTTGATGTGAATTATTATAGACTCTTGAAAAGCTGTAAGAAGTCATCTTTCAGTTTGTCTCAAAGCCCAACGTTGCTCGCAGGACAGCCGGCTGTCCTAAGCGATCGACGCGTCATCTAAATTCCGCATATCGGGATCTTCCCATTTCGGGTGACGCTGCTCGTCTCTGCACTTGGCTGGCCGGAAATTGTCAACTAGTCGGGTTGGCCGCAGCGCGCCCTGTGCCCTAGGCGCGCTAGTGTTCAGCCGTGCAAGCAGTCCATCGTACCTCGTACCAATACTGGGCTGCCGATTAGCTCGCCTAAATATACATAGCGTTAGTCAGAATGTGTACCTTCTGGTACGCAATTTTTCTTTTAAATGCGTCTCCATCAAATGAGAAAGAAGTTACCTTGCAATGTCTTACTGTGGGTAGTGTGCAGTCAACTCCCCTTAAAATGCGAAGTCAACAATCCAATCCAGATGTTCCAATTTTCGTTTCTCCACTCCTTCTTCCCTCATAAATTCAACAATAGCAAAATAATAAACGAACAGTCATTAGAGGCATGCCCCTTGACTTAACCAATGCACTCTGCAATAATATTGTATATGAAGTCTCCTTACTTTTCATTCATTTCCTCTGAAAACTGTTGCAACTGAAAATGGAATAATGGGTGCGATTTCAGGAATTTTACTATTCGTACTATTAGTTTCTTCAGCTGTTCCATGGCTGAAAATTAACACAAAGCGGTTTTCGATGTACAGAACAATGAATCCTGTCTGCCACTGGTCTTTCATTGTCGCCTAAAAGTTTAAATTCTTTCTCCATTACACCTTAATGTCGCTTCATAGCAAATAAGCAATACCCGACGCGGATGCGGACTGAGACTCTCATCCCTCTCTTCTGCCATTCCCACTCATTTTTAAAGGATTGTGACGCCAGACTGCCTCTTTTTGTGCAAACAGCCACTGGACCAGTGAACGTCCTTGATGCTACGCACAAATAGCGAAGAGTAAACAGCGCTGACACCGCGACTCTGCCCAACTCTGAGTTGTGGAGACCGCAAAATGCCACACAACAATGATAAATGAAATGTCACTTTGTTCCAGGTATTTCCGAGACCGACCGAGCAAATCCGAATGATAGGCCGGGTCTTGGCCAGAAAATGGCCCGCACACGCTTTACTTGTGAAGTATGGCACGCCGTGGCCTGACCTGCTCTAAGACAGAAGAAAACGACACGTCACGAAGGAATTACCCGAATGAGACGTAAGTCGGTTGATGTCATGTAAATATACAGAAAAAAAGATGATTAGTATCCCGCCTGGGAAGGCAGCGCGTAGGTAGGAACGGGAGAAAGGTAATACAAGTCGATACTGCAAGAAAATGGTTTACTGGTGCAAAAACAAGGTGATAAACGATTACATAACTTAGTACGTAGGTGCGATGCTGAAGCGAAGTGTCCTGGCTGGCAGCACCTGATGAAATTGGGTGAGCCGGCCGGAGTGGCCGTGCGGCTCTAGGCGCTACAGTCTGGAACCGCGAGACCGCTGCGGTCGCAGGTTCGAATCCTGCCTCGGGCATGGATCTGTGTGGTGTCCTTAGGTTAGTTAGGTTTAATTAGTTCTAAGTTCTAGGGGACTGATGACCTCAGAAGTTAAGTCCCATAGTGCTCAGAGCCATTTGAACCTTTGAAATGGGGTGAAGCAGTCGCGGAGCTCGTAGACCTCGACAGCACCGGCTAGAGGGCGCTGTCGTCTGTGTCTCTCGTAGTGCCAACTTGAGAAACTATTCCGTGGCATCTTTGCTATCGATACCACAATTACAATTTCAGAAAAAATTGGATGATTCATTCAAGAGGAAGAGCTTCACATATTGAGTAAGACAATAACATATAGGTCCACTGTTGATTACTATGCAAGCAGGTATTCGGCTTGGCATTGATTCATACAGTTGTTCGGTGCCCTCCTGAGGGATATCGTGCCAATTCTGTCAAATTCGCGTGTTAGATCGTCAAAAACCCGAGCTTGTGGGAGGGCCCTGCCTATAGTGCTCCAAACGCTCTGAAACGGGGATAGATCGGGAGACCTTGCTGGCCAAAGTAGCGTTTGGCCAGCACGAAGACAAGCAGTATAAACTCTCGTCGTGTGCGTGTAGGTGTTAACTTGCTGACATGCAAGCCTAGTATGGCATGCCATGAAGGGCAACAAAACGGGGCGTAGGATATCGTTAACGAGCGGCTGTGCTGTAAGGGTGTCGCGGATGACGACCAAAGGAGTCCTGCTATGAAAACAAAAGGCACCCCAGTCCAGCACTCCTGATTGTCAGGCCGAATGGCGGGCGACAGTCACGTTGGTATACCGCCGCTGTCCAGGGCGTCTCAAGACACATCTTTGCTGGTCATCGGGCCTCATTTGGAAGCGGGACTGATCACTACAGACAGTTCTGCTCCAGTCAATGAGATTGAATGGAAGACTTGTCTGGAGATGCCACCGACAGCGGAGGGATACCAAGCTGACTGTCGCTCGCCATACGATCCGACAATCGGGAGTGATGGCCTGGGATGCCATTTCCTTTCATAGGACGACCCCTTCAACCCGCCAGGGTAGCCGAGAGCGCTAACGCGCTGCTTCCTGGCCTCGGGTAGGCGCGCCGGCCCCGGATCGAATCCGCCCGGCGGATTAACGACGAGGGCGATGTGCCGGCCAGCCTGGATGTGGTTTTTAGGCGGTTTTCCACATCCCGCTAGGTGAATACCGGGCTGGTCCCCACGTTGCGCGTCAGTTACACGGCTCGCAGACATCTGAACACTTTCGCGCTATTCCATGCATTAAACTTGACGCAGACAGTTGAGGTATACTAATTCCGTCTCGGGGGGTACGGGGTGGCGGCAGGAAGGGCATCCTGCCACCCCTTAGCCATTAACATGCCACATCCGATTAACGATGGCTGACCCTGCGTAACTGCGGGACAAGGCTCAAGCGATAGGACGACCCCTTCGGTTATCATCCAGGGCACCCTTACAGTACATAGATACGTCGAAGATATTCTACACTCGGTTTGTTGCCCTTCATGGCGAGATAATACTCACCTCCACGCGATGAAAGTTTCTACTGCTTGTCTTCGGCTTGTCAAACCCTGCCTTGGCCAGTGAGTTCGCCAGATCTCTTTCCAACTGAGAAAAGTTGGAGCATTTTGGGTAGTGTCCTCCAACCAGCTCGGGACTCTGACGATTTAACCCACTAATTGGATACATATACCTCCCCCAGGAGAACATTCAACAACTCTACCAATCAATACCAAGCCGAATAACTGCTTTCATAAGGGCCAGGGGTGCAGCAACGCGTTTCAATTTGAGAAGGTCTTTCTCTTGAACAAATGTCCTAATTTTTCTGAAACTGTAATCATTTTTTTTGTCTTTACGTGTACATAAAATCTACCAATTTCCGTCCCATTCGGATAATTCTTTCGTGGTGCTTGTTTGTTAACGTTTTTCTTAAAGTGTATTAATACGATGTGATATGCTCAGTATATTCACCATGTCATGTCGGGTACCTTCTCTTCTTCTCATTATCTACTAAACAGATGCAAAATCGCCAAGATTGCCGAACTTTTACAGAAGCTCGAAATTTACCGCGGACTTCAATGCGAGATGCCTATAACAGTTTCCTCAACGAAACTTTGTCTCGAAACCTGGCAGAAAATCCAAAGAGATTCTGGTCGAATGTGAAGTATGTTAGCGGCAAGAAACAATCGATGCCTTCTCTGCGCGATAGCAGTGGAGATGCTACCGAAGCGTGGATTTCAATGGGAGATGCTTATAATACTTTCCACAACGAAACTTTGTCTCAAAACCTGGTCGTATGTGAAGTATGCTAGTGGCAAGAAACAATCAACGCCTTCTCTGCGCGACAGCAACGGAAATACTATTGACGACAGTGCTGCCAAAGCAGAGTTACTAAACACAGCCTTCCGAAATGCCTTCACAAAAGAAGACGAAGTAAATACTCCAGAATTCGAATCGAGAACAGCTGCCAACATGAGTAACGTAGAAGTAAATATCCTCGTAGTAGTGAAACAACTTAAATCACTTAATAAAAGCAACTCTTCTGGCCCAGACTGTATACCGATTAGGTTCCTTTCAGAGTATGCTGATGCAGTAGCTCCATACTTATCATATATAACCCTTTTCTCGACGAAAGATCCGTACCCAAAGACTGGAAAGTTGCACAGGTCACACCAATATTCAAGAAAGATAGGAGTAATCCACTAAATTACAGGCCCATATCATTAACGTCGATATGCAGCAGGACTTTGCAACATATATTGTGTTCAAACATTATGAATTACCTCGAAGGAAACGGTCTATTGACACACAGTCAACACGGGTTTAGAAAACATCGTTGTTGTGAAACACAACTACCGCTTTACTCGCACTAAGTGTGGAGTGCTATCGACGGATTTCAAATTGTTTCTGTATTTCTGGATTTCCGGAAGGCTTTTGACACTGTACCACACAAGCGGCTCGTAGTGAAATTGCGTGCTTATGGATTATCGTCTCTGTTATGTGACTGGATTTGTGATTTCCTGTCAGAGAGGTCACAGGTCGAAGTAATTGACGGAAAGTCATCGAGTAAAACAGAAGTGATTTCTGGCATTCCCTAAGGTAGTGTTATAGGCCCTTTGCTGTTCCTTGTCTATATAAGCGATTTTGGAGACAACCTGAGCAGCCGTCTTCGGTTGTTAGCAGATGACGCTGTCATTTATCGAGTAATAAAGTCATCAGAAGATCAAAACAAACTGCAAAACGATTTCCAAAATATATCTGAATGCTGCGAAAATTGGCAGTTGGCCCTAAATAACGAAAAGAGTGTATCATCCACATGAGTGCTAAAAGGAATTCGTTAAATTTCGGTTACACGATAAATCAGTCTAATCTAAAAGCCGTAAATTCAGCTAAATACCTAGGTATTACAATTACGAACAACTTAAATTGGAAGGAACACATAGAAAATGTTGTGGGGAAGACTAACCAAAGACTGCGTTTTATTGACAGGATACTTTGAAAATGTAACAGATCTGCTAAGGAGACTGCCTACGCTACGCTTGTCCACCCTCTTTTAGAATACTGCTGCCCGGTGTGGGATCCTTACCAAATAGGACTGACGGAGTACATCGAAAAAGTTCAGAGAAAGGCATCACGTTTTGTATTATCGCGAAATATATGAGAGAGTGTCACAGAAATGATACAGGATTTAGGCTGGAAATCATTAAACGAAAGGCGTTTTTCGTTGCGACGGAAATTCTCACGAAATTCCAATCACCAACTTTCTCTTCCGAATGCGAAAATACTTTGTTGACACCGACCTACATAGGGAGGAACGATCACCACGGTAAAATAAGGGAAATCAGAGCTCGTACGGCAAGATATAGGTGTTCATTCTTTCCACGCGTTATATGAGATTGGAATATTAGAGAATTGTGAAGATGGTTCAATGAACCCTCTGCCAGGCACCTGAAGGTAATTTTCAGAGTATCGATGTAGATGCAGATGTAAAGTCAACTGCCATTCATTACACCAAGTGAAAATTCTGTCAAAATCTTTCTGCAGTTCCTTATGATCGTCCAACGTCGATACTTTCCGGTACACAATAGCATCGACAGCAAACAATCTTATACTGCTGCTGATCCTATCTGATACATTGTTGATGGAAACTGAAAACATTAGAGGTCCTATTAGGCTTCTTTGGGCGCACCCGATAATAATTTCATATCTGCGAAATATGCACTACTATATGCTAATAAAACGAAGACAGCCGTTCATATGCTACTATTCGGCTGTTCTATGCATTATTGCCTTTGTATTGGCAATTTAAACGTCCCACCTTGGTTTCGCCGTCCTTTAACTTCCATATATCAGAACGTTTGCTTCGTGGTATTAAGCGTATAAGGAAAAGCGTGGAGGAAGCAATATGTGTGTTTGTTCAAAAATGGCTCTGAGCACTATGGGACTTAACATCTATGGTCATCAGTCCCCTAGAACTTAGAACTACTTAAACCTAACTAACCTAAGGACAGCACACAACACCCAGTCATCACGAGGCAGAGAAAATCCCTGACCCCGCCGGGAATCGAACCCGGGAACCCGGGTGTGTGTTTGTGTAGGGGTAGACGAGCTGGAATACTTTTCGGCACTGTACCCATTGACAACTTCTCCCTAGCTTTGCCAAGTTGTAAAGGGGCTCTCTGTTATTTGTTTCAATTCTGTAGCTGAATTCCCCAAGTGCTGCCACTGTCGTCAGTTAAACTATGGGAATAAAGTCGTGTTTTTTCCGGAACGTGTCCATAGAAAGTCATGTTCTGTCTGTTTTGAATCGTATTCTGTCTGTTGTTGTATTTCAAACATATTTAATAGTATTATAACTATTTGTATGTTGTTTTCTGAGGTGGAAATTGGGGACGAGCTCGACATTTTTCTGACACAGCTGGAGTGGCAGGTGCAGCAGAGCTCTGGTCATTAATCTGGGTCTGGCTCACCTCTTTCTCTCTCGAAAGCTAACCCGGTGGGCGCTGAGCTGTGCGATTAGGTCATTTGTATCCGCTGACGGCGAGTTTTGTATTTCGCGACTGACGGATACCTACAGCACCAGAGATCGATGAGGCGGCATCACAAGTCTCGGAGTTGGGTGTTACGTTGTCCTTCGTACCGCGTCGTGGCCGGCAGCTGTCACGGCCATTACCGAACCTGAACGAATTCTCCGCCTACAAGAAAAGGTCTTGCGGTTGCGAAGTCAACCACTAATGTACAATAAAAACTGCGGTCTTCTGCTCGTTGTATGAACAGTTTGCGGTTACCCTAATAACTAATCTTTCTTCTCTTAACAATTCTGATTTAAAGAAGGAAAAAGAACAGTACGATACATATGTATAGAAATCAACTACATGGATTTACACGCATAGAAGATTTAAGGATCAGATCGTATTAAGTACAGGGTTATTACAAATGATTGAAGCGATTTCACAGCTCTGCAATAACTTTATTATTCGAGATATTTTCACAATGCTTTGCACACACATACAAAAACTCAAAGTTTTTTTAGGCATTCAAAAATGTTCGATATGTGCCCCTTTAGTGATTCGGCAGACATCAAGCCGATAATCAAGTTCCTCCCATACTCGGCGCAGCGTGTCCCCATCAATGAGTTCGAAAGCGTCGTTGATGCGAGCTCGCAGTTCTGGCACGTTTCTTGGTAGAGGAGGTTTAAACACTGAATCTTTCACATAACCCCACAGAAAGAAATAGCATGGGGTTAAGTCGGGAGAGCGTGGAGGCCATGACATGAATTGCTGATCATGATCTCCACCACGACCGATCCATCGGTTTTCCAATCTCCTGTTTCAGAAATGTCGAACATCATGATGGAAGTGCGGTGGAGCACCATTCTGTTGAAAGATGAAGTCGGCGCTGTCGGTCTCCAGTCGACTTCCGCGGGCTACGCGTGAAACTTGCCCGCACGCGTTCAACCGTTTCTTCGCTCACTGCAGGCCGACCCGTTGATTTCCCCTTACAGAGGCATCCAGAAGCTTTAAACTGCGCATACCATCGCCGAATGGAGTTAGCAGCTGGTGGATCTTTGTTGAACTTCGTCCTGAAGTGTCGTTGCACTGTTATGACTGACTGATGTGAGTGCATTTCAAGCACGACATACGCTTTCTCGGCTCCTGTCGCCATTTTGACTCACTGCGCACTCGAGCGCTCTGGCGGCAGAAACCTGAAGTGTGGCTTCAGCCGAACAAAACTTTGAGTTTTTCTACGTATCTGCAGTGTGTCGTGACCATATGTCAATGAATGGAGCTACAGTGAATTTATGAAATCGCTTCAATCATTTGTAATAGCCCTGTAAAGTCAGCTAAATATTTTTCCCTGTAAGTACTTAAGAAGAAATACTTCCAAAGTACAACATACCGAGTATACTGGCGTACTAACCTTGTCTTTCTTCTCTTCGCAACTCAGCACGATGGATCAAAAATTAGCAAACATACCGCAACTGATGCCCTCCGATAAAACCATGGCCAACACTACGTCCTACCTATGAGGACTGAAACGAAAGAATTTTGTTATCCGTTTCTAAGGGAAATTTTGTCACTCTGCAAGGAAAGCCACCTCCAGCTCCAGAAGCGACATGCTAACTTTGGCGTTAACTCTAATGTCTTTCGGTTGAGTTCTATATTTATTCAATATGATTCATACCTGGGAATTAAATCAGTCAGAATGTTCGAATAAAACCTCACCTAGTAGCATTTCATCTCCTACAGAGCTCCCTGTGAGTAGCAGATCGTTTATGATGACGACTATTTACCAGTGGTATCAGCATATTCCAGATCAAAAAATTGTCCAGATACCTGAGAATCTTAAAGAAGCTTTAAGAAGTACATGGTGGTCTCTGCGTGCACCAGTGATGATGCCTGTCCTTGACGCGAGTTTTGGTGGTTCCCGCGCACAAATAAGTCTGTTCCAAGCTCGACGAAGATTCACGACTCGTCAGAAAAAAAATAGCTCCATTTGATGCGCCGCCATCTGGGATACTTCTCCGCCAGTCTTCGTACACTACGGTGTCGCATTAAACATTAGTTGGTGCACATGGAGCACTCCTTCCGCGAGACGACTACAGACAGAAAGATATGTATCATCATGTTGCTGCTTATAATGCTCACATTCTGCAAATTATTCTGACGGATCGTGGATTGTGGACTATGAAAGTACCAATCGACTGGGCGAAAAGTGTTAACGACTTTTTTTTTAATAATAAATATGTCTGTCATCTACGGGTAGCCAAACAGTCGTCGCAGTACCCAATAAGTTATTCAGTTCCAGCTCACGATACTGAAATGAACTGAATGAATTGCTTTCTACACACACAAGTTAATTTTTCACTAAAGTTGTTGGCGTCTGGATATTAATGCTCGGCACAATGCTCGTGTCCGTATACAGCAGCGGTTAAGGCAACAGCTCACGAGAATCGATAAATCCGGGTTCGAGTCCTGGTTCGGCACAAATTTTCAACTTTCGCCATTTCATTACCACAATGCCTTGTGCTACTAGCCGTCAGAATATTCCGCTCAACCATTTACTTTCCTTCCATTTGCTACATTTCATGTTTACATTCTAAGGCTCCGAGAACTATGGGACCGAACATCTGAGGTCATCAGTCCCCTAGAACTTGTAGTGTAACGACGTAAGTTTTTTATAAATGATTTTCTTTTGACATATGACCATGTGTAGACTTCGTCACCTACGTCAGTTACAACACACTTCAAAATTATTTATATTCTTTTTAAATTGTCTCAGAATGGTTCTTGAACGAAACTGTAAAACATCATTTGAGTCGTATGCGCAGAATTACGTCACTCAGTCCAATTGGTTTGCGCAAACTTTTTCAATTTAGATGTCGTTTGTTTCTCCTCAGAAATTATATTAATGCACGTTATCTGATTTAATAAATATTAGAACAACATTGAATAAACTTTCGAGATTCAAACTCGCGATGAACGTTGTCAAAAATTAATAATCTTGTCAAATATATTATTAATTCATTCACATAATTCTTCATAAATAAATTCTCGGAACACGTATTTAAACTTTTGTAGCATCCACTAGTTTATTATCTTCCTACATATAGACGTGAACCTGAGCCTTGACAAGACAGGACTGAACATTTACAACAAGATTAAACTTTCTATGACGTCATTGTTGTACAAAACATTACAAATTCCTATTTTTTTCGATTTTTAGAAGCACGACGCAACAACTCGGTTTCAGGATCTTCTGTTGCTCTTCGGCTGTCGACCCGCGACGTATAGTGGCCAGCAATTTTCTCTCTGGTCCCGGCAGCGAAAATGCTGTCTCCGTTCGTTGCGCCGCCCTCTCCGTACATGAAACATAAAAAGTAAATACAAACTTTAGTCAATTCACAACCATTACAAATATTACAAAAATACGTCAACAAAAAACTAAATTAAACTTATATTCACCTGCAAACTGGGCTGACACTGGTGGATGGGTGACGCTTCAATTTCGCGTCCCACTACAAACTTAGAACTACTTACACCTAACTAACCTAAGGACATCACACACATTCATGCCCGAGGCAGGATTCGAACCTGCGACCGTAGCGGTCGCGCGGTTCCAGACTGTAGCGCCTAGAACCGCTCGGCCACCACGTCCGGCTACATTCTAAGACCTATTGTTACCTTACAACGACCAATCCTAACATTGACCATTGCCCACTGAGAGATTGAACGCCACCTAGTAGCACTGGGGGCACGTGACGCGATGAGGATGAAAAGTATATAAGCGTAGCTGAGACAAATGGGGAAACACAGAAATGATTGGAGACCCCTAACTTTATCATCAAGGTGCTGAAAACTACTCTACTGGATTCTAAATCTGACAGTTAAAACCCACTCTCATGGCACTGGAGTATCACCGCCGTCAGTACATCTATCCCCAATAGTTATCGCCACGCCGACACAGAGAGGTTAGCTTCTGCCATGGGCGGACGCTACCTCCATCATCAGACCGCTTGCGACAACCAGACCGCTAGGGTGAAGACACCGCCCGGACAGTTGCTAAGACGACAGCAGTCGCATTCTCCACTACACTACCTGCTACTTGAGCAACAGCATGGACGATGATTACCTGTGACACGTTCGCACGACCTCTCCACAACACTCCAGCATCACTTACAGTGCCACCGACCGCCCAGGCAACAACATCGTCACCGCTAGGAATTACAGCGTCAACCACAACATCGCCAGTTGCGACATGAGCCGCAGAGCCGCCAGCATCAGCAGCAGCCACATTATCAACAACAGCTACCAACCACAACGCCGCCAGCAACATCATCAGCTACAAAGCATGCAACGGTACCTACACTTAAACTCTCCCTATCAACAGTCATCCCATAACCTCTCTTTGACATTCAACCTAAACCTATGACAAAAACCAGCAAAAGGTCACGTAAAAGTGAGCGTCAGGGTGAAACCAAAAGGACTCAGCTAATCTTACTAGACACTGATGACATGCAGATCGAAATAATTCCGGAAGTCAAAACCCAGTACCTTCCTCTTCCTATTATTAAGTAGATGCGAGCCAATATTTCTAAACCCCAAGGTATTCTTGAATCATATTCAACGATATACACACTCACGAAGACTAAGGCTGAATGGCCTGGAATCTCGTAGACTGGAGCAGAACTGTCTTCAGCGATGAGTCCTGCTTCAAAATGAGCCCCGGAAAGTGGTGTGATACCACCTGGCTGTCACCTGCCATACAGCCCGACGCCAGAAGGAATGGTCTATGGTGCCATTCATTTCATAGCAGGACACCTTTGATTGCCATCCTTTGCCCCTTACAACAAAGCGGTACGTAGTCGGTGCTATACGCCTCGTTTTGTTGCCCTTCATGACAAGCCATCCTGGGCTACATTTCAGCAAGATAATGCCTGGCTGCACTCGGCAAAAGTTTTTGCTGTTTGTCTTCGTGCTTGCCAAACCCTACCTTGACCAGCGAGGTCGCCAGATCTCTCTTCAGTTGAGAGCGTATCCAGCGCTCTCCAACCAGCGCGGGATTCTGAAGATGTAGCGAACCAACTGGACAAGATTTCCCACGATATTCCTCAGGAGGACATCCAACAAGTCTGTCAATCAGTGCCAAGCCAGATAACTGCTTGCACAAGAATCGCAGGTGAACCAATTTGTTACTGACTTTCTCAGTTTGTCAAGCTCTTTCTCTTGAATAAGTCATCTGTTTTTCCTAAATTTGTAATCATTTGATTATATTTACATGTACACCAGTTCTACCGATTTCTGTCCCATTTGGATAATTCCTTCGAGATGCGTCTTTTTTTTCTATTTTTGTCTTAGGTGGTATCAGCATTAGAAATCTACACTACTGGCCATTAAAAATGGTACACCAAGAATAAATGCAGATGATAAACGGATATTGTTGGAAAAATATATTACACTAGAACTGACATACACTCCTGGAAATTGAAATAAGAACACCGTGAATTCATTGTCCCAGGAAGGGGAAACTTTATTGACACATTCCTGGGGTCAGATACATCACATGATCACACTGACAGAACCACAGGCACATAGACACAGGCAACAGAGCATGCACAATGTCGGCACTAGTACAGTGTATATCCACCTTTCGCAGCAATGCAGGCTGCTATTCTCCCATGGAGACGATCGTAGAGATGCTGGATGTAGTCCTGTGGAACGGCTTGCCATGCCATTTCCACCTGGCGCCTCAGTTGGACCAGCGTTCGTGCTGGACGTGCAGACCGCATGAGACGACGCTTCATCCAGTCCCAAACATGCTCAATGGGGGACAGATCCGGAGATCTTGCTGGCCAGGGTAGTTGACTTACACCTTCTAGAGCACGTTGGGTGGCACGGGATACATGCGGACGTGCATTGTCCTGTTGGAACAGCAAGTTCCCTTGCCGGTCTAGGAATGGTAGAACGATGGGTTCGATGACGGTTTGGATGTACCGTGCACTATTCAGTGTCCCCTCGACGATCACCAGTGGTGTACGGCCAGTGTAGGAGATCGCTCCCCACACCATGATGCCGGGTGTTGGCCCTGTGTGCCTCGGTCGTATGCAGTCCTGATTGTGGCGCTCACCTGCACGGCGCCCAACACGCATACGACCATCATTGACACCAAGGCAGAAGCGACTCTCATCGCTGAAGACGACACGTCTCCATTCGTCCCTCCATTCACGCCTGTCGCGACACCACTGGAGGCGGGCTGCACGATGTTGGGGGCGTGAGCGGAAGACGGCCTAACGGTGTGCGGGACCGTAGCCCAGCTTCATGGAGACGGTTGCGAATGGTCCTCGCCGATACCCCAGGAGCAACAGTGTCCCTAATTTGCTGGCAAGTGGCGGTGCGGTCCCCTACGGCACTGCGTAGGATCCTACGGTCTTGGCGTGCATCCGTGCGTCGCTGCGGTCCGGTCCCAGGTCGACGGGCACGTGCACCTTCCGCCGACCACTGGCGACAACATCGATGTACTGTGGAGACCTCACGCCCCACGTGTTGAGCAATTCGGCGGTACGTCCACCCGGCCTCCCGCATGCCCACTATACACCCTCGCTCAAAGTCCGTCAACTGCACATACGGTTCACGTCCACGCTGTCGCGGCATGCTACCAGTGTTAAAGACTGCGATGGAGCTCCGTATGCCACGGCAAACTGGCTGACACTGACGGCGGCGGTGCACAAATGCTGCGCAGCTAGCGCCATTCGACGGCCAACACCGCGGTTCCTGGTGTGTCCGCTGTGCCGTGCGTGTGACCATTGCTTGTACAGCCCTCTCGCAGTGTCCGGAGCAAGTATGGTGGGTCTGACACACCGGTGTCAATGTGTTCTTTTTTCCATTTCCAGGAGTGTATGATTGCATTTGCACGCAATTTGGGTGCAAGGATCCTGAGAAATCAGTACCCAGAACAACCACCTCTGGCCGTAATAATGGCCTTGATACGCCTCGGCATTGAGTCAAATAGAGCTTGGATGGCGTGTACAGGTACAGCTGCCCATGGTGCTTCGACACGATACCACAGTTCATCAAGAGTGGTGACTGGCGTATTGTGACGAGCCAGTTGCTCGGCCACCATTGACCGGACGTTTTCAATTGGTGAGACATCTGGAGAATGTGCTGGCCAGGGCATCAGTCGAACACTTTCTGTATCCAGAAAAGCCCGTACAGGACCTGCAACGTGCGGTCGTGCATTCTCCTGCTGAACTGTAGAGTTTCACAGGGATCGAATGAAGGGTAGAGCCACGGGTCGTAACACATCTGAAATATAACGTCGACTGTTCAATGCCGTCAATGCGAACAAGAGCTGACAGAGACGTGTAACCAATGGCACCCCATACCATCACAATCCGGGTGATACGCCAGTATGGCGATGCCGAATACACGCTTCCAATGTGCTTTCACCGCGATGTCGCCAAACACGGATGCGACCGTCATGATGCTGTAAACGGATCCAGGATTCATCCGAGAAAACGAGGTTTTTTCCATTCGTGCACCCAGGTTCGTCGTTGAGTGCACCATCGCAGGCGCTCCTGTCTGTGATGCAGCGTCAAGGGTAATCGCAGCCATGGTCTCCGAGCTGATAGCCCATGCTGCTGCAAACGTCGTAGAACTGTTAGTGAAGATGATAGTTGTCTTGCAAACGTCCCCTTCTGTTGCCTCAGGGATAGAGACGTGGCTGAACGATCCCTTACAGCCATGCGGATACGATGCCTGTCATCTCGACTGCTAGTAATACGATACCGTTGGGATCCAGCACGGCGTTCCGTATTACCCTCCTGAACTCACCGATTGCATATTCTGCCAACAGTCATTGGATCTCGACCAAAGCGAGCAGCAATGTCGCGATACGATAATCCGCAATCGCGATAGGCTGCAATCCGACCTTTATCAAAGTCGAAAACCTTGTTTAATGCTCTAAAAAGCTAATCATTTGCATATCAGAGCATCTTCTTCCTGTCGGTTAAATTTCACGTCTGTAGCAAGTCATCTTCGTGGTGTAGCAATTTTACTGGCCAGTTGTGTAGCATGTGATCCCCGGAAGAGACTCTATCGTTAGGATCAAAACTAATGACTCATATTCTGATTTATCCCCTCTTTTGGAGAAAATGCGTTCATAGCACCCCTCAAAAATGATCCGTCGAAACAACTACAGTCTCCACGCCGACCGCTCAAATTCACAGCAGTAATTAAAAAGTTTGATTTAGAATACACAAACGAAGAAATCGAAAGTGAACTGAACTCGCTACCAGGAATTAGACCTAATATAAGCAATGTACTACGCATTTGAAATAATCGACCTTACCTCCCTACTTTGGAAGAATGGTTTCGGAATTATCCCACACCATAAGTTTATATAATAAAAAAAAACGGGCTTTGATTTACCGCAGAAAGTATGCTATAGAAGTGCTGTGTGAGAGTGCCACAGTCGAGCCAGTCTCAGCGAGGTATCACACATAGAATGGTCAGTCGCCTCCTAGATGGCGCACATACCAGGAACTCGTGAAACGACGAGCAGGCAGCAAAGTGTTGGAAGGCCTCATCTTATCAGAGGTTTTTCCTTACTGTAAAGCAAGATAGGCGCCGACCTGTTGTAGATCTGACTACAAAGTACAACGGTGGTGAAGGAAGAAGTGCTTCGGAGCACACCGTTGGCACATTGTTGAAGAGGGGCCTCGGCATCTGACGATCCCCCGGGTCCCATGTTGACAACGACATCGTCAATTATGATTACGGGCGGCATAGGATGGTCGATATTGGACTGTAAATCAGTGGCATCTTGTTGAGTGGTAGGAATCACGTTACTTTTTACACCAGGCCGATGCTCATGTCTGGATACGCAGTGGTCCAGGCGAAGTGGCGTCAAATCGAAAGACCTGCACCAGGCGATCGGTCTACCCGACGGGATGCCCTAGCCACACGACATTTCATTTGATACTGCAGAACGGTGGGAGCAGTATTGTGCTACGGGGATAATCACGTGGGCTTTAAAAAAATGGTTGAAATGGCTCTGAGCACTATGGGACTAAACTTCTGAGGGCATCAGTCACCTAGAACTTAGAACTATATAAACCTAACTAACCTAACGACATCACACACATCCATGCCCGAGGCGGGATTGGAACCTGCGACCGTAGCAGTCGCGCGGTTCCGGACTGAAGGGCCTAGAGTTCTAAGTTATAGGCGACTGATGACCTCAGAAGTTAAGTCGCGTAGTGCTCAGAGCCATTTTTTTGCCAAGATTATCAGTATGTTAGTTATTAGTATTGTACTGATAGTGGAAGCAAGTTTTAGGTCTGCAGATGCCTAGTCTTACATTCTGTCCCATGCCTTCGTCATAAATACTTTACACTCTAGTTAGATCAGTCTCAATTACTCATTCGTTAATCAGAATTTCTTGGCTTTTTAGTAGCTGAGTATAAGTTCAAAGAAAATATTACCGCAGCCATGCAATGATTTACGACTACTGCAACTTTCCTGCCCCTCTGAACTCGCATAAGGTGGCTGACCAACAGTCACTGTTGACTGGGAGGTCTGTCACCGTAATTCTTTCGCTTACTTGCTGAGTTACACTCTTCGGCATAATTAGTGCGTTCTCTTTTCCAGCAATGATCTGCGACCTCATAAGTATGCCGCCAGCATGTAAACTGATGGCTAGTACTTAAGGTGTCTCTGCACGTCACGCTTGCGCAGAGCCTGCATGTTCAATAACGACCGTACATTATAATGGACAATCTCCTCCTAAACGCCTTAGTTTGCCTACTTTTTGGAACTGAATCCAAAGTTGTGAAATCACATTTTGTGGTGCTTCATTGCCGGCCGGAGTGGCCGAGCGGTTCTAGGCGCTTCAGTCTGGACCCACGCGACTGCTAAGGTAGCAGGTTCGAATTCTGCCTCGGACATGGATGCGTGTGATGTCCTTAGGTTAGTTAGGTTTAAGTAGTTCTAAGTTCTAGGGGACTGATGATACCAGATGTTAAATTCCATAGTGCTCAGAGCCATATTTGGCGCTTCATTGGTATTTGTTACGACACATGTGACTACCTTCCATCTTAATATCAGGTTGCTACGACACAGATTGGGATAAAACGTATTGTCAAGAAATTGTATTATTATTGAAATCAAGCACCGAACACAGATTACTACTGAAACTCAAACCGTTCAGGAAACTCAGTCACTTACACTCGACGTAGCCGATATCACTAAGGCACGTTAGTTTGATGGCACCACCTGTCCGAATACTCAAGATGAAACGAATTTTTATAATTAGTAGGTGGCCACTAAATGGAGAAGAAGTGGTGGTGTTACGTCTCAGATCACCAGACATTGCATCAGTGACTTGGTAAAATGTCGTACCTCTCCGTAGAGCCTTCTGGGGGGAAAGTCATGATTCATTGGTGATTTTATTGCACTGTCCAATCGAATTCATGTGTCCATCGCCTTTGTTCTACATCAACTTGCGCCCGCAGTCGACAGGTGGCAGCACTAGCAGTGGACGGTATATAAGGCAGGGGGACACGAAAATACTGCAGTCGTTGTAAAGCGGAAACGGAGCGATTCATCTGACGTCCGAAAGGGCATGATCATTGGCTTTCAGGTCAAAAAATGGTTCAAATGGCTCTGAGCACTATGGGACTTAACACCTATGGTCATCAGTCCCCTAGAACTTAGAACTACTTAAACCTAACTAACCTAAGGACAGCACACAACACCCAGCCATCACGAGGCAGAGAAAATCCCTGACCCCGCCGGGAATCGAACCCGGGTGTGGGAAGCGCGAAAGCTACCACACGACCACGAGATGCGGGCAGGCTTTCAGGTCAATGGTGGAAGCATTTCCGTAACCACTATGTTTGTAAACTGTTCGCGTGTCACCGTGGTTAAAGTAAACCGTGTATGTCAAAATGACGCTGTCGGCCGGAGTGGCCGTGCGGTTCTAGGCGCTACAGTCTGGGGCCGAGCGACCGCTACGGTCGCAGGTTCGGATCCTGCCTCGGGCATGGATGTGTGTGATGTCCTTAGGTTAGTTAGGTTTAAGTAGTTCTGTAGGGGACTGATGACCTCAGAAGTTAAGTCCCATAGTGCTCAGAGCCATTTTTTTTTTTTTTTTTTTAATGACGCTATCCAAAATCGGCGCCGAGGCAACTGGCCGGCCGCGGTGGTCTCGCGGTTCTAGGCGTGCAGTCCGGAACCGCGCGACTGCTACGGTCGCAGGTTCGAATCCTGCCTCGGGCATGGATGTGTGTGATGTCCTTAGGTTAGTTAGGTTTAAGTAGTTCTAAGTTCTAGGGGACTGATGACCACAGCTGTTAAGTCCCATAGTGCTCAGCGCCATTTGAACGAGGCAACTGTGGTGCACCACGCGCCGTAGATGACAGGGACGTATGGCTGCCGCGGGGACGTACATCTGATGAGCGACCAGGGTTCTACGAGAAGTGTCTCTTCAACGACCGTTTAGCGAACGTTGCTGCCTTTGGGCCTCAACAGGCGCCTGGTTCATGCATCCATGCTGACTGCTGTTCGTCGATGACAAAGGCTTGAATTTGCACGCAGTTCCGCAGCTGGACGTCCAGTGAGTGGCGACAGGTGACCTTTTCAGGTGAATCAAGCTTTATACTCCATCGGACAGATGACCGTTGGCGTGTACAACGTGAAACGTGAGCAAACACCCTGCAACAATCGTCGTAAGGCGGATATTTTCGTGAGGTTCCCTAGCTGATCTTGTCATTATGGAAGGTGCAATGGATCAGCACAAGCATGCATGTATCCTTGGGGAACAAGTTCATACCTACTTGCAGTTTGTTTTTCCTCGACACGATGGCATCTACCAGCAGGACAGTGCAACGTGTAACACAACTCGCACTGTTCGTGCGTGGATCGAAGATAACGCCGATGAGTTTACCGCACTTCCCTGGCCACCAAACTCTCCAGATAAAAACCCAGTCGAGAGTCTATGGGAGCACCTTACTCGGGATGTTTGCACCATGGATCCTCAACCGAGCGCCGCTGACAATGGCACTGTCGGCCGGTGTGGCCAAGCGGTTCTAGGCGCTTCTGTCTGGAACCGCGCGACCGTTACGGTCGCAGGTTCGAATCCTGCCACGGGCATGGATGTGTGTGATGTCCTTAGTTTAGTTAGGTTTAAGTAGTTCTAAGTTCTAGGGGACTGATGACCTCAGATGTAAAGTCCCATAGTCCTTAGAGCCATTTGAACCATTTGAACAATGGCACTGGAGTCGTCATGGCTCCACATCCCTGTTGGTACCTTCTAGAACCTCACTGTCTCCCTTCCTGTACGTCTCGCAGCGGTACGCGCTGCAAAAGGTAGTTATTATGATTTTGACGGATGGTCACATTAATGTCAATGGACAACATATCTGCCCGTGAGACAGGTATGTCAGGGCCGGCCGCGGTGGTCTAGCGGTTCTGGCGCTGCAGTCCGGAACCGCGGGACTGCTACGGTCGCAGGTTCGAATCCTGCCTCGGGCATGGGTGTGTGTGATGTCCTTAGGTTAGTTAGGTTTAAGTAGTTCTAAGTTCTAGGGGACTTATGACCTAAGATGTTGAGTCCCATAGTGCTCAGAGCCATTTTGAGGTATGTCAGGCTCTGCGACCGACCCAGTGCTATTCGAGAGTATAACTTGACACTCTCTTATTTGTTCATCCCATTAATTATTTGTCATCTTCTATTACGATAGTGCCGCCTCGTTTTCTTATTCCGTTTACTGGTGTCACGAACTTCCTGTCTCACTTGCCCGTGAGTGTCAGCAGCAGCGTGTATCGATAAGCACACTGTCGTACCATCTCTGTAGTGACCAATAGTATTTACAGGTTGTCGTGTGTCGGGTAGTCAGTGAGTGGGAGGCGCACCAGGGGTTCAGTCACGGACGGACCAGAAGTCCAGTTGGTCGGTTGGCGTGGAACAGCAAGCATAGAGTCGGGCTGGAGCCGCTGGCGGCGTGCACGCTTGGTTGGAGGGTGAGGTGAGGTGCTGCTTGCGAGTGCTACGAAGTTCGTCGCCCACCAATCTTGGACATGAAAGTTGAGTCATCATTTAACTTACTATCGAGCCTCAACTGTTTACTTTTCTTCGTGTGATCCTGCTTGTCGCTTATGGGACATTCCCGCGAGCAACAATGTGTGTGTATTTAAGTCGGCTAAGATTCCAGCCATCTTCCTGTGAAATTTAACTTAACTTAATTTGAAACTTCCTGGCAAATTAAAACTGTGTGCCGGACCGAGACTCGAACTCGCGACCTTTGCCTTTTGGAAGGTAGGAGACGAGGTACTGGCAGAAGTAAAGCTGTGAGGACGGGGCGTGAGTCGTGCTTGGGTAGCTCAGTTGGTAGAGCACTTGCCCGCGAAAGGCAAAGGTCCCGAGTTCGTGTCTCGGTCCGGCACACAGTTTTAACCTGCCAGGAAGTTTCATATCAGCGCAGCTGCAGAGTGAAAATCTCATTCTGTTTACTTAATTTATTCCCTGTTATGGACGTTCACTAGCGGTATCCTCTGCCTTGTGGCCATTGACGTTCCGGTTATCTGCCCTGGTCGTTGATGTAATTTTAGGCAGTTTATTTTCCTCGTCGTGTTGTTGCTGTCCAGCGCGTCGTGTAGTTCGACAGCTGAGGTGTTGCTGGTCATTGTGGGCGTCAATATTGTGTGTGTCGTGTATTGAAATCATCTGGTCGTTTTGCTGGTTGCGTTGAGCGGAACTGATTTGGTTGATTGGCCGGTCGGTTGTCTGTTGGTTGGGTTGCCTCCAGATTAAGAAGTCGTTGGACAGGTTGCCTGTCTCACCTAAACGGGAATTAGTGTTACAATCCCAGGCCGACCCTTGGAAACTTCTGAGCGTCGTTCCTTGCGTGTTACGTAGTACTTTCCCCGTTTGGAGCTGGCCGGTGTGGCCGAGCGGTTCTAGGCGCTTCAGTCTGGAACCGCGCGACCACTACGGTGGCAGGTTCGAATCCTGCCTCGGGCATGGATGTGTGTGATGTCATTAGGTTAGTTAGGTTTAAGTAGTTCTAAGTCTAGGGGACTGATGACCTCAGATGTTAAGTCCCATAGTGTTCAGAGCCATTTCAACCATTTTGAACCCTATTTGGATTTTAGTTATTTGGTTGATGTGTGGCTTTCAGCCTAGTATCGATATCTCTTATATTGTTCTTCTCTTGCCCTTAAGGCATAAGATTGGTACGCTTTTGAATGGGGCCTTCAGCCCAGTTGCATGCAATGTTTTAAGATAAGGCCTTCTGCCTTTTGATTGAAACTCCTCTTATTGCTTAATACGCGACCTCCAGCCTAGTTCCATTAAAATTAAAGTGCTAAGGACTTCAGCAGATTAGATTGAATATTTAGAAAATATTCTTGGGTGAAAACTCCAGAAAAACCTTGTATTTCAATTTTGCTTAAGCCTTGTGTCTTGGAATTTGAATGTGGCCTTCAGCCGATCTAAAGTTAATCAAAGGAGGTCGACTAAAGTTTTGAGTGTTTTGTATCCTTGTTGTAACATTGTGTGTTGATAAATAAAGTTTGAATGTTGGCCCCTTTCCACAACCTAATCGACTCTGTCCTGCTAGCTTTCCATCGTCATCAATACCATTTAGACCATGTCATAACTCATTTACAAGATAAAGGTCGCAATATAACTAAGATAGAGCAAATAAAAAACTCTTTCCAGTTTGGTCGGCATAAAATGAAATGATCGTATGGTACTATTCGCCGGCAGTTGTTTGTCCGTCTGGTGCAAGTATGTCTGTTTGATGCCACTTCCGCAACTTGAGCGTCTTTGTGATGAAGATGATACGAAATCATGAGAACAGCATAACAATCTAGTCGCCGAGTGAAGAATAACTCCAACCCAGCCAGGTATCAAATCCGGGACCCTGAAATCTAGAGACGTGACGCTATTTACAAGACTGCAAGCTGCGGACTAATCCGCCTAACTCTAATGGAAGATGCCAGGCAACATCGCTACGTCATTTATATTTCCACCACACTATATGTGAAGTGTTTAGGTATGTGGAACGGCCATTTTTCTCATCTTGTATTTATGCTGAGCGACTGTACGAAAAGTCGTTCCTAACGGGAAGTTCTATCCTGGAGTACACGCGCATTGCTAGGATCAATGTACACTCCTGGAGATTGAAATAAGAACACATTGTCCCAGGAAGGGGAAACTTTATTGACACATTCCTGGGGTCAGATACATCACATGATCACACTGACAGAACCACAGGCACATAGGCACAGGCAACAGAGCATGCACAATGTCGGCACTAGTACAGTGTATATCCACCTTTCGCAGCAATGCAGGCTGCTATTCTCCCATGGAGACGATCGTAGAGATGCTGGATGTAGTCCTGTGGAATGGCTTGCCATGCCATTTCCACCTGGCGCCTCAGTTGGACCAGCGTTCGTGCTGGACGTGCAGACCGCGTGAGACGACGCTTCATCCAGTCCCAAACATGCTCAATGGGGGACAGATCCGGAGATCTTGCTGGCCAGGGTAGTTGACGTACACCTTCTAGAGCACGTTGGGTGGCACGGGATACATGCGGACGTGCATTGTCCTGTTGGAACAGCAAGTTCCCTTGCCGGTCTAGGAATGGTAGAACGATGGGTTCGATGACGGTATGGATGTACCGTGCACTATTCAGTGTCCCCTCGACGATCACCAGTGGTGCACGGCCAGTGTAGGAGATCGCTCCCCACACCATGATGCCGGGTGTTGGCCCTGTGTGCCTCGGTCGTATGCAGTCCTGATTGTGGCGCTCACCTGCACGGCGCCAAACACGCATACGACCATCATTGGCACCAAGGCAGAAGCGACTCTCATCGCTGAAGACGACACGTCTCCATTCGTCCCTCCATTCACGCCTGTCGCGATACCACTGGAGGAGGGCTGCACGATGTTGGGGCGTGAGCGGAAGACGGCCTAACGGTATGCGGGACCGTAGCCCAGCTTCATGGAGACGGTTGCGAATGGTCCTCGCCGATACCCCAGGAGCAACAGTGTCCCTAATTTGCTGGGAAGTGGCGGTGCGGTCCCCTACGGCACTGCGTAGGATCCTACGGTCTTGGCGTGCATCCGTGCGTCGCTGCGGTCCGGTCCCAGGTCGACGGGCACGTGCACCTTCCGCCGACCACTGGCGACATCATCGATGTACTGTGGAGACCTCACGCCCCACGTGTTGAGCAATTCGGCGGTACGTCCACCCGGCCTCCCGCATGCCCACTATATGCCCTCGCTCAAAGTCCGTCAACTGCACATACGGTTCACGTCCACGCTGTCGCGGCATGCTACCAGTGTTAAAGACTGCGATGGAGCTCCGTATGCCACGGCAAACTGGCTGACACTGACGGCGGCGGTGCACAAATGCTGCGCAGCTAGCGCCATTCGACGACCAACACCGCGGTTCCTGGTGTGTCCGCTGTGCCGTGCGTGTGATCATTGCTTGTACAGCCCTCTCGCAGTGTCCGGAGCAAGTATGGTGGGTCTGACACACCGGTGTCAATGTGTTCTTTTTTCCATTTCCAGAAGTGTATATAAGCAAAACGCAGCAGCACAGAGGACAGTGCTCACCCAACCCAGGTAATTTCACTATGCACACAGGACAAAAAATGAGTCATCTCCCAGGAGTCATCACACTAATACCACCTTTAACCTTGGTGATGACCTCAGTTAGGCGAGGCACAGGGTCTACAACTTCCTTCAGCTATCACTGATTATTTGACTCGGTAGAGCTAGTAAGTTGCGGGGATATTGATTGCTATGAGCCAGTCGTTGCTCCGAATAGCCCAGACATTTTCTATAAATAAGATCGCGTGATCTGGCTGGTCGGTCGAGATGTGATAGGGTAGCTAAGTGTTCGGCTAACCAGGAACGTATGCGTGCTGCCCTGTGAGCACGGCTGTGATCATCTTGCAAGACGGCAGTGTTCGCAGCATGGTCGTCATGAATATATAGAAGAAAGGGCAACACGTGACCACTGGCAATGTTGAAGTAAAACACCCTGGGGGATATTCACAGTGACTTAAGCGGATGGGGGCAAGTCATGCAACAAAAAATGCCTCAAAACATAAAAAACCTCCGCTGGCCTGAGCTACAACCTACACACACTAAGAGTAAAAACACGTCACTGGGCCATTGGTGCATTCTAAACCTTGCATCATTTGAAAACGGGCAAAATCACGACTCGTCGAAGTACACTACACGTCTCCAGTCAGCTACTGAACAGTTTCTTCGTTGACAGACCCACTGTAGACGTTCTGCTGTAGGTGCCCAATGAGAAATGGCCTCTTGTGAGGTACTCGACTCCTAATTCCCTTGATGTACAGTCTTTGCAATGTTCGCTAGTTAACTGGTTGAGATGGATCTGCAGCCACTGACAACAGGAATTCCATTTGGCTTTAAAACCGAATGCCACTGACAAGACTTACACTCTGCTTCCGTCCCTATCCTTAGGATCTTTCTGTGGCCACTGTGCTTACATACTCCGTGTTACGAGGCTGCGAGGGTGCCCCATTCCTTGTAGACACGTGAGACAGTCAACGTTGAAACACCAACAAATCAGGCCACTCCATGTAAGATGTGGTTATTGCGAACGTCCAGAAACAATAGTTCCTTTCTGCCAAGCTGTCACGACTCCACACAGTCTTTTTACTGCTCCTATTCCATATAACTGAGAGTCACTCAGACATCAGTTCACTGCTATATCTTACGTCAGTGGTGGGTGGCCACATGGCCGCATGACATCAGTTCTACACAACAGCAGCGCTCCAATGCGACCAGCGTACTGTTTGAATGAGGTGCCTAATATTTTACCCGCTAGACTTACTTATTGTTACATATCACAGTCTGGTTTGATTGACTTATAAATTTCACACAGTTAGTGTCGTGCCTTAGTGCTTTCACAGTTTCATATAGTCGTTGATAAGAACATGTCGTAAATTAGAAGAAATATTAGAGACATTTATTTAGTGAAATGGGAACTTAACACGTCTGGGTTTGAGCTGTGTTTCCATTGCCTATCTCGTGTTTGGCATTTCATAACTGTCGGCGTTATCGTGTGGGCGTCGTTACATGTCAAAGAGTTGGTGAGTCGATGTCCTTGAAATGCGGTTACAGCCAACTGCTTCTACGACTCTTGTTGAATCTGAGTAAGTACCCTGTCTATAAAAAGGGCTTGTGGTTAGCATTGTTGAATCTGAGTAAGTACCCTGTCTATAAAAAGGGCTTGTGGTTAGCATGTGAAGTGCTGATGTGAAGAAAAAGAAGAAAAGGTAGTATTACGACTTTTCTACTTGTAAATAGTTTGTGGTTTCTTTAATAACCAGCCTGATGACTGGCCTGAAAAGAGTGGAAAGAGCACTATAAAGCATTTACCGGAACTCGAAAATGATATTTTGTTCTTCTTTTCATTAACACTTGAAGAACGTTGCAGTGAAGAGGTGGGTGCATGCTGCTTATAAGAGAGTTTTTGATGGTGAAAATTTAGATATGTGTGTCAAACTTTGAGCCCGTACAGTGAGTCTACCGAAGCTGAAAGCAGGAGCGTGTGAAGTATGAAGGGAAACAAGTGACAATACTGAACTTTGAGCTAGTTGGTGAGACGTGTACCGCTAGCTCAATTTTTGCGCGCTTTCTGTTAAATACATGCAGACCTCATCTGGCAGACAACTGACACTCTAAACTTGTCACAGATGTTCAAAGCACAAACTGCAAATGTTTCCTAATCGCGCAGATATAAATCTTCTACACATACAGCTGCGTTTCACAGCTTCCTATTTAGATTCTGTTGCCCACTACACCAACTCCCATGGTGGTTCACAACTCTTTTGTGAATACGTGAACGATAGACATGCGGCCCCGAACCATTGCAGCACTTCTTACTTTTCTGTGAAGTAATTTTACATGCTGACTGTATCTTCTATCAGACGTTTTTTCTCTAGAACAAATTCCTTGCCGATAACCTAACTCGTTCGTAGGACGCAGATTCTAATGCTCCAACTTCGTTTCTTTATTTTACATCACATATTTCGGCTAATTTATTCTTGGTCCCACATACTGGATTGCTCCCCACCTTTTTCAAAAAGATTTCTAGAATATATGTCCCGTGCAGCGAAGGTCGCCAAGCCAGTCCAAGCGCGCACTGGAGAGGGGAGGGTGTAGATCGTTACGCAACGGTTTGGAAGTAGCCCCCTGACCATGCAGGGATCGCACCAAAGTCCAATATACACAGTCGAGACACTCATTACTGTGAAAGTTATCGTCTGACTGTTGTAGCGACAGTAGTGCCCCTATCAGCGATAAGGCCAACCTTAATATTGTTTGTTTATAACTGTATTTCTACTTAATTGACGAAATAGTTATTATGCTTTTGTCTTCCAAGCATCAGTAAACTATCAAGAGACATGAATGGTCGTGAAACAAATGTGAAAAGAGCCAAGAGTCACTGATTCAGTGACACGAGGTACAATTTATTCATGAACAAATACTTTGGAATATGTTTGTAATTCCAGCTTACTCCACTGAAAGCAGTCAAATATAAATACAGTACTTCATGAGTGAGAAGCATGGTTTTCTTCTGTTCTATGTTCTTATTGTGATAGTCATTTTTCTTGCCACGTAACAATTTTGTATGCAGTCAAATGATTCACACTTTCTTACACTTCGCTCGAATTTCTAATACACGAATATTTTTGTAAATGTAACTACTTTATCTTAAAAATACGATTGAGATGAAGATCCTTTCCATTTTTGGTTGTGAGGTAACAAAAATTTCAGAATTGGTTTCTTCTCTGTCTGGAAACAGTTTTATTACCACGTGGATGTGGTTCCTTTTTCAGCTACAGTTGTGATGGCTTATTTCAGACGTATTATGTAGGTTCAAAAATGGCTCTGAGCACTATGGGACTTCACTGCTGTGGTCATCAGTCCCCTAGAACTTAGAACTACTTAAACCTAACTAACCTAAGAACATCACACCCATCCATGCCCGAGGCAGGATTCGAACCTACAGCTGCAGCGGTCGCGCGGTTCCAGACTGTAGCGCCTAGAACAGGTCGGCTATATGTAGGTATTACATTTCATAATATATTCCTACATTCGACATTTACTAGACTTTTTTGTTATTGAGGAAAAACAACATTCTACAGTAAATGTTTGTACCTTAAAAGACAATCGTAAATGCACTGAGGTGACAAAAGGTATGGGATAGCGATATGAAGGTATACAGATGCCGGTAGTATCGTGTACACAAGGTATAAAAAGGGCAGTGCACTAGCAAAAGTGTCATTTGTACTCAGGTGACCCACGTGAAAAGGTTTCCGACGTGATTGTGGCCGCACGACGGGAATAAAAGACTTTGAACGCAGAATGGTAGTTGGAGCTAGATGCATAGGACATTTCGTTTCAGAAATCGTTAGGGACTTCAGTATTCCGAGATCCACATTGTCAAGAGGGTGCTGAGAATACTCAATTTCAGCCATTACCTCTCACCACGCGAACACACTTAACGACCAAGAGCAGCGGCGTTTGCAGAGGGTTGTCAGTGCTAACAGACAAGCAACACAGCTTGAAATAACCGCATAAATCAACGTGAAACGTACGGAAGACGTATACGTTAGGATAGTGTGGCGAAATCTAGATTTAATGGACTACAGCAGCAGACGACCGACTCGAGTGCCCTTGTTAGCAGTACGACATCGCCTACAGCGCCTCTCCTTGGCTCATGACCATATCGGTTGGACGCTTGACGGCTGGAAAACCGTGGCCTGGTCAGATGAGCCTCGATTTCAGTTGGTAGGAGGTGATGGTAGGGTTCGGGCCTAGCGCAGACCCCACAAAACCACGGAGGCAAGTTGTCAACAAGCCACTGTGCAAGCTAGTGGTGGCTCCATAATGGTGTGGGTTGTGTTTACATGGAATGGACTGGGACCTCTGGCCCAGCTGAATCGATCGTTGACTGGAAACTGTTATGTTCGGCTACTTCGAGACCATTGCCATTCATGGATTTCATGTTCCCAAACCACGATGGATTTTTTATGGATGACAATGTCCACCCTGCCACAGCTGTTCGCGATTTGTTTGAAGGCTATTCTGGACAATTCGAGCGATTGATTTGGTCACCCTGATTGCCCGACATGACTCTCATCGAACATTTATCGGACATAATCGAGAGGTCAGTTCGTGCACAAAATCTTGCACCGTCAACATTTTCGCAATTACGGACGGCTATAGATGCAGCATGGCTCAATATTACTGCAGGGGACTTCCAATGACTTGAGTCCATGCCACGTCGAGTTTCTGCTCAATGCTAGGCAAAAGGTGGTCCGACACGATATTATGATGTATCCCGTGACTTTAGTCACCTCGGTGTAGACGGTTCTGTAATGCACGGTTTCATACCTCCCAGGTTCCTTAGGAAACCACAGAAAGACAAGTCTGGTGTAATTCTTTAATTGTTGTCGATTTTTATTTCACTTCGTACTACACCTTTCGTAAAAACTATGTTACAATTCCACATAAGTGATACAAGTCACACTCATCCAATATCGTATTCAGAAGTGTAGTTAACAGTTCGATTGGAACGCTACTGTCGCAATGTATCATAAAAATGAACAGAAGTATCGAGACTATGTGTTAGACTGTGATAGCACTGTTGATACTGTTGCCATCTCGCGCGTACCTAGGTATAGGTCCCTGCCCATTTGGGGGCACCGAGACCCCGGGCACTTGGCATCACGCCAGATGGTCTTCGCTCCGGCTGGGTGGCGTCCGTGGAGAGATCTCTAGTTCGGAACAGACGGTATTAAGCAGACATGTGACGTCACGAAACTGTCAGTTATCAGCTGGTACTCGAGAGGCCCCGGCAGTCTCTTTACACAGACCGCAATTCAGTGCTCTTCGTTATGATTCTAGGAATTTTCCCTACTTGGCTGCGCCATGGAAGGAACTCACAACCAAATTATTTGCGGACCGTTATTTCCCTCATTTCCTGGTTTGGGATCCTTTCTCTCTACAAAATCAATGTTTTGTGTAGAATATTCAAAACGCATTTGGCGACCTCTCTTCCATTAGCTGATTTCGAAGCAGTTCCATCGTAATTAAGACCGCAAATTCTACCAAATCCAAAGCATTACTATCTTGTAAATACCTCGGTGATGTAAATTTTAACATCACATCCCATAATAACCTCAACTTTCCACAGGGATTAATTTGTCGTCGGCACCCAATGTTGCAAACAGACGAATAACTACACAAACATATGCAGAGGTTAGGGATCCACTTCATACGTCGAGGTCCACTGGACAGGAAGGCACATACTAGTATATTCATCCTCGCTTTTGAGGGGAACTCGAATTCATGAAAGGTCAAAATCATATGTTAAGCAGCTCGTATTTTCCACCTCCCCCCCTACCCCATCCCATACAGTGTTTTGAATGCCAGCACTTTGGGTATGTGTCTTCCCAGTCTACATGCTACCCGATTTCTGGAAACTGTGGCCACCTACTTCAAGAAAACTCACGGTGTACCTTACCAACTGCCTGTGTCAATTGTGGAAATCCTCCGTGTCAAAAATTGAGAAACAGGAGACGAAGAACTGTCTGGAGTAGCTTACTTCGGTGAATCCGGAGGTGCCAGCTCCCCCTATACTGTCAGACTCCGAACCAATGTTTGTTGACAGTGGCAGACACTGATACCGTGGCGTTACCTACCCTCCTGGCCCCTTCACACCTAACCAGGCCACCCTCAACGAAATGATCGAACAGAACTGCAACGGTTATTACAGTCACCTACCGCAACAACAACAACTAATTCCCTTTTGTTGCGTTACCTGTGTTACTCTCCAACAGACAAACTATCACTTACGACCATTCCCCATCTCGTCGAGATTACCGTAAATTCTGTTGGAACCAAAATGACCCAGAGAGCATCTGGTTCACACAGATGACGTTAGTGACTCGATTCCACTCCATACTGTATTTGAATAAATAGCAGTGCGAGTGTACATGACCTCAGCGATCACCATTTGTAAAGTTTGTTTGCCCACAGGTATGTCCCTTACCCTCAGATGATTACCTTTATCAAACTACTCCCCCCCCTCCACCTCCTTTTCTACTACTCGCACATTACCCTTATTGGGGAGTGCCATTTCGTCTGGTGGGGCCTTCTAATTGTCCAGTTTCTTTCTGATCTTTATCTGTCTCTCCTCAGTGACGGTACTCCTACCACTTTAAAGCTGTCCATGGTACCTCTGTGGCTATCTGTCTTACGATATTTTCCCCTAATCCAGTGACTTTGCTACAATGGCCCTTATACAACGATCTTTGTGACAGTGACCACTTCCTGGTGATTCTGTCACTTCTGTCGTAGCCTGATGGACCTATCACGACGCAGGGCTCTTGGACGACCCAACTGGCAGTTATATAACTCACCTTCGCCCCGTCTGTCAGACTGCGTCGTCGAGGCTGTGTGAGACGCCTGTGATGCGATTACCCAACACTCTGGGACCGCTATTCGACTTTCTGCAGGCCCGCTCTGCCACCGCCCTGTTCTCTGTTGGATCAAAGACACTCCAACAGCTATTGAGGATCGTCGAACGACCTTGCAGTGTTTCGAGTGACATCGTCCACAGACCGCCTGTCACGCTTTTGAACGACTTACCTTTAAGACTCATTATCTAACTAAACACACTAGGAAAGAATGCTGGGAGTGCTACATCCACTCCTTCGGAACGTATGCCTCTTCATCCCACATGTGGGTAAAGCTCCATAGTCTTCTGGGCCACCAAACATCATCAATTGTTCTTGGTCTTTCCATGGTGGTATTTGTATCTATGTGATGGATATCGGTGAACACCTCGCGAAACATTTTACTGCAGCATCTGGATGTTCTTCTTACCTGGCTACCTTTCGAATGCGTAAAAAACAAGTTGAAACTATCCCTCTATTCTTTATCCTCTGTCACGCCAAATTATATAACGAAACATTCACTGACTGGACACTGCTTCGTACTCACGATTCGTCACATGATACGGCCCCAGGCTCCGATTCGATTCATAATCACATGATACAACATTTGGATGTTATTCAAAGACTCCATCTTTTCAGGGTCTTCACTCGTATTTGACTAGAAGGTGTTTTCCCTTCGCAACAGCGAGATAGTATCAACGCCCCAACCCTTAAGCCAGGAAGAACCGAACGCCCATCTATAGCTACTGTCAAATTAAGCTCGCCAACGTGTTCTACAAACCGCCGGAAAGGACGATAGTACAACGATTATGCTGGGTTCTCGAATTACGGGCCCGCATCTCGTGGTCGTGCGGTAGCGTTCTCGCTTCCCACGCCCGGGTTCCCGGGTTCGATTCCCGGCGGGGTCAGGGATTTTCTCTGCCTCGTGATGGCTGGGTGTTGTGTGCTGTCCTTAGGTTAGTTAGGTTTAAGTAGTTCTAAGTTCTAGGGGACTGATGGCCATAGATGTTAAGTCCCATAGTGCTCAGAGCCCTCGAATTACGGGGTCTATTATAAGTAAGTCAGTAAGGTGTCCAGGAGGAACGTTACGCAACTGACCATCTGGTTAAGTTGGAGACGGCAATCTGACAGGCTTTTCTAAACCCCAACATGTCATTGCTGATATTTTTGACCTGCATAATAGACCTCTAAGGCCCCCCCCTCCCCCCACACCGCGCTGTCCCAAGTGGCTCACATAGCTTTTGTGAGTACGTCAATGGGCAACACCTGGCCTCAGCCCTTGCAGTGCTACTTCCCCTTGCAGTGCTACTTCCCTTTCCGTACTGCAAATTAGACGTAATTGTGGTAATATTTGCGGTGAAAATGTTTTTTTAAATGTTTTGCTCAATTTGGACGATCCCGGACGACACCAACGATACACTATAGTACGGAAATTTTTGGGGATGTGGCATGTTAATGCAATGTTCACAATGCTCTTCTTGCTGCGTGCTGTCAGAAGAACAAATGACTAATGGTGAAGTTAATCATTCTTGTTTCTACCGGAGATCGACTAGTGGACTTCCAGGTGCATCTCTGCACGAATAAAAAAATGAATAATGCAAGAAAATCACTGTTCATAGGACCTGCAAACGCGTAGTTTCATTTTAAAATAGTGACTGTTTCATTGTTCAGGGACCAACCAACGCATACGTCACAGCTTTAATAAATTAATCATGTGGCTGATTTCATTGGGGTTAATGCGATGTATGCATTGGTTGGTCCCTGGACATTGACATAGTGAAGATTTTAAAATCCAGCCTCGCGTTAGGAGGCCCTATGAACAGTAATTTTCTTGCGTTATTCAATTTTTTATTCGTGCAGATGCGCCTGGGAGCTCACAAATTGATCTCTGGTGGAAACAACAATGGTTAACTTCACCATTAGTCATTTAGTCTTCCGCAAGCAAGCAACAAGAACAACAGTATGTTGTATTAACATGTCACATCCCCAAATATTTCCGTACCATCGCATATCGTTGGTGTCGTCTGGGATCATCCAAAGTGAGCAGAACATGTTAACAAATATTTTCCCCCAAATGAAGGCAGGTGGGAAATTGCGGTGAAATAATGTTCACTTCTCAGTTTTCGCAGACTGAATTTATTGCAGAAAATTTAAAAGAAATACCTTTTCACACTATTCACATTAGTTTATCATTAAGATAATGCTTGTTTCTCATTGCTGCTCGTAGTTTTTGTGTACCTTTAATTTTTTCCCGCAAATAATGTTTTTGCTTCGTTATATCCCTAGTAAATAATAAACAATTAAACTAATCACAGTTGTACATCTCTAATTACCTCTCTTTACTAATTCTGACGCTACTTTCACTGTTTCATGTTTTATTCACTAGAAAATTTACTGTTTTATGTATGGAATATGCAGCACGGCCTGCAATTTGAAGCAGGAGATATTTAAAAAAAAATATCTATTAGAAGAGTTCCATAGGCCTCACGGAACCCTAACCATTGACACAGCGTTTGTCTGAATCGCTCAAGGCGTTAATGAGCTATTAATTTTTAAAGATCATTTTATATCCAAAACATTTAACATTTAATAACTTGTAAAACAAATTCCGAGCCAAGTCGCGTCTTCACTCACGCACTCGCCTAATTTTTGTCTTTGAAACCATGTGAATTGTTTCTGTGACAGGTTTGGTTTGGTTTTTATTTAGAGTTTCCCTTAATTCATATTTTCTTTATTCATTTGGTTTGGCCATGGCAGCTACCTCCCCCGGTCAACTCAAACGGTCGGGTTTTTCCTACCACGCGGCCTGTGCCTCCGGCTAGCTGACCTGCAGTCAGTATTTTTTTTTCTTTATTCAATTTCGATCCCCCCCCCCCCCCCCCCGAAGGGGGGGCGGGCTGTCTGCAGCTTAGTATGCCGCTCTTCAGCCTACAGACGTTGTTTTAAAAAGGTGAAGATAATACATAATAAAAAACAGGCGATAAAATTGAAGACTTAAAGGGTAACATGGCGAAAAAAAATCGTGGAACTTAAAACAGAACAAAGGGATGATGATAATAAAAATACATACGAAGCAGACAGGTAAAATAATAGACAGACAATTAATAAGCACGGCGAAAGTCTGGTTTCTGTTGCAAAGGACATAAAATTCACACCCAGCGACAGCATGGTTTCTGTTCGCAACACGGGAAAAGATGAAACAACGCTGAACATGCACTGGAACACTGCGCTAAAATATGACATACCACAGCCGAGAGCACGTGGGGAGGAAACTAGACAGATGAGGGGAAGATAAAAAAAAGGGGGGAAGGAGGCGGGAAATGCAGTCATTATTTCGTGTATGTATAACATAGGCTTCCGCAGCCATTACCACAGTCAATAGAATTCTCCATAGTATATAAGTAATCAAACTAGCGCCTATTCAGCAGTTAGCAATACACTCTGAGGAAGGCGTCTTGCAATAGTCGCCGAAACTTCGGAATTTTATAGTTGACAATGTGGTCACAAACCCAGAAGAATTTTATTGATAGAATTTCTTATACTTCGAGCTCTGCCAGTCACAGCACGTCAATGGTGGAGCCATCTATTGACCATGCGGCAAAGCTCGTCCAGCCTAGCATGGCCCCTGCACAGCTGTCGAAACATGCTGCAATGGCTGCCATATAACACTGCCGATTCAGTTGTTTGCGTTACGACATGACACGCACGCTCCGTCGTGTTTGTTGTTAAAGTCTCTCGTCGGCCTTTTTGGGATGTTCTGTCTCAATGTCCGTCCTTGTACTATTCTTTCTTTCCCCTGTGCCTTCCCATTGGATGGTATTCTTGTTGCCAAACCTGCTCGGTTTTACACACTCGGTTTTCCCTGAGCTAGGGACTGGAGGACGCTGCCACACCTATTTAACCGTAAGAGCTGAGCAGGCTTTAGTAACCACTGTGCGGCATGGCAGTGGTACGTTGTGTGTCACAGGCAATGGGGATCTGGCTTACCCACTCGCACCGCCCTCAGTCTCAGGGTGTGTTGTGCGCCGATGAGACGTATGACTGTTGAGGTGGAGCAGTCGTTAGCGGGCAACGTCTGGGGAACCTGCCGTACCTCAGTTGTATAACGCTTACCCAGATAAAAGAGTCTCTGTCTGAGTTGAAGTTCCATCCCTAGCTGCTCATGGGAACGCCGTGAAACGATTCAAACTTTCTTCTGCCAGTGGCCGCAAGGCCTCAGCATACTCTGCAGATGGAAAAAATTACTACAATGCAGAGAAATACGACCCCACAACGCTTTCTTCCATGGCTATGACAAGGGAAGGAGGACAAGCCAGATATTCTGGAGTGCAACACTTCACCCATACTTGACATGTATTCAGACTTATGTGGACACTTTTACTGCAACAAAACTACTGTTTTCTCAAAAACTTTGAAGAACAATTTGGCGAAGCTGGGTCTCTGAGAAAAATGCAGAATGGTTCGTTATTAATTAAAACTACTTCTACTACCCAGTCTTCAGCTCTTCAGGCATGTGATCGTCTAGGTGACATTCTTGTGAACGTTTCCTCTCACAAAACGTTGAACATGGTCCAAAGAATCTTCTTCCATAGAGATATTATGTTCCAAACAGATGTGGAGCTCCAGGCTTACCTCTAGCAGATGTATACCAAAAGGCCCAAGCAGAATCATACGGATACAGGCGCCTTTATCTTAGGCTTTGAAGGGAATGTCCTTCTGGAGAAGATTAAAGTCATGGTGTACAGGTGTGATGTGAAACTGTAAGTCCCACCGCCTATGTGGTGCTTCGAATGTTTACACTTCGGAAATATGTCATTCTATGCACAGTGGTCCCAAAATACGGCAACTGTGGACGATCACTCCATGAAGGTAGTCCTTGTGAACATACACCTTTGTGTGTCAACAGCATGGAACATCATCCTGTGCGTTCGCCTATTTGAACAGTTTTCAAGAAAGGACAGAAGTTCCAAGAAAACAAATTTATTGACCGCCTGTCGTATACCGAGACACAGAGGAAATATGAACACCTAAGACCTGTGGATATTACGTTCAATTAAAAAAAAAAAAAAAAAAAAAAAAACATGTCCATCGCACCTCAACCTCAAGTTTACTCAAACCAGAACTCCAACCACCCTCATCTCCCATAGTCCCCATGGCACCTTCGTTGGGAATTGTTTCCTGCACCCGGGTGGGATAGCATTGCTCTTTGGTGTCCATCAGTGACAGACCCTCCTCTTGGGTCCTCTCTTCCTGGTTATTCCCAGACCAGAGGCCCAATGCAAAACAATGGCTGAAGAAGCCATGGTCTGACGGATCCAGGACTGCCTGCTCTTCATCTGTCCCTGTGCTCACTTCAGATATCTCCTTGAGCGAAACTGACCCACCAAAGGTTGCAAAGCGAAAAAAGAAGAGGAAGAAGAATACAAATTGGGACAAGGTTCCTCCAGAGCCACCAGCCCCCCCCCCCTCCCCTCCATACTGTTGGATTCTCAGATGATGTTTGTGGATGTCCTTCCACTCCCAGTGGCGACACGCAGTGATCCTGCGATATGACTGGTCTTCATATCCCCTTCACACCTAACCTGGCTATCAGTCACGTGATCATTCAGTGGAATTGTAAGAAGTATTACTGTCACCCACAGGAACTACAATATCTTATTTCATCCTATTCTGCAGTTTGCATTTCTCTTCAAGAAATGCACTTCACTGATGACCATTCTCCAGCACTGTGACTATTATGCATTCTATTGGAACTGTGCTGGTCCCAACAGGGCATATGGCAGGGTTTGTACATTAACTCACGCAGATGTCGTCAGTAAACTGATTTCACTTCATATCACGATGAAAGGAGTAGCAGTGCAAGTGCAAACGACCTCTGCGCTCTGCAATAATAATTTGCAACGTTTACCTACCTCCAGGCAAGCCACTTATGTTGAATTGACCACCTTAATCCCACTACTTCCCTCCTCCCTTTTCTCATACTTTGGGACTTCAGTGCACACAACCCCCTGTGGGCGAGTACCACTTCGTCTGGTAGGAGCCTTTGATTGACCAGTTTCTCACAGACCATGATCTGTTCCTCCTGAATGATGGTTCTCTTACTCACTTAAGTGCCTTCCATGACACCTTTTGAGCTATGGCTCTAATGATATGTTCCCCTAATCTTGTGGCTTCACTATACTGGTCACTACACGCTGACCTTTGTGATAATGACCACTTCACAGTGATCCTATCGTTTCCTTGCCGCTGTCAGACAAACCAACTACCATGCTGGCCGCTTCAAAGAGCCAACTAGCCATTGTATGCCTCTGCTGGTACATTCGCCAGCTCTGTGGTATGGCACTGATGAGATTGTGCAAGACGTCTCAGATGTAATCATCCATGCTGCCCCTAATCGTTGGACATTGCTGTGGTTCACCAAAGACTTTCCAATAGCTATACAATCAGGATCGCCTATGAGCCCTGCAACGATTCAAACGACATCTTTTGCATACCAACCTTATCACTTTTAAGCGACTTTGTTCTAAGGCTCACTATCTAATCAAGCGCAGTAGCTGGTAGTGCTATGTCTCCGTCCTCAAGATGTATGCCTCATCTCAAATTTGAGCCAAGCCCTCTAGTCTTCTAGGCCGCCATCGATCCACATTTGTTCTGCGTCATGTCCTACAGAGTGGGCTTTGTACTGATTCATCGGTTCTTGCAGAACGCCCTGTGACCCAATTTGCAACAGCATCAGCGTCCTTTTCCTATATAAAAAAGGGTTCAAATGGCTCTAAGCACTATGGGACTCAACATCTGAGGTCATCAGTCCCCCTAGACTTAGAACTACGTAAACTTAACTAACCTAAGGACAGTACACACATCCATGCCTGAGGCAGGATTCGAATCTGAAGCGCCTAGAACCGATCGGCCACAGCGGTCGGGCCTCTTCCTATCCAGCTGCCTTTCTATTGCAGAAACGACAAGTTGAAGCCATACTTTTTGTTTCACTCCCCACTAAGCTGATTCCTATAATGAACCCTTTACTGACTGATAATTACTTCAGGGTCTTCTCTCATTCCACTACACAGCTCCAAACCCTGATTCAGTTCACAATGATGCAACACCATTACATTTCCCAAAGCCATCATCTAGCCAGGGTCTTCAACAGCATTTGGCTCCATGGTGTCTTCCCCTCACAATGGCAAGGTAGCGTAGTTGTCCCAATCTTGAAACGAAGCAAGAGTCTAACGTCTCTCGCCAACCACCAGACGGTTAGCCTGACCAAAGTGCTCTGAAAGCTACTCAAAAGAATGATTGCCCACAGATTATGGTGTGTTCTCGAATCTCGAGGCCTTTCGTCCCCTGAACAATGTGGTTTCTGGGAGGGACAATCTGTAATTGAACATCTGCTTGGGTTGGAAGCAGAAATCCGAAAGACTTCTTCTAAAAGTGAACACATTGTCACCGTCTTTTTTTGACCTACATATGGAATATGACACCGCTTGACGTGATCACAGTTTACTTATCCCTCCCCCCCTCCCCCCATAACTGGAGTTTCCGAGACTCCCTACCGATCTTTATTCATCAGATTTTGTCTCACCAGCTGTTTCCAGTGATAGTTGGCAATTCGCCCAGCTCCCCATGAGTCCAAGTAAACGGCATCCCACCACAGGGCTCTGTGATAAGTGTCACTCTCTTCTTCATCGCCATCAGTGAGCTAGTGATGTCGATGATTTTTGGATTTGTTACAGCTCCCTTTGGGTAGCCTCTGCTGTACACCAGCTCCAAGGTGCCATCCAGCCAGCCTCTGCATAGGCTGTTTCTCAAGGTTTCCAATCCTCTCAAAAAAAAAAAGGTGGCTCATGCATTTATGCATTTCTATCATCGTACCACGGTCCAAAACTCGGGCAGCAAGCACTTGGACGTTGTAACACAGTCCCGTTTCTTGGGATCCAGTTTTGATAAAAAGCTGACTTAGCTGTCTCATATTCGTCACCTGAAGTGTAGTTGCATGTGGAAGCTTAATGCTCTCCGCTTCCTTGTCAACACATCTTGGGGTGCGGATCATGCTACTCTTGCCTGAATTTTCCAGGCTCTGATTTTATCCCGACTGGACGATGAGTGCCAGTTTTATGGCTCAGTGGATCCTTCAGCTTTCAAACTGTTGGTTGCAGTCCACCATTGTAGCATGTGTCTGGCCATAGGTGCCATTTGGACTAGTTCCGTAGACAGTCTCCTTTCCCAAGAGGGGATCTTCTTTCTTCAAATTCGATGGCACCAGCTATTGACCTCATGTGCAGTCACCATTTGACAATACCCTGATCATCCCACGTATCCCATTCTCTTTGCCTATGAGAAGTGTCATCCTCCTGACACCTTCTCTCGGCTTCCCTCTGTCAAGATCTCCGTCTCCCCTCCCTGGACTGTGCCTTTGGTGCTTTCTCGCGAACTCAACCTTGGATGGTACTGTGGTGCCCAGGTCACGGATTAGGACCGATCTCTTCCATAGTCCTAAAATCTCGGTCGTCCCTATGACCTTTCGGCTCCTATTACGTCCAGTTCTTAAAGCTTTCCAGCGTACTACCACCTTTTAAACCGATGCCTCTCAAAATATGGATAAAATGGAATATGATATTGCATCTACTGCAGGTATTGAGCCCCATTCACTGCTGCGAACATTTAACGTGTTTACAGGAGGGTTTACGGCCGTTAGCACAGGCCTAAATTGTGTTACATGGGCCTCCTTTTACTATGTTTTAATATGTACGGAGTCAATGAGCAGTACGCGGCAAGATGGTCGCCATGTCGGTAGTGGGTTAATGTCCACTCCGTTAGTATTACGTATTTGCTGTGGAGAGCGGAATCCACTAACGTTCGCGTTCGGTTAGTGAGTGCATATAATGACATCATTGTCGCTGTGAGTGTTTGTAATCCTTGCGGGCGTTACTGTGATAATAAGACGTATGAATACTCTTCGTGTATTCGTCTGCGTGTAACAGTCGTTGTTCGCTGCCCGGGCCGCGTCGCATCACGTCAGATGGCGAAGCGTCAGCGTTCAGGCCAATTGGGGCGCAGCTTACATAAGCAGCGACGGCGGAGGCGGCGTGTGACGTCGGCGACTGCGGACACTGCAGAGGCGTCGGCGACAACGGCGTCTGTACGTATACACGAGTGCCAACACAGCAAGGCCTAGCTATCTCATCCACACATTATAAAATATGGATGAGACAGAGAGTGCAACAAAGCCTTCCACAAAACCCCCGAGCACTCAAAAACAAGTAATTCACAGTCGGACGAACTTCAGGACATAATACACTACAATGATGAGGAATTCCGCGTAACCACAAAGGTTACTGCCGCAACTAGAGTTGAAATACAGACTCACTCAATGGGCAATATAACACGCAAAACTGACTGGAGACATAAACAATTAGAAAAAGAAAATGCAAGGCTTAGGGAAGAAAACAGAAACATGATCGTCCGTTCGTTCGCTAGTGTGGCTGCCACTGCTCCGCTCGTTCAGACGCTCGCCACCATATCAAAGATTGAGACGACTCAAGCTTAGCAATGTAGCACACTATTCCTCAAATCCAAGGACGAGAAAGGCGAAAAGGAAATACAGACACATCTGACAGAGCTAATTGGCCCGAAGAAAGAAAAGATAAGAATCAGGGAAATAAAGAGATCAGACAATCTAGTCATGATTGAAGCAGACACAGAAGAGAAAATCAGGAAGCTGAAACAGAATTCGGAGCTAAATAAAGAAATGGTATTCGAGGCACCTAGGAAGCGTAGGCCGAAAGTGATAGTGTACGACGTCCCAGTTACCGTGCCAGAAAGTGAATTACTGGAGTCACTATACGAACAGAACTTGGAGGGCGCGACAGACAGGAATCAATTGTTTGAAGAAGCGAAAGTCAGGTTTAAAACAGGCCCACGGGAGAAATTGACAGTAAATTCAGTAGTAGAGGTAAATCCAAAAGTCAGAGCAGAAAGAATGTACATTGGATTTCGATCAACCATTGTGAAGGAGTACCGTCCTCCCGAATGCGAGTCCAATGTGCTAACCACTGCGCCACCTCGCTCGGTCTGACGGGAGAGCAAGAAAGCGAAATGCTCTTCCTCTGCAACAGAAATCTGAGTAATCGACCAGGTCTCACTGCAAGCGACATCATCACTGTTCGACGGCACTTAAAGGCAGACAAAAAAAAGAAGAATAAAAACATCCGGTTGAGCCTTATCATAAAATAATCCCTAGAAAATTAATAAGGTTCTGACCTAAATAAATATCAAGTATGAAAACAACGATCACAGTGGGTAAGAAGCGAGTATCCATCGCCAATTAGCGACATAGTTACTAGACATTAGTAGACACAGTAGCAACTACTCCCAAGCTACTTAAACTGGAGCGCTCACAATTAGTCCACCTTAACGAGCCAGGCGTAGCTTATAACCTTGCCAGGGGGTCCTTATGATGAACTATGAGTACGCTAATGGATACTAGCCGTAACGTGAGCTTGCTCTAGCCTGAGTAAGAGTAAAAATTGCCTTAGACTAATTAAACACTACAGAATGAGAACATTTATCGGCGTAGAACTTGGAGATAAAACATTAAGAGGAAGTTTGGCCCGAAAAAAGCATGTTCTTTGAGAATTTTTTTCTCGGGATGATTTATAGATATCAATGTCAAATTTGGTCAAAATGTTTATTGATATTTCCTCTACAAACCGGAATTTCTTCGACCGGAAATGTCGAAGAGCAAAGGCGGAAGTGCCGTCGGAACGAAACAAAATTTCGATATAGACCTCCACGCGCGGTGTGTCACAGGTCAGCCGGCTAATCTGAAATCAAAATTGAGTTGACGTTAGCGAAGTATATAAGATTCTTCAGAGTTGTACCTCACTTAAGTTATTTGGACCATAGGAAACAAAATGGCGGCCATTTGAAAAAAATAGTATTTTTTTCATCGATTTTTCGATTTCGCCGTCCATGTAAAAATATTTATAGTTGATGGATCGGAATAAAAGTGGTACAAATCAAATGGCTCTGAGCACTATGGGACTTGTTCGGTTCTGAGCACTATGCGACTTAACTTCTGAGGTCATCAGTCCCCTAGAACTTAGAACTACTTAAACCTAACTAACTTAAGGACATCACAAACATCCATGCCCGAGGCAGGATTCGAACCTGCGACCATAGCGGTCACGCGGTTCCAGACTGAAGCGCCTGGAACCGCACGACCACACTGGCCGGCTAAAAGTGGTAAAACTGCTAGACAATTAAGTTAGCTTCGTCGGAAACAAAGAATCATGCCAATCGGTTTAGTTGATTTGAATTACCATACCGCGCGATAAAAAAAGTCATTTCGAGAAAAACGCGTTTGAAGTTTTGACTACATATAAATGCAATATTATGCAACTTACGTTCAATCTACTATTCCGGATCCATAAACTAGTCCTTCCTCTTCCTAAGCTCCAGAGCCGCTCGTACGGCCGGTGACAAGCGGTTTTCGGCCGCTTGAATGCGGTGGTCGCCCGGATGCTTGGCGAACTGCATCGAATAGAGTCCCAGGGTTAATTCAATCGTTGTCATGGTCTTCAGAATTGCTGAATACCCTTCGTTGAAGCTGCTCATTGCCAGGAAAGTCGCAGTCTCCACAGTCTTCACACCAGAATGCAAATGCTTGAGGGCTAACTTCCAAACACACGCGTTCAAACTTTCATTTGAATTTTGTGTTTCCTCCCAAGCACCGGTACAATAACCTCGTCCTCCGAAAGAAGAAAACTGGTGCGTGGAAAAGGCCGATTTCAGGCAGGTGCATCTTTTTGTTCAACCGCGAATAACAAACATTTCCGTTCCGTATTTGGAAAAACCGTTTCAGGGGTGGATTCTAAACACTTTTATGGATCCCAAAACGCAATTTAAAAAAATCGATTTTTTTGAACCAAAAGATAGTAAACCTCCCCTTAAGACCGCCACTAAGAAAAGTGACCACGACAACAACGAACACATATCCGTTGTTCCTCACGTACTACATGGCAAAGTTTAAATATGGACACGTCCGTAAAATAAGTTGACTAACAAATACAGAACATGTTCACTAATCGTGGAAGGCAAAGGTTCCGAGTTCAAGTCTCCGGCATACAGTTTTAATTTGTCATGAAGTTTAGAAAACTAATATACATGACCTGTTTTGAAATAGCTGGTGAAAGTTCTGTAAATTTGCATTGAATAAATAAATACATAAATAATAAATATGTCACGGAACTGGTAAAATAGCTTGTATTAGGAATCTTTGATGATCGGAAAAAGTTACATTTTGTTCTCTTATTTCACTACTTTCCAAAACATTTACCTTACAATACCGATAGAATGAACACATTCCACCACACACAGCAGAATAGTGGAGTATAAGTAGACAGATTGGGATCTATCGTGGAACGAGTTATCGTTATCAGCACGTGCTCGCCTGTACAGAAAACATGTTGTCGCCACGTGTGGGTGTGCATTGGGGAGTCTTAGGTGATCTTCGAGCTGTGCTGTAATACTCGGATCACTTCTGAAACGCTAGCTTATGAGTTTTCTCATATATCACGATTTCATGTTTATTTTATTACAAAATGTGTGATTTCACATTTAAATGTTTGTAAAAAGGGTTCTGAGGGAGAGCCAGTGAACCAGTTCAGAATTCATTTCATCGCATGTGGAGGAGGTGTTTAGGAGAGTAACCCAATAACACACCTCACTGAAGGTAACCATAGCCCCTCACTTAACACTCAAGGATTAGGCATTAATATGGGAATACAAAGAAAGTTAGTAGTCAGGTGACATTTTATAGTGTCAATCGCACTCAGTTGCGCCTACAGGTGCACACAGAAAGTCCTGGCTGACCCGCCAGTCAGTACAGCAGTACTGTAGCACCAGCAATGTGTCGCGTGCGTGCCACCTGCTTTGTATTAGTTTTCAAACAACTGTACAGAAAAATTCGTTAAAAAATTAGATTCTTCCATTACTTATAGCCTTAAATCAGCTTCATTGTGCACTGCCTGTCTTTTTATAATGGTTATCGTCATTGTAATACTTACAAATGAATCAAGCCACAGGGACGATATTCTAATAGTTTGCAATGAAAAATAGGGATCACTACGATTTCAGGTTTGGTGCGAATTATAACATATGTCGCTACGTATGAAATGTAGCTAACATAATGAATTTTTCTTTAAATTTGGGAGAAGGTCTAAATCTATGTCCATATTCCCAGAAAATGGATTCACGTCCACCCACCCACATGTATTACAATACAGCATGAGCAAGTTATTCTTAGAATCAATTATACTTCTTAAACGGTTCAAGATATCGAAACGAATTTTTACCAAAAGGTAGCGTAGAAAGAAGAGAGTATTATGGTATGTGTAATTTTCGAAAATTTACATAAATCACAATAGAAGTAAGTACAGTATTTTTTGAAAGCAGTAATTTTTTTAACGACTGTCCATAGCTGGCAAAAGGTGAAATTGTGTGGGTGTGCAAAAACATACGCGAAGAGATTACACGTCATTTTTCATACAAAAAAGAACTGTTTTGTAATCTATTGAACTGTATTGCTTTCTTTCGCTTATTTACTAATAGACAGAGATCTGGGTTGCGTCGCATTTACAGCTGCATTAGCACTTTAATGAAGTTACGTTGTGTAAACTGTACTGTTTTGGTAAAAGAAGCCTAATTTTACATGGAAATAAGAGGACTGTAAATCAGAACTCGCTACTGATGACGCTTCTTTCTCTAGAAGAAAGAAAGGCTAAAAAGTCGGATGAAAATAAATCACCACTTCTGTTGCAATTTTTGTGGAATCACATGAATACACACCGGTTTTCTCTCTTACAAGTCATCATATGCAATTTTTCTGGTGCTTCGGCAGATATGTTCAATTTCGTTTTTTGCAGCGCGTGTGGCTAGAATCAGCCCAAACACATTCTGCTCATCATGTCTTTCATTAAACTTCCAGCATCAACGGAAAATTGTTTTGCATTACAAGTAAAAAGATTTTCAAAGAAGAATTTTACCCGCCCATTTGGTAGAGCGGTCCCAAACAGTGTAGTGGATTATTCGGTTTAGAGATGTGTATTAACAGGGGCAGTAAAACACAAGGAATAACCAGTACTCCAGCAGCGACAAAGTAGAGCTGCTGCATGGCGGTAGCAGACAGTAAGAAGCAGTAAGAAGCAGTCCTGCGTCGTTGCTGGAGAACTGGTTATTCTTCTTGTTTAACTATCCCTGTTGATACAAATCACTAAACCGTACAACCCACTACACTAATTTGGGTACTAGACTAATTTGGGACCGCTATATCGAGTGGAAACGCAAAACCCCGCTTTGAAAATAATTTTATTTCTAACAGGAAACTGCAAAAAGAAAGATGAAAATATCTGCCGTAACACCAGAGAATTGCACTTGAAGACTTAGGAGAAATACTCGTGTGTGTGTGTGTGTGTGTGTGTGTGTGTGTGTGTGTGTGTGTGTGTAAAAAGCACTATACTGCTTTTAAGCTCCAAAATATAAATTCTCATTTAGAAACTATAACATATTTGAAGTGGAAAAGCTCAGTCTTTCGCTCTGCACACACACACAAATAAAAAATTTGGTACGTATTTGCTGTTTTTCTTTGCTGTAAGTTATTTACCCTTTCCACAATTGAAAGTTACTTTCGTATAACTAATTTACAAACACTCTGTATTTCACAGGTCACTGAGGTGCCGAAAGAAATTTTTTTAGTAAGTTTCAGTTCAAGGTGTTCATTATCACAAAACATTGGGTTACAGGATTACCCCGCAACTACAAAACAAGTGATAAATTGGTACTGCTTGACTTGTCAACATACTTTTCTTCTTACCATTGTTTTGCCAAAACATAGTGGAGTCTACACAATTTAGCTTCACTAAGATACTTATGCAGTTGTAATTGCAACGATATCTTGATCATGATCTATTAGAAAACAAACAACGTTGTCAGTATAAAAATAAACGTCTAATCTCTTCACTTATGTTCTTCCACTCCCGCACAATTTTCCCTTTCACTAGATATCGACTGTCAAAAAAATATTGCATTGAAAAACTCTGTAGTTACCTTTATTGTGATAGATATGAAATTTCTTTATATTAATCACATGCCAAAACACTCTTCGGCCGGACTGGCCGAGCGGTTCTAGGCATTTCAGTCCTGAACCGCGCGACCTCTACGGCCGCAGGTTCGAATCCTGCCTCTGGCATGGATGTATGTGATGTTCTTAGGCTAGTTAGGTTTAAGGGGGGTACGACGTCAAACGGGCCGACTTCGAGAAGGAGAGGCACCACAGGACATTTTAATTTGCACTGTCTATACTTTTACAAATAAATTCATAAAACTTTGTCAGCATGACCAAGAATGATTCAGGATTGACACTCATGGCAGTGGAAGTTCAAAAACACGAAAAAATAATATTTTTAGAATGTGAAACTTCATGATTTTTTTCACTTACTGTTGGCTGCATTTGTTGCTTTACGTACTCTTTTCTTCGTAAGTAAGAGAAATTCTTCGATGAATTTTGCACAGCTTACAAACCATACTCACAGGTGTATGAAACTGTAGAATTTATTTAATTTATGGAAAAATGAATGGGCTGTTACGTTTTAAACTTCGTGTTTAGAGAAAACTCGAATTTTGTAGTTAATTATCTTAATTTTTACCACAGTTTTTAACAGATTTTGGAAATTCTAGAGTTTCGTAAACCTGTAAGTATGGTTTGTATGCTGTGCAAAATTCATCGAAGAATCTCTCTTACTTATGAAGAAAAGTGTACCTACAGCAACAAATGCCGCCAATACGAAGTGAAAAAATGATGAAATTTCACATGTAAAAAATTTGTTTTTTATGTTTTTGAACTTCCTTTGCTATGAGTGTGAATCCTGAATCCTTCCTGGTCATGATAACAAAGTTTTATGAATTTATTTGTAAACGTATAGATAGTGTAAATTAAAATGTCCTGTGGTGCCTCTCCTGCCCCAAGTCGGCCCGTTTCACGTCCTACCCCCCTTAAGTACTTCTAAGTTCTAGGGGACTGATGACCTCAGACGTTAAGTCCCATAGTGCTCAGAGCCATTTCAACTGTGTACTACAGTATATCAAGGACTCGTTTCTATATCTTCAACCATTTATGAAAAATCACAGATGTTAAGAATAATTCACTATACATTGCACACCTGGACGGATATGAGGGCGATATATAACATTCATTTTCTCGAGACTGGAGACACATACAGGCCTCATCCCAAGCATAAAGGAAAATTTAATGTTACCTACATTTCCTTTGCAGGATTCTATGATCTAAAATACACCAAACGCAAACTCATACCAGCCACTAATTTTCATTGCAAACTATTCGAATTTTGCACCGTGGCGTACTTAAAAATATCACAATACCTGTGACTATTAAAAAACACCCATTTCAGGAAGGCTTTAAGTAACGAAACGATCAATTTTTTTATCGAATAGTTTCTATAAAGTCGTTTGAGACATATTCTACCTTTACATACATACTGTATAAGCCACCGTATGACTACTTGCCATTTCCTCTAGTGTTCCACTTGCAAATAGTCAAGAAAAACTGACACTCTGAATGCCTTTCCATCGTTTTCTTTCATATCGCTTTGCAAAGTTACGCCCAGATATTTAAATGACATGATTGTGTCAAGCATGACACTACTGATGCTATATCCGAACATTACGGATTTGTTTTTCCTACCGATCCGCATTAACTTACATTTTTCTATATTTTGAGCTAGCTACCATTCATCACACCAACTAGAAATTTTGTCCAAGTCATCCTGTAACCTCCTACAATACCTCAACTTCGGCACCTTACTGTCACTACAGCATCACCAAGCAAACCATTGCATATTGCTGCCCACGCTATCCGCCAAATCATTTAAGTGTATTGAGAATAATAACGGTCCTGTCACGCTTCCATGGGGCACTTCTGATAATTCCCTTGCCTCTGGTGAACACTCGCCGTTGAGGACAACAAAAAAATGGTTCAAATGGCTCTGAGCACTATGCGACTTAACTTCTGAGGTCATCAGTCGCCTAAAACTCAGAACTAATTAAACCTAACTAACCTAAGGACATCACACACATCCATGCCCGAGGCAGGATTCGAACCTGCGACCGTAGCGGTCGCTCGGCTCCAGACTGTAGCGCCTAGAACCGCACGGCCACTCCGGCCGGCTTGAGGACAACATCCTGGGTTCTATTACCTGAGAAGTCTTCGAGCCAGTCACATATCTAGAAACCTATTCCATATGCTCGTACCTTCGTTAACATTTGAAGTGGACACCGTGTCAAATGCTTTCCGAAAATCTGGAAATACAGAATCTGCATGCTGCCCTTCATCCATAGTTCGCAGTATATCACGTGAGACAAGGACAAGCAGTGTTTCGCACGAGTGATGTTTTAAAAAAACCGCGCTGATTTGTGTATATAAATAAGCTTCTCGATCTCAAAATTATCTTCGAACGGAGAATATGTTCTAGAATTCTGCAGCAAACCGATGTTAAAGACATTGGTCTGTAATTTCCTCTTCCGTTCTTTTACCATTTTTATGTACAAGAGCCACCGGCGCTTTTTTTCCAGTCGCTTGGGACTTTGCGTTGGGCCAGAGATTCGCGACAAATGCAAGCTGTGTAAGGGACCAACTCTTTATGAAGCCGAATAGATACGAACCTGGCGACTTAATATTTTTCAAAACAAGTCTTTGGAAGTTCATTACTATGTCGTCCATACGTGACTCTGTGCTGTGGTCAAACGACGGCATGTTTGTACGACTGCAGGACAGTTGGCGTGCGCTCGCCTCCCCTTCGTCACCTGCTGTGCCGAAGTGCGCCATGAATACTTGGTTGATTCTGGCTAGCTGGCCGGCCGGATCGTGTCTGCTGCGGTCGGAGCCGCTTCTCGGCGAGTGTCGTCTGCCGCCCCCATTAGGTAACACGGAGATATTCTCGAAACTGCTTCGAATGGCCGAGCGGTTAAAGGCGCTACAGTCTGGAACCGCACGACCGCTACGGTCGCAGGTTCGGATCCTGCCTCGGCCATGGATGTGTGTGATGTCCTTAGGTTAGTTAGGTTTAAGTAGTTCTAAGTTCTAGGGGACTTATGACCACAGCAGTTGAGTCCCATAGTGCTCAGAGCCATTTGAACCATTTTTGAAGCTGCTTCGAGGCCTCTCGCGTTTCCGTCTGCTAACGTCGGTAACCTGCATTCTTGGGGTGCACTCCTTTGGCCTGTTCCCACTGGCTGACTGCTGCCCGCGAGGAACTGCGAAAAACGATCTACGGTCGTGGGTTATATATAATCGGCATATCTCCAATGCCTGCAGCCGTTATTACCCGTAGAGGAATCCCGATGATGCCGCTACTCGTTTATTCGAGTAGCTCCTCATTTGGCCTCACGAGGGCGAGTGGACCCTTTTACAAGCCTCCTGACCTCATAAACAAAAAGAGAGACATGTTACCGCGAATCGAACCCAGGGCCTTCCGCATCGAAGGCGGTGACGTCGACCTTTCTTTACCGCGGGGCACACGAAGTTCCGACCGTACTATCCCCAACTTGTGGCCATTACCTCTACACATTTCACGACAAAAAATTATGGAGTTACATGTTTCTTGTCCGACACCCGTCTTTTGAAAGCTACGGAGGCTCCTCACAGACAGTTTTTGATACGATGCAAAATCCAGTACCCATATGGCTCAACTTCCTGTTTTGTACCATGCTTAATTTTACACATCTACTCGGGCAGTCATCTAAGGTATGTGGCAGATGGGACGACGTTCACCTTTCTCAGTCCACCACCCCTTCCTATTTCATTTGTAAATGGTGTCTAACAAGAGCGACCGTCGATTAAGGGGAGTCGGAGGTGGTCAAATCCAAAAAATTACGATTTTTTTTTTGCTACCGAAAATTAATTGGAACATTCCTCTTTAATGTAAACTTTGAATTATTGTTCTACTCGCCCTAGAAGTGGAGTTATTCCCATTTTCCCCCACGCCTGCAGAGGAAATGGGCGGCCGCTGAATGCATCTAACACCCTCTCGTGACTTCCTGGCGAACTGCTTGGGATTTTCTCGGCCTGTTACGCATACAGCGCCTTATGTTACGCATACAGCGAGTGTGCAAGGGTTGGCTACATTGTTTTCTGTGACAAATGAAGCGCTAATAGCGCGGAACATCGTCTATTTGCTGTTTACGGTTTCGAATTAGTCCAGTGTTGCGCCTGTTGTTGGTAGTATTATACTTCTTGTGTACAGCGTTGTTCTGGTTACGATGCCACATTTTAGTAACCGTGTATATAAGAAGAGGAAGAACGTAGAGGAAAGAAAATTAACACTAATACCAAGTTGCGATACTACAATTACTGAAACAGTGCGTTCTTCTGCTAAGCAACACATGGCCGGCCATAGCCCTGTGACATCTTCTAGCAAGAAGCTGACTGGTGGAAGTGACAGATTTCGTGAATATGTTAGTGACACTGTACGAGCACTAAGAAATATATGCAATAAAACCAATTTTTCATGACTTAGCACAGCCAGAATTGTTACACAAATGTCTACACGGAAAGACGGAGAATCCTAATGAGAGCATAAACAATTTGATTTGGAAAGTGATTCCTAAAAGGGTGTTTGTAAGCATAAAAACACTGCACTTTGGCATTTATGATGCAATAGCAACCTACAACCAAGGGAACAGTGTGAAGTTCTGAAGGCATTAGGATTTACAGCTGGGGTGAACACTGTACGAGCACTAAGAAATATTGACAGAGAAAGGATAAGAGGAGCAGAAAGAAGAGAAAGGCATATGAAGTATGATGGAACAACAGGCCAGAAAAGAAGACAGAAGAGGAAGCTTTTGGAGGATGAAGAAGAAGACCCTGATAATCCATCCTATAGTGCAGGAATGTATTGAGAAACTTTGATAGCCATTTCCCATAAATTAGAATTTTTCGAATATAAGGAACATTTTCTCAAAGTCCACGCAAGCTAGAGAGATGAAATTTTTATACAGCACCCCTAGTGGTCAAACTTACATTGTAACACAGCCATTTGGCAATATGTTAAGTAGTTTCATTTCAGTTTAATTATAAAGCAATTATTTGTAAAAAAAATTTGGGTCATTAATAAAACAAATAATTGGAAGGAAACTAGAAAAGATACTCCAAAATCCCTCTGTCATAACCGCAATACTAAACCACTCTATATGTAAAAAAAAAATTCAAATTTTTCTATTTGGTAGTTTATTCATAAATGTTCCTCAAACTTAGTGATTTTAACATGGGCAGCATAGGCACCTCCGGCTCCCCTTAAAGGAATTTGTATAGTTTTACTGTCAAGGTTATTTCGTGAGATACATGTGGAAGATTTTAATGTGGCCTGAGCTTTAACAGTAAAGCACTCAACCATTCACACCCCTCTATTGCGGTGACTGCCATAAGTGTTGCATGAGCGTCTGCGTGGTCTTAAGTTTGCTAAACGAAGCCATGACGAATACGCTGTTCCTTTTTGTATTCTCCCTCCCTCCCTGTTAATCTTACCTGCAGAAGGTCCAAGAATCATAAGCAGTATTTCAGAATCAAGCAACAATGTCTGTTTGCTCGTATTTATGAGCAGTACGTTATATATGCGCATGTTGGCGATAAGTTGCCAGTTCCTGTACTAATCGTCGATCTTCTTCCTGTATTCTTACATTTAACTACACTTTTCTGGCATTGCAGCTACCTTATGCAGGAAAGTATCACATGTGAACTGGCGTATGCAGCTTGTAGCGAAGCAAGTGCTGTATCATTGTGAGAGATGCACTGTGTCATCATAACGCGCCTGCGCTTAGCATACAAGCCGACTGCACCATAAACTAAGACTGAAATTAAAAATTAAAATAACATTTTCAAACTTTGTCAGTGTATGCTTCAGTACATTAATGTCAACACTGTGAAGTCTCAGAATGATCTAATGAATATGTTTCGTTAAATATATTATTTTAAGATGAAAATAAGTGGCAGTATGTATTGAAGATAAAAAGCTAAAAGTTGTTCAGAATTTGCAAATGTATGTCACAATCAAAGGTTACAAGCCTGAACTTATTCGGGGCAATATTTTGGTCAACTCAGAAAGATGAAAATTTGTATGTAGCCTCAGTTTGATATAAAAAATTAACTATATGGCATCAATAAGCAACCTCTATTAGTTTTAAAGTTATTTACTAAAAACATAATTTGGAACAATAACATTCTTATTCATAATACAATAAGTACCATTTGTACTTGTTACAGAAAGTTCTAATTACAGCACTTGATTACCCTGATGTAATAATACAGCTGTACCGCGTTTCTTAATTATAATTAACAACCATTACAAGGAATCTTAAAGAGGCAGTTCAGAGGTCATGTCTACTGTCGGTTCCGTTCTAAAACTTCTAGCCGGAAAACTTTAAATACAGTCGAGTTAAAACTTTTTCCAAAAACGAAAACCAACTTAACGACATTCCTATAAGAGTTAAGAAAATTGTGAGCTATTAAACGACAGAGTTATAAATTAATACATGTCCGAGAAAGGGGCTATTTAGATGCTGCTACCTGAGCCTAGAGTGGTTGATACCAAACGTTCCATTTGGTCGTCTGCTGCACCTGTGTATAGATACGGCCAGAGAGGCAGTGAGAAGAGACACTTCGCACAACCTGTCCGCATCAGTTAAACGTCTGCGTATGCTGTGCCTCGGGTGACGTCATAGCCAGATAGCTACCAAGAGCGTTTTACATAAAAGTAAGAAGTGAACTCGAGAGGACTGTACACCATCCAGGATTGCTTAGGTTTCACGGAAGTAAATGTTTGTGTGCCGCCCGTTATGTTAACAATACTGGGTATCAAGCGACGAGATTATATTCACTTATAAGGCAAAAAATTACCTTAGATGACTAGATGTCACGGCTATAGACAATTTTACCTGGAACTTCCTTTAGAGGTTGACTCTGAACTGCAAATAGTGCTGGTTCCATTAGGGACATTATTACTATACATTGTGCTTGTGAACTTTTACGGAATATCTCAATCAGTTAAAACTCCAAACCTTTATTTATAGTCATAGTTCCGACTCCTGCTGAGTAAATAGCAAGTAGGAACATTTTCATTCAGTGAATATAATGAGTAATGTGGACTTTCAGACTGGAGATTATGGTCAGGCTGACCCCAAAAATGGTTTTCAGGCTCCTGAAAAACGGTGAAGATAAATTTACCCACCGCCTCACATATGGTTTTAATTGGTCAGGAAACTGAACTGTGAAAGTGAGCACAAAACATGGAACTCGGTAGGCACTAACAGGATAACGAAGTGAGCAGTGTTAAGATTTGCTCGTGAGTGAGGGAACTAAATTGTGAATGAGAATGAGATACTGGCAGAAGTAAAGCTGTGAGTACCGGGCGTGAGTCGTGCTTCGGTAGCTCACATGGTAGAGCACTTGCCCGCGAAAGGCAAAGGTCCTGAGTTCGAGTGTCGGTCGGGCACACAGTTTTAAATTGTGAATGTTGGCACAGTAACCTTGAATGTGACAGAGGGGAGCGTTAGAAGAAGACGGTGCATCATCACAGAGCTGCAACAATGACCTGCAGTGACCTGAAAGTGAACTGCAAACTACTGAGCACGCTCAACGGTGCTCAACCTCCCTCCCCCCCCCCCCCCCCCCCTCTCCGCGCCCTGGACGTCATACCACGTTTGCTGGTACACAGCATCGGCATCGCTCGTCGAGGTTAAGTTAATCCAAGAGTATTTAAAGGCTATTAAAAATGGAATTTAATGCTAAGAATGATGTGAACGTTAAGAAGGAACCAGTCTCTGACGATGAATCATCAGAATTCGAAATTGAAATTGACAAGGATTGTTCGTAGAAGTAATAAATCAAAAATCTAAGGTGATTTGTCCGAAGTAGAATCGGAGGTAAATTTCAATGTTACTGCGAAGTTAGAACTAGTTTCTGCTTATAAGGTAATTGAAGCTGAAGTCAAAAAAGCAAAAGTAGAATTCAGAGTTATCAGATAGTAAAACTGAGTTCAATATGTCTGAAATTCAGCTAAGTTAGGGAATGCTAGAAACTCCTTTAAAGCTGGATGAAGTACCAAGTGGCAAGGTAGAGGCACCAAATTTGATGCAGTTACTGTTTTTTAACCTTGAATCGCATCATAAAGAACTGAACAATAAGATTGAATCTAGTAGTGAAGAACTAAAGGATGAGGTGCCTTCAAAACTGAATAGCTTAAATTATAAAATTGATTCTAATCACCAAGATCTGCAAGTCAGTGTCAGGCAACAGAAAACTAAAATGGTTCAAATGGCTCTGAGCACTATGCGACTTAACTTCTGAGGCCATCAGTCGCCTAGAACTTAGAACTAATTAAACCTAACTAACCTACGGACATCACACACATCCATGCCCGAGGCAGGATGCGAACCTGCGACCGTAGCGGTCACTCGGTTCCAGACTGTAGCGCGTAGAAACGCACGGCCACTCCGGCCGGCCAGCACACTAAATTGCATAGTATATTCAAAACCGAAATTGGTGAAGTTCGCAGAGATTTCAAGGACGTAGATGACCTTATGGAAGGGAGGTCGTCAGAAAAAATAGGCAACGAATCCAAACTTTGCTCTAATCGATTTAAGGACGTAAATAATAAAGTAAATGCTTGTCAAAAGGAGATTAAGAGAGTGAAATTTGACTGTGTGAAATAATGTGACGACGTTGGTAACAAACTCTCTGACAGAGTGGAAAGAGTAGAACTAAAAGTAGAGGAGCTAAATACTAATATTACTAACGTAGAAAATAGAGTAACCTCTCGTAGCTCTTGTAATACTTCTGTACAACATGTTGCTTCACTTGACGCCGCTTTCAACGGATGTCGTCAATTATTACGTATGATCCATACAAACAAATTCATCCCCTAGAATTCTGGAATGATTTTGTGTATATGTGCCAAATACATGGTCAGAGCGTGAGAAAATTTCTTTCATAAGAAGACATTTGTCAGGAGATGCTTTGCGATGGTCAACTGAATTTAAAACTACATTTCGTAACGAGTACTGGTCACACAGCAAACAAAACGATGTTTTGAGAGAATTTTGGAGTAGTAAAAAGTTTACTCGTGAATCATTTAAAGAGTTCTATACGAAGCGGATTTTACGGCTGTACATCTGACAGAAAAGATGAAACCGGAAATGATGATCATGGGACCAGAAGGTAAGCTGCCACGGTATTGGCAGAGAGGAATCATTTCCGCACCTGGAGATAAGGTGGATAGGTTCATTGAGTATCTGGAGCAAGTGAAAAGAGTACCTGCTGTTGAGGAAAAGGTGCAGGATAATAATCGGTCCTCTAACGGTCCTGTAAACAACCGAAATAATTACAGTTAGAAGCATGGAGGTTCGGAATACACGATCTAATTATCATGCTGAAGGCTGTGGTAGACGAAGAGGAGGTAGACAGCAACCGCGCTTTCGCAATAATTACTATGACTAAGGCAGAAATATAAGCAATGTACTGTTGAGACAAGACGGAGAGCCGAATGTTTCCCGACCGATACTAAATCGAATGACCACAACAGGCCGCATGTGGGAAACTAAGTACCGTATACGAGCAAAATGGCGCTGACAAAGCGGAAACAGTAACACAGCCAGCAACGAAAACACAGACCACAGTTAGTCAGCAAACCAATAACAGGGATGATGAAATAGGAACAGACAGTAGAATTGATATGGTAAACCACTCATTATATAGCTAACAGAATTTTGGACACGTTAGAAGAATGGGTCAAGAAGTAAAAAGAAAACGCTACAGATAATAGAGAGGAACAAATTAACTGGTTTGAATCAGATGAGGACGAAGATGAATTAAAGGCTTACATCTTAAACGATAATGGCAATATGAAGACTTAAGTTTCGGTGGAGGAAGTAGTCAGTAGGTTCTAAGGTGGAGGAGTCGTTAGGTGAAGTAGGTAACAATAATAATAATGAGGTCAGGGAACCTATTAGGTGTACTGACTTGCTACAAACTGTAGAAGCAGACAAGTTATAGATAGCAATGTTGTCCAGGGACGAAGTTGCGCAGAGGTATGGAATAGTTTAGCTGGTGCGCAGCAAACGAAATTAGAGGAAGTAGTCATGTGTTTCAATTTAAGATTGGTGGACTGGTTTGAAAAGGCAGCTGCGGATGTAGAGGTTGATGATCCCGTGAATTTAATTGTAAATTTTCTGGCAACTGAAGAAAAATTACTTTAACTGGAAACAGATTGAAAAGGATTTATTAGAAGACTTTTATGAGGAACCTGTTCAGACTAGAATAACTCACCCTATTATAAAAACTTACATCTCAGGAGTAACAGTACATTGTCTTTTTGATAGTGTCAGCGAAGCTAATGCTTCGTCCCGAGCATTTTTTTGATTCTATTCCTATTAAGAATGAGCTAACTGTCATGAAAGTAAGTGCTACTGGAAAAGTTTCTAGACCAGTACAGCACGAAGCTTTGATGCCCATTGGTATAGGTAATATAATAATAGATCATCCTTTTTTAAACGTGCTTGGTTTGAGTACTGAAATCTTAATTGGTACAGATGTTTTAACGAAATATCAAGGAAAGGTTGACTTTGATCAGAATCACTTAGTATTAACTTTACAAGATTCTCGAGTGATTACAGAGCCTTTCATTGAAAATTATGTAGGCAGTATTAATGAAGTATGGGAACTGCCCATTAGAGTAATGAAGAATAACGGATACTTGGAGGAAGATACTGAATTCGGGAATAATATACAAGATGCTAATGCGGGAAAGAACTGTATCCGGTAAGAGATAGGGTCTAAGGTACAGTCAACATATCAAGTTTCTGATGAAAGAACTTTGGACAGAAAAAGGTGACATGACGCAAAATCTACTCCCACTAGTTTTAACATTGGTGAAGTAGTGTTAGTCGAAACTAAGGAAAAATCTAAGAAAATTTCAGCAGACAAAGATTATTATATATATGTTATCAAGGACTGTTTAGGATAATAGATAAGCCTCATTCAAACGCACTTTGTCTGGAATGCCCGAAAAGTAAGATAGAACTAAGTCTACGAAACATTGTAGATCTGAAGCTTTTCAAAACTGACAGTAACTAAGTTCTGTAGGGAAACAACAACTCTTTGGCAGATACACAGTTTGGCGTACTGTGCAGATGCAGCGGGATGAAACTTTACTTCCCTTTCAAGTTTCATTCTCTTCTTCTGTTCCATCTGTAGTAGGTCAGGAATATATGCCTTCATCCTGTACAAATGCTCTTATTTTTAATATCTTCCTACTAAATAAGAATGATTCTCACAAACGATTATACCTGAATGATGACCTACAAGAGATGATGACCCGTAGTTTGCGGTAGTAAATTCAAAATGTTAAAATAATGATGGGTAACTTTTGAGCAACAATGACAGAAAAATAATGGCTAAAGTAAAAAAATAAGAAATGAGATCCACAAAAAGGATTATTAACAGTAAAATAAAGGTACTTTGCATTAAGAGAAGAAATTCCTAAAATCTGAAACAATAAAATGAGTTTCAGTGGGAAGTACGATTGTCTGTAGGATGAGAGAGGGTAATAAAATGATGCCACTATAGGCAAGCCGAAGCGTTTCGACATTAATTAAAGGAGGTATGTGAAAGTGGTGTGAGGATCACATAAAAATATAGGTAAATACTGATGTCAGTAGGCTGACGAAGATAAAGCGTCGAAATATGTAGGACAGTGAAATACATGAATAAATGAAAATAAGGAGAAATAGAGGAAATGAAGTTAGTGGGCTGACGTATAAAGCAAAATGGTGGAAAACTGGTGTGTAATTCCCTCACGTCTAGTAAAAAGTGTTGAGAAACGCATAGTCTTGCTTAAGGCAGATGGTCAATTAACAAATAAATATTGGCACATACAGACAACAACACAGATAAACGAAGGTGTTAAGAAATGCAGTTTGTAGAGTATTGGAATGTTACAATAATAACAATAATAATAATAATAATAATAATAATAATAATAATAATAATAATAATAATAATAACTTTTAAATGGTGTGTGTAGCAAAGCAAAGTAACTGTTGTCGAAATAATGACTTCTTTAGCATACTGATCTGTACAATGACTGAGCCATATGAAGATAGAACTTACAAAGATTACTCGATTTTCTGTGTAAAGAAACATCGAAGGTACTGAAATAAATTGTAAACCAACCCCAAATGTGACTATTTAAAAAAATGTATGATGATATTCAGAGCATAATAGCTATGGTTAACAAAAATTGCAAAGCTTGTGATTCAAACTTAATAATGAAATGGCTATCAAAAGTGGATTAAAGTCACGAGTTTGTAAATGTACATATCGCTATTAATCATTTAGAAAAAGTTAATAAATATTTTCCAAATAATAAAATTTTAAGAAAAAAAGAAATTCTTTCTGGTAACATCAATTGTTTATTTAAATTGTAGAAGGAAAATAAAATATAGAATGTGTTTCGCCCTCCCTTAGATATAAGTAGAGAACAGAAGCTTAGGCTACGTTTCTCAGGGATATGGAGGCTTCATGAAAGGCAGCCTACAAGCTCATGGAGAAGGAAGAGAGGAGGACACGTGACACAGTGAACTATGACCTTTCCCTTTTTGTAATAGTTCCGTGAAGAACGCTATGCATAGTGACTTCCCACCCTCTACCTTAAATGTTTTAGTGAAAGTGGTTCATAAGGACAAACACAACAGTATCGACGGTTGTGATGAAATGAGTTGACTACTAAAAAGCGAACTGTTTTTGTGTGTTTCTCTTTCAGGTAATGACTGAAAATTCTAAATTAGCAAAATTATTTTGTAGTAATCGAAAACTGGTACTAAGAAAAATTTTGCTGAAATCACTTTCATTTGAAAGAGGTCACCTGTAGTATCATCACTTGTTTCTAATATTTAATTTTGCTCAAAAAATTTTGTTTCGCAAAAATAAATAGTGGTGATGTGGCGAAACAAGCTCTGTATCATTGTGAGAAATACAGAGGTGAGTGAGTGTGCTGGGACTTACCCCAAATCACTACTACTACCGGCACGTCATCATAACAAACCTGTGCTTACCATACAAAGGATTGCACCATAATCTAAGAGTGAAGCTAAAAATTAAAATAACTTTTTCCAAACTTTATCAGCGTTTCTTTCAGTATATTAATGTTAACATTGCGAAGTCTCAGAATGATCTACTGAATATATTTCGCTAAATATATTATTTTAATAAAAAAAGTGGCACTAAATTACGAAGCTAGAAACCCAAAACTTGTGCAGAATGTGAAAATGTACGTTACAATCAAAAGTTACAGGTCTCAACCCTATCGGGGCAATATTTTTTTTAACTCGGCTTTTTGACGAAAATTTGAAGGCGCTAAATATTAGAAAGATGATTACTACAAACCAAACTTGGTACAAAAACATCCTTACCCATGATAGATTAAGTATCATTTGTATTTGTTATAGAAATTTCTAATTACTGCACTTGATTACATTTATGAAATAATATGGCTGTATGAAGTTTCAAGACTTTATTATAAATAACAACTATTATAAGGAACTTCAAAAAGGCAGTTCATAGGTCATGTTCTGCAGTCTGTTCCATTCTGAAAATTAAATGCAGCGAACTAAGACTTTTTCAGTAACTAAAGCCAACTTAGCTCCATTCATATAAAAATTAAGAAAATTGTGAACTATTAAACGGCAGAGTTATTAATTAATACATGTCCGAGAAAACGGTCATTTAGATGCTGCTACCTGTGCCTAGAGCGGTTGAAACCAGATGTTCGTTCGGCAGTCTGCTGCGTCCGTATATAAATACGGCATCGCATCGAGATTATTATTATTATTTCTTTACTTTCTCAGACGTTAAGTCTGGTTAAAAATGGAAAGTGACGCAGACCTTGATCAAGCGTCACTTCCTTTTAACTGTACGGTGTATGTTATATTGCATTTAGGAACTTTCGGGTAACTGAACATGTATCAATAATTACGGATTTCTGTAATTGTGTATATAAGTTTGGATGTAGCTGTATTGCATTGATGTACTGGTGGATATTGTGTGGTATGACCCCTGTAGTTGATAGTATAATTGGTATAATGTCAACTTTATCCTGATGCCACATGTCCTTGACTTCCTCAGCCAGTTGGATGTATTTTTCAATTTTTTCTCCTGTTTTCTTCTGTATATTTGTTGTATTGGGTATGGATATTTCGTTTAGTTGTGTTAATTTCTTCTTTTTATTGGTGAGTATGATGTCAGGTTTGTTATGTGGTGTTGTTTTATCTGTTATAATGGTTCTGTTCCAGTATAATTTGTATTCATCATTCTCCAGTACATTTTGTGGTGCATACTTGTATGTGGGAACGTGTTGTTTTATAAGTTTATGTTGTAAGGCAAGCTGTTGATGTATTATTTTTGCTACATTGTCATGTTTTATGGGGTAATCTGTATTTGGTAGTATTGTACATCCACTTGTGATGTGATCTACTGTTTCTATTTGTTGTTTGCAAAGTCTGCGTTTATCTGTTGTGGTATTGGGATCTTTAATAATATGCTTGCTGTAATATCTGGTGTTTATTGTTTGATCCTGTATTGCAATCATGAATCCTTCCGTCTCACTGTATATATTGCCTTTTCTTAGCCATGTGTTGGATGCGTCTTGATCGATGTGTGGCTGTGTTAGATGATACGGGTGCCTGCCATGTAGTGTTTTCTTTTTCCAATTTACTTTCTTCGTATCTGTTGATGTAATGTGATCTAAAGGGTTGTAGAAGTGGTTATGAAATTGCAGTGGTGTAGCCGATGTATTTATATTAGTGATTGGTTTGTGCATTTTGCTAGTTTCTGCTCGTTCTAGAAAGAATTTTCTTAAATTGTCTACCTGTCCATAATGTAGGTTTTTTATGTCGATGAATCCCCTTCCTCCTTCCTTTCTGCTTAATGTGAATCTTTCAGTTGCTGAATGTATGTGATGTATTCTATATTTGTGGCATTGTGAAGGTGTAAGTGTATTGAGTGCTTCTAGGTCTGTGTTACTCCATTTCACTACTCCAAATGAGTAGGTCAATATTGGTATAGCATAAGTATTTATAGCTTTTGTCTTGTTTCTTGCTGTCAATTCTGTTTTCAGTATTTTTGTTAGTCTTTGTCTATATCTTTCTTTTAGTTCTTCTTTAATATTTGTATTATCTATTCCTATTTTTTGTCTGTATCCTAGATATTTATAGGCATCTTATTATTATTATTAATATTATTATTATTATTAATATTATTATTATTATTACTATTATTGTTATTATTATTATCATTATTATTATTAGGGACATAAATCTCTAGCTTCTGCATGACCCATCTGAAGATGAACCTGAAAAGTCTTGAAAACAAGTTAAATAAAATAAATTAATATTTCTGTGAGTGGCTGCAGTTATCGGTATTTATATTCCAGAATCACTTTTGTATTTAGCAGTCTGTATTTAAAATGCTGAAGAACATACGTGTTTAAAAGTTGTTAATTTATCCGGGATGAGACGTGACCTGCACTGCAGCACTCTGCGTGTAATGAACGTTCCGTCGCCAATTTGTTTGAAAATCTGACCTTATAAAGTTTCTGAACTCTATCGGGTTTACAGTGACATTGTTATCCCGCTCGATATACCAAATTTTCCACGGACAGTACTGAAATATCTCGATTAATCAAGCACAATATGTCTTCCTGCCACAGAAGACTCACATGGCCCTGCCGGGCCTGTAAACGCTTTTAAAAGCCTCGCTCTCGCTCGTATGACGTCACTGACATCGGCCGCTGTTTAACTAAGTTACGTCTGTCGGCTGTAGAGCATGGGATTAATAATTTTTCGATAGATTGGCTACATGTGCGAGATAATTGCATTATTTGGTGTGACTGCGCTCATAACACAAGTTCCGGAGCATCCGAGCGGCGTGCTTTGCTTCACTGGCGTACTGCACTGCGTCCTACATAGTAAAACAAAAGAATTTTCAGTTTTTTTGTTCACATACGGTGTATGTTAGATAAAATAAATTAAATTAAAATAAATTGATGCAGTTGTATTGAAATATCTTACTTTTACTAATGCTCGTACTGAAATCAATCCAAAGGATTTTTCAGAGGATTGTGGAAGACTTTAATAGTACGAATTCCCTTAAAGAATACTCAATGCTCAGGCGTTCACCTTTTTCCCTTATCATTCAAGACAACATTTTCGAGGAAAGTAGTTATCAGAGAACTGCATCCAAATTCAACAAAAATTTACACAGTTTTGTATCTTAGAGTGGCATAACAACTTCGTGTTTGTGAGTGTAATTCACTTTTGTAAGTGAAACACAAACAACTTCAACTACTTCTGATAGCCGACATTATAGCAAGGTAAAAGAATTGTTAAACAATTAATGTGAATCATTTCTACTAACGTGGCCTTCACGCGCAGACACAACGTCCATAAAGGAATGATGTCTCTCAAATGTGATCAGTCTGGCCTGGCAACGGAAGGCAGCAAAACGAAAGCTGAAATTTTAAATTTAGCATTTGAGAAATCTTTCACGCAGGAGGATCGTACAAAAATACCGCCGTTTGAGTCTCGTACAGATTCCCGTATGGAGGACATAGTGATAAGACATCCCTGGGGTTGTGAAGTATCTGAATGGGTTGAAAATAAATAAATCGTCAGGTCCTGATGGGATTCCAATTCGGTTTTACAGAGAGTACTCTGCTGCATTGGCTCCTTACTTAGCTTACATTTATCGCGAATCTCTTGCCCAACGTAAAGTCCCAAGCGACTGAAAAAAAACGCAGGTGACGCCTGTATATAAGAAGGGTAGAAGGACGGTTCCTCAAAATTACAGACCAATATCCTTAACATCGGTTTGTTGCAGGATTTTCGAACATGTTGTCAGTTCGAATATAATGAATTTCCTTGAGACAGAGAAGTTGCTGTCCATGCATTAGCACGGCTTTAGCAAGCATCGCTCCTGCGAAACGCAACTCGCCCTTTTTTCACATGATATCTTGCGAACCATGGATGAAGGGTATCAGACGGATGCCATATTCCTTGACTTACGGAAAGCGTTTGACTCGGTGCCCCACTGCAGACTCCTAACTAAGGTACGAGCATATGGGATTGGTTCCCAAGTATGTGAGTGGCTCGAAGACTTCTTAAGTAATAGAACCCAGTACGTTGTCCTCGATGGTGAGTGTTCATCGGAGGTGAGGGTATCATCTGGAGTGCCCCAGGGAAGTGTGGTAGGTCCGCTGTTGTTTTCTATCTACATAAATGATCTTTTGGATAAGGTGGATAGCAATGTGCGGCTGTTTGCTGATGATGCTGTGATGTACGGGAAGGTGTCGTCGTTGAGTGACTGTAGGACAGGATTTGTGATTGGTGTAAAGAATTGCAGCTAACTCTAAATACAGATAAATGTAAATTAATGCAGATGAATAGGAAAAAGAATCCCGTAATGTTTGAATACTCCATTAGTAGTGTAGCGCTTGACACAGTCACGCCGATTAAATATTTGGGCGTAACATTGCAGAGCGATATGAAGTGGGACAAGCATGTAATGGCAGTTATGGGGAAGGCGCATAGTCGTCTTCGGTTCGTTGGTAGAATTTTGGGAAGACGTAGTTCATATGTGAAGGAGACCGCTTATAAAACACTAATACGACCTATTCTTGAGTACTGCTCGAGCGTTTGGGATCCCTATCAAGTCGGATTGAGGGAGGACATAGAAGCAATTCAGAGGCGGGCTGCTAGATTTGTTACTGGTAGGTTTGATCATCACGTGAGTGTTACGGAAATGCTTCAGGAGCTCGGGTGGGAGTCTCTAGAGGAAAGGAGGCGTTCTTTTCGTGAATTGCTACTGAGGAAATTTAGAGAACCAGCATTTAAGACTGACTGCAGTACAATTTTACTGCCGCCAACTTACATTTCGCGGAAAGACCACAAAGATAAGAGAGATTAGGGCTCGTACAGAGGCATATAGGCAGTCATTCTTCCCTCGTTCTGTTTGAGAGTGGGACAGGGAGAGAAGATGCTAGTTGTGGTATGAGGTACCCTCCGCCACTCACCGTATGGTGGATTGCGGAGTATGGATTTAGATGTAGATGTAGGTGGTCGTTTAGCCTGAAAAACATGATGTGGTCTACACCACTCGTCAGCTGTACAAAGAATCTACATCTACATCTACATCTGCACCATACTCTGCAAGCCACCTAACAATGTGTGACTGTGCCTGTGGCAGTGGGTAGTTCTGGAACCACTTACTGAATCTCCTTTCCCCCTCCCCCCTCCCCTCAAAAAAAAATCCTTATTCCACTCTCGAATGTCTCGTGGGCACAATGATTGTAGGCCTCTACATTAGCTCTAATTTCTCGAATTTTCTCGTCCTGGTCAATTCGCGAGATGTATGTGGGAGGAAGTAATAAGTTGTCCGACTACTCCTGGAAAATGCTCTCTCGAAAATGCGTTGGTAAACCTCTCCGTGATGCACAACGCCTCTCTTGTAGCGCCTGCCACTGGAATTTGTTGAGCATCTCTGTAACGGTCTTGGATGGACTAAACGATCTTGTAACGAAACGCGCTGCTCTTTGTTGGATATTCTCTATCTCTGCTGTCAGCCCCACTGGGTAAGGATCCCAGACTGATAAATAACACCCAAGATCGATCGAACAAGCGTCTAGTCTTAATTTCAAAAAACACTGTTTTTGGGGGTCTATGCCATACCACACTATTCAAGAACTCGCTGGGGTACAGCGTTCTTCCATGAAGACATTTCATCAGAAGGCAACTGTCAACCAGATTTCTGAAGATGGGCTTTATTTTTTCCATTGTGGGTGCTGGTAGACTGTGGTTATGGCTGTATTTCTCCCCAGTTGGCCGGCCGGTGTGGCCGAGCGGTTCTAGGCGCTTCAGTCTGGAACCTCGCGACAGATACGGTCACAGGTTCGAATCCTGCATCGGGAATGGATCTGTGTGATGTCCTTAGGTTAGTTAGGTTTAAGTAGTTCTAAATTCTAGGGGACTGATGATCTCAGGTGTTAAGTCCCATGATGCTCAGAGCCCTTTGAACAATTTTTTTCTCCCCAGTTACTAGTCCCCTATTGTGTTTACACCAAATCTTTTCATCTTTGGGGCTAAACCGTGTTCCAGATGCTCATTTGTGGATGCTGTGTAGAAATACCAAGCCCATATAGCTTTCCTCATTTCTTCAAGATTGCCTGTATTTTGCCTGATTGCTAGGCTATAGCAACCTTGAATGTCGTTTGTTATGGAATCAGTCAATCTTTCTTCTGTGTAAAGCTTCAACTGCAGATTCTTGTACATATCTGTAAGCATCAAACTTTGAGGGTACATCGAAAATATTTAGAATACCACATAGCATATCACCTGCTGCTTTACCCTTACGAATTTCTCGCAACCGATGGAATAACGTAATATTTACAGTTTTCTTGTATCCATTATTTATGGTTACTGAAACAGAAATTTACTGCTGTATTTACAAATACTGCATATTAATTTAAACTGGGAAGCAAGGCCAACGTGGGATTCTACTTTCAGAGAAACATTTCCTTGACATTTTTTGCAGCACACACTGTTTTCAAGAGCTTCGCGCAAGATACTCGTTTCAATGAGTTCAAAAAACTTCTTTTCTTTATCAAATCAATTACATTGCTCTTCCAAATCTCGGAGTTTTTATGAGAAGCACTGTTTTCATGCCGGCCGGAGTGGCCGAGCGGTTAAAGGCGCTCTAGTCTGGAACCGCACGACCGCTACGGTCGCAGGTTCGAATCCTGCCTCGGGCATGGATGTGTGTGATGTCCTTAGGTTAGTTAGGTTTAAGTAGTTCTAAGTTCTAGGGGACTTATGACCACAGCAGTTGAGTCCCATAGTGCTCAGAGCCATTTGAACCGTTTTTGAACTGTTTTCATTTGGAGCAAGTTCGTTCTGAAAATGTGAAGTGGCCTCAGATTTTCCAACAACGGTGATGATGAAATGCTTCGCTTTGCTAGTGAATCATCGTTTCTTTTCTTTTGCCGTAGCTCTAGGCGTCTCCACTGCGGAAAATGACGAACTAAATACGAAAAAACTCGACACAACTACTATCGTATTTCACAATGTTTACAAACAATCCAAAGTCAAAAAACAAAGATTAACTTCATGAAACCAGAGACAAACATTTTCGGACAAATAGTGAATATAGAGTCACTGGAAAGTGGGATATCTGAATTCATGTCACATGAATATACTGCCAAAAAGTTGATGGGCAACCATGACAGAAGTGTATCACAAAAGCTCAATACCAGATTTCACAAATATATAAAAATAAAATAGTTATAATTCTAGTAGAGCCATGTATGATACGTCATTTTAAACAGGAAACCTGAAGGAATCTAATAAGCCAAAAAACGAATATAGATTTTTTTACCTAAAATCCGATTCCGTATCGCCTGAAGTCAAGGAACCCGGCATCAACCAGAGCACTGTAGTCTACAGCGCTATGAATCTCATGGAGGAATACAGCGAGTTGAGTTTCTCAAGACCTCTACTACGGGAGTATTATAGAGGTTATTTTCGTTCTCTAAGAACATCATAATCATTGAGAATAAAACACAATTCTACAGCAGATTGGCTTCAGCGATATAGGCCTATAATTATGTGTATCTGTCCTACGACACTTGTTGAAAAAGAAAATGACCTGCGCTTTTGCCAGTCGCTAGGCGCCGTTTGTTTGCTCCAGTGACCTGCGATAAACTGGTGCTAGAAGGGGAGCAAGTTCTTTCGCATAATCTTTGCAGAATCTTGCAGGTATCTCAGCTGCTCCTGACACCTTCCCACTACTAAGTTACTGTAATTGCTTTTCTATTCTGCGATCGATTTTCTCAAGATCTGCCATTTCCAAATACGTACGATAATTAAAATGACGGATCGTTTTACGATCTTCCACGGTGAAACAGTTTCGGAAGACCGAATTCAGTATTTCAGCCTTCTCTCCGTTTGTCTTCACTTTCGGTGCCAGTATGATAATAGAGTGAATGAATAGAGGATTCCTAACAGCTTACTGATTTTATGTAAGACCAGAGTCTCTTAGGGTTTTTACTCAATCATTATTTTGCTAATCTTTATCCTGAAAGAAGGAGAAAAAATTTTTACTAAAGGAGATTGGAAATCAAAAAGAATATACGAGAACTTTCAAATCAGTATGGTCATTTTAAGTAAATTTGTTGTATCTATATCTGTAACAAGGATAGCCGGCCGGTGTGGCCGAGCGGTTCTAGGCGCTTCAGTCTGTAACCGCGCGACCGCTACTGTCGCAGGTTCGAATCATGCCTCGGGCATGGATGTGTGTGATATCCTAGGGTTAATTAGGTTTAAGTAGTTCTAAGCTCTAGGGGACTGATGACCTCAGATGTAAAGTCCTATAGTGCTCAGAGCCATTTGGACCATTTAGTAACAAGGATAGTACGTAACCTATGAAGAACTGCACGAATTAGGATGATACTGATAGTAGAAACATGGAACAGAATAATTATTGCGATATATAGCACATATAATGAACACCGAAGTTTTCCATGTGCATGTTTTTTTCCCAATGTGTCTATCGCAAAATAAATGTAGTTTACGTTCACTAACAGTTCTCAGTCGTCAGACAATTTCGCAGCGTGCCACGCATATCGAGGCAGAAAACAGAATGTTGGTGCAGATACAGGGTGTTTCAAAAATGACCGGTATATTTGAAACGGCAATAAAAACTAAACGAGCAGCGATAGAAATACACCGTTTGTTGCAATATGCTTGGGACAACAGTACATTTTCAGGCAGACAAACTTTCGAAATTACAGTAGTTACAATTTTCAACTACAGATGGCGCTGCGGTCTGGGAAACTCTATAGTACGATATTTTCCACATATCCACCATGCGTAGCAATAATATGGCGTAGTCTCTAAATGAAATTACCCGAAACCTTTGACAACGTGTCTGGCGGAATGGCTTCACATGCAGATGAGATGTACTGCTTCAGCTGTTCAATTGTTTCTGGATTCTGGCGGTACACCTGGTCTTTCAAATGTCCCCACAGAAAGAAGTCACAGGGGTTCATGTCTGGCGAATAGGGAGGCCAATCCACGCCGCCTCCTGTATGTTTCGGATAGCCCAAAGCAATCACACGATCATCGAAATATTCATTCAGGAAATTAAAGATGTCGGCCGTGCGATGTGGCCGGGCACCATCTTGCATAAACCACGAGGTGTTCGCAGTGTCGACTTAGGCAGTTTGTACCGCCACAAATTCACGAAGAATGTCCAGATAGCGTGATGCAGTAATCGTTTCTGATCTGCAAAATGGGCCAATGATTCCTTTGGAAGAAATGGCGGCCCAGACCAGTACTTTTTGAGGATGCAGGGACGATGGGACTGCAACATGGGGCTTTTCGGTTCCCCATATGCGCCAGTTCTGTTTATTGACGAAGCCGTCCAGGTAAAAATAAGCTTCGTCAGTAAACCAAATGCTGCCCACATGCATATCGCCGTCATCAATCCTGTGCACTATATCGTTAGCGAATGTCTCTCGTGCAGCAATGGTAGCGGCGCTGAGGGGTTGCCGCATTTGAATTTTGTATGGATAGAGGTGTAAACTCTGGCGCATGAGACGATACGTGGACGTTGGCGTCATTTGGACCGCAGCTGCAACACGGCGAACGGAAACCCGAGGCCGCTGTTGGACCACCTGCTGCACTAGCTGCGCGTTGCCCTCTGTGGTTGCCGTACGCGGTCGCCCTACCTTTCCAGCACGTTCATCCGTCACGTTCCCAGTCCGTTGAAATTTTTCAAACAGATCCTTTATTGTATCGCTTTTCGGTCCTTTGGTTACATTAAACCTCCGTTGAAAACTTCGTCTTGTTGCAACAACACTGTGTTCTAGGCGGTGGAATTCCAACACCAGAAAAATCCTCTGTTCTAAGGAATAAACCATGTTGTCTACAGCACACTTGCACGTTGTGAACAGCACACGCTTACAGCAGAAAGACGACGTACAGAATGGCGCACCCACAGACTGCGTTGTCTTCTATATCTTTCACATCACTTGCAGCGCCATCTGTTGTTGAAAATTGTAACTACTGTAATTCCGAAAGTTTGTCCGCCTGAAAATGTACTGTTGTCCCAAGCATATTGCAACAAACGGTGTATTTCTATCGCTGCTCGTTTAGTTTTTATTGCCGTTTCAAATATACCGGTCATTTTTGAAACACCCTGTAGCTTACAAAAAGCGTAGTACTGATAGCGAGATTCTATTCAGCGACCTCGCACTTCGGAAACTAAGCGCTTAATCTCGCGGGTGCGAGACCCTACAACGTATATGAAGACGTGTAAAATTTTGAAACTCCGTTTTCTTGTAGACGGTAGAGAGTTATAATTAAATTGAAGGTGGGGGGTGGGGGGAGGGAGTAGGAAAGGAAAGAACTATGGATGTCATCTGTAACGGGACTTTACACAGAAGTAGTGGCGAGGAGCGAAACTGTGTGACAGGCCGGGATTCCAATCACCGGATTTGCTGTTTACTAGAAAGTTGCGATAACCAGTGCGCCACCCGGACACAGTGTTTATCGCAATCGCGCGGACTACCTCGGCACGCCTCTCGGCCGACCCACATTATCACTCAGCGCCGCCTACTCGCAGTCACTGTCCGTGTCTTCTGTGCTCGCTATTGTGAAATTCCCGCAGGAGGTCAGGCGTAATTGTGCATCCGCACTGAAGAAGGTGGATTCGAGCTTATCGAGGCAAATCGATTATATGAATGCGTTGTGCCTGTTCTTTCGGACAAGACACAATCAGCCGGTTGAGAGTTGCGCCATTGTGTTGAAGTCCTAGTCGTATCGTACACAACTTGCCATGAATCAAATATGTGAGGGGAAGTTCAAATGTTCATGATATTTCATTGTAAAAATACAGCAACCAGCCACTTTTTAATGCGTTTTATTTATGCCAATATGCATTTCGGGTTTGCACCCATCTTCAGCTGGCAAATTACATGGATCTTCAGTTACTACAGTAGTACAATCTCGACAGCAGTTTGGATGCTGCAGCAGGCCTGTGCAAAAGCAACGATTCCAATTATTTACTTCAATTTCACGAGTTTAAAGTTACGCACCATCAGTTGTTCATTTTACTTACATTCTCCTCTCCTTGTTGCAAGAATGAAGAAAAGCAAAAAAAAAAAAAAAAAAAAAAAAAAAAGAAAAAGAAAACAAGGAGAGGAGAATGTAAGTAAAATGAACAACTGATAGTGCGTAACTTTAAACTCGCGAAATTGAAGTAAATGATTGGAATCGTTGCTTTTGCACAGGCCTGCTGCAGCATCCAAACTGCTGTCGAGATTGTACTACTGTAGTAACTGAAGATCCATGTAATTTGCCAGCTGAAGATGGGTGCAAACCCGAAATGCATATTGGCATAAATAAAACGCATTAAAAAGTGGCTGGTTGCTGTATTTTTACAATGAAATATCATTATCCACGGCCACGGAGCTCAACAGTCCAAATATAATGGACAAATTGTTATTCAAATGTTCAAATGTGTGTGTATTCCTAAGGGACCAAACTGCTGAGGTTACCGGTCCCTAGACTTACACACTACCTAAAGTAACTTTTGCTAAGGACAACACGCACACGCACACACCATGCACACGTACACGCACACTCACATGCACACACACCCATGACCGAGAGAGGGCTCGAAATTCCGGCGGGAGGGACCGCGCAGTCCGTGACATGGCGCCTCAAACCGCGCGTCCACTCCGCGCGGCAGGGGAAGTTCGTATGATCCCCTTGTAAGGTGGACAAAATAAGTGAACATTTGTCTCGGCTTATACATAGATACTTGACCGGTTCTGACAAGGAAAACTCCCCATCGCACCCCCGTCAGGTTTAGTGGTGAAATGACCGAGTGGTTAGCCCGTCAAAAACTAAACACAGTTCAAGCGTGAAAACAGGAAGAAGGTGTACAGAAATCTGAGAAAAGAAGCAAAATAGAAACAGTAACGGTTCAAGCTCAAGGTGCGCAACATCAAGCGACTTTGGTTAAGTATGGCGTCGTGGATGTCTGCTCACGATGTTGGCCTACAAAGTGCGAGATCCGTGTTGAAATCTCTCTCGTTCCCTGTTTTTTTTCCCTCAAAAAATTATAAAGTTTTTGGCCTGTCACTGACGTGTCTCTTACCCTGCGGCGGGGCGGGATTAGAATTGCGGCGTAATTGTTTAATCACTGTCTCTCGTCGTACTGTGTACTACACAAGTGTCCGCAGCTCGTGGTCGTGCGGTAGCGTTCTCGCTGCCCACGCCCGGGTTCCCGGGTTCGATTCCCGGCGGGGTCAGGGATTTTCTCTGCCTCGTGATGACTGGGTGTTGTGTGATGTCCTTAGGTTAGTTAGGTTTAAGTAGTTCTAAGTTCTAGGGGACTGATGACCATAGATGTTAAGTCCCATAGTGCTCAGAGCCATTTGAACTACGAAAGTTCCACCTACCTCGGTACGGAGTCTGATTACAAGCCCGTTTCTCTGCATACGTAGATACTGTTCAGACGGCGTTAAAAGCAGCGTTGAAGAAAAACACCGTCAATACTTACGTTTGCAAAGTCCACATAAACTCTGGTAGCAAACTATCCTGTAATATCTTATAAAAATTTTTGGGTGGAGGGCAGTTGCTTCATCTCTTTGAAAAAATGTCAAAATTCTGCAACAAGTTCTTTTTTATTTATTTATTTCCAAAATAAAACTTACCATCAGCCCGTATGTAATTAACGAATAATATCACTGTCCTCAGCTCACAGTTCAGACAATCCAGTACACACCCAAGGCAGCCAGGAATGTACTTAAGTCCAACCCGAATTATCACGCAATTTACAGTCATTACTCTGCTACAATGTACGAGTTTCACATTCAGTCCTTTTTTCAGTGGATATCTAATAAAGAAATAGCTCGCCAAATATTCCATAGACGAATATGAAACATGCCACGCGAAATTTTACAAAGGCCGAAAGTTCACACGCGGTTCTCCTTCCATAGCCAATTATTTCTTCATTTTACACATAATAAAGACAGAAGTGTCCAACATGACCTGCACGTCCGATAGCTGACTAGCGACTGCCTAATGCTTAACTCTGATTGGTTGTTTAAAATAACCAGCCAATCAAAACAAACCTTCGAGATCATTTTCGCGTTAAAACTGACCTACGCCAATCATTATTCAAAGATTCATTTACATCATTTCTTCACGCAAATATTAATAAAATGTTTAACAAAACCAAACGAAAAGAAAACTAATTATCATTTACTCTCACAACAGCATATTAACTAAATAATAATCTTTTCTGAATTTTATATTACGAAAAATGAAAAGTAGTTAACGTTTTTTAATTATGAAAATCTAAATAAATTGTTCTGCCATTTTGTTAACTTCAGTAATGATTCCAAATGATGCTAAAAGACAAACTTATGAATCCTAACTGACTTTAATCTTACATGTGTCGGTTTGGGGTGTTCTAGGTAATTTTCCCAAAATCTGAAAGTATGCCAGCTAGAAAGCTGAGATTTTACACAAGCTTCTTTTTAATAACAAATAATATTTTAATAAAATAAAAAATATTGACTTTTAACTAAATTGAATAATATTCAATTTAGTTTATGTAGATTCTTAGGGGGCTTGAATATTCTGTCGCTCGAATTGACACAGGTACCGCTTCCCACGGCTAGGGTAGCGACAGGTGCGAATGAGTCACGCTAAGATACGAGCGGCTGTTTCTATCAGCGCCAACGGCTCCATAAGCTACGAGCCCTATTGCAAAGTAGTGTAATAAATGCTATTGCGTATTGACTCGCGACGCTACAACCCTTCTACAGTCTTGGCAATTATCGTACTATACATTGGTTATAGAACATCAGTCATGTGGTAAAAATATATTACCGTCGCAAGTAAATGTGGTGAATAGTGAGGGCAAGCGAGATGCGGCATAAACGTCTCACAGAAATGAAAACAACAAATAAACTGATGTGAACTATGTTACAACACAGGAATTAAAGTGTGTGCTCCCTGCCGCCGTTGGATAAGCAGCTTCCAGCAGAAAGTCGTATACTCCTAGCTCACTTATTTGTTACATAGTTTAATTCTTAATTTCTTTGCGTGTTTTTGGGTACTTGCATTGTTTAATTCATAAATTTAGGGCGTATTATAGTATTTGATAGTTATAGCATCGCGCTTTAGTGTTTACTTCGTAGATTCTAACTTAAATTGCGTGTGAGTTTCGTATAGGAGGTGTAATTTCGAGTTTTAGTTACTGTAATCGTAAATTCAGGCAGATTGTAGCGCAGTCGTTAGGCATTTGTACAGGTTAGTTCATACATTCTTTGCGTGTTTCCTTGCGTTTTCTAGGCACCGACTCGTGTTTCAGTAACTGTTGTTCAACATCGATTAGAATGGACGGGGACTGTGATTGCTGTGTTCGGATGAGGCTGAGTTGGCATCCCTTCCCTCACAGCTGCAAGCGGCGCTGGCTTCGGTCGTGCAGCTTGAGGCTGTTGCTAATGGGCACCACTGTGGGGAGCCGGACTTGGGTATCACGGCGATGGCAACCTCGTCCCGTCTGTCCCCAGATCGGCCTGCCGCTGTGGTTGCCCCGGTTGCTGCCCGCAGTGGGGCTGAGCTCTCGCCCGTGGTTGATTGGGAGGTCGTTCCAAGGCGTGGCAGGCAGCGAAAGACGTCCCCGGTGGCTGATCAGAAACCCTCCCCGGTGCGTCTGACAAACAGGTTTCAGGCACTGTCTCTGGCTGAGCCAGATGCAGCTGCCTGCCCTGTTTCAGAGGATCATTCTCAGCCTTCAAGGTCCGGGCACTCGCAGAGGGTGGGCTTATTGGTAGTTGGGAGCTCCAATGTTAGGCGCGTAATGGGGCCACTTAGGGATATGGCGGCTAAGGAGGGGAAGAAAACCAGTGTGCATTCCGGGTGGAGTCATTCCTGATGTGGAAAGGGTCCTTCCGGATGCCATGAAGAGCACAGGGTGCAGCCAGCTGCAGGTGGTGGCACATGTCGGCACTAATGACGTGTGTCGCTTTGGATCTGAGGAAATTCTCTCTGGATTCCAGCGGCTATCTGATTTGGTGAAGGCTGCCGGTCTTGCTTACGAGATGAAGGCAGAGCTCACCATCTGCAGCATCGTTGACAGAACCGATTGCAGACCTTTGGTGCAGAGCCGGGTGGAGGGTCTGAATCAGAGGCTCAGGCGGTTTTGCGACCGTGTTGGCTGCAGATTCCTTGACTTGCGCCATAGGGTGGTGGGGTTTCGGGTTCCGCTGAATAGGTCAGGAGTTCACTACACTCAGCTGGCGGCTACACGGGTAGCGGAGGCTGTGTGGCGTGGAATGGGCGGTTTTTTTAGATTAGAAGGCCTCGGGAAAGTACGGGGTGAGCTGCAATCTCAAAGGGTGCATGGCAAATACAGGACGTGCTTGGATCAAGGAACAGTCGGAATTGTAGTTGTAAATTGTTGTAGTTGTTCTGGGAAAGTCCCCGAGCTACAAGCGCTAATAGAAAGCACAGAAGCTGAAATCGTTATGGGTACAGAAAGCCTGAAATAAGTTCTGCAGAAATTTTTACGAAGTCTCAGATGGTGTTCAGGAAAGATAGATTAGGCAGAATTGGTGGTGGAGTGTTTGTTTCTGTCAGTAGTGGTTTATCTTGTAGTGAAGTCGAAGTAGATACTCCGTGCGAATTGGTATGGGTGGAGGTTATACTTAACAGCCGAACTAAGTTAATAATTGGCTCGTTCTACCGACCCCCAGACTCCGATGATACACTTGCTGAACAGTTCAGAGAAAATTTGAGTATCGTAACAAGTAAATACCCCACTTATACTGTTATAGTTGGTGAGGACTGCAACCTTCCCTCGATATGTTGGCAAAAATACTTGCTCAAAACCGGTGGCAGGCAGAAAACATCTTCCGAGATTGTCCTAAATGCTTTCTCCGAAAATTATTTTGAGCAGTTAGTCCACGAACCCACGCGAATTGTAAATGGTTGCCAAATCACGCTTGACCTCTTAGCCACAAACAATCCAGAGCTAATAGAGAGCATCATGACTGATACAGGGATTAGTGATCACAAGGTCGTTGTAGCTAGGCTCAATACCGTTTCTACCAAATCCACCAGAAGCAAACGCAAAATAATTTTATTTAAAAAAGCGGATAAAGTGTCACTAGAAGCCTTCCTAAGAGACAATCTCCATTCCTTCCGAACTAACTATGCAAATGTAGACGAGATGTGGCTCAAATTCAAAGATATAGTAGCAACAGCAATTGAGAGATTCATACCTCATAAATTGGTAAGAGATGGAACTGATCCCCCATGGTACACAAAACAGGCCCGAACGCTGTTGCAGAGGCAACGGAAAAAGCATGCGAAGTGCAGAAGAACGCGAAATCCCGAAGATTGGCTAAAATTTACAGACGCGCGAAATTTGGCACGGACTTCAATGCGAGATGCCTTTAAAATAGGTTCCACAACGAAACATTGTCTCGAAATTTGGTAGAAAATCCGAAGAAATTCTGGTCGTATGTAAAGTACACAAGCGGCAAGACGCAGTCAATACCTTCGCTGCGCAGTTCCGGTGGTACTGTTACCGACGACTGTGCCCTTAAAGCGGAGTTCTTGAACGCAGTTTTCCGAAATTCCTTCACCAGGGAAGACGAATGGAATATTCCAGAATTTGAAACACGAACAGCTGCTAGCATGAGTTTCTTAGAAGTAGATACCTTAGGGGTTGCGAAGCAACTTAAATCGCTTGATACGGGAAAGTCTTCAGGTCCAGATTGAATACCGATTAGGTTCTTTTCAGATTACGCTGATACAATAGCTCCCTACTTAACAATCATATACAACCGCTCGCTCACCGATAGATCTGTACCTACAGATTGGAAAATTGCGCAGGTCGCACCAGTGTTTAAGAAGGGTAGTAGGAGTAATCCATCGAACTACAGACCTATATCATTGACATCGGTTTGCAGTAGGGTTTTGGAGCATATACTGTATTCAAACATTATGAATCACCTCGAAGGGAACCATCTATTGATACGTAATCAGCATGGTTTCAGAAAACATTGTTCTTGTGCAACGCAGCCAGCTCTTTATTCGCACGAAGTAATGGCCGCTATCGACAGGGGATCTCAGGTTGATTCCGTATTTCTGGATTTCCGGAAAGCTTTTGACACCGTTCCTCACAAGCGACTTCTAATGAAGCTGCGGGCCTATGGGGTATCGTCTAAGTTGTGCGACTGGATTCGTGATTTCCTGTCAGGAAGGTCGCAGTTCGTAGTAATAGACGGCAAATTATCGAGTAAAACTGAAGTGATATCAGGGAAGCGTCCTGGGACCTCTGCTGTTCCTGATCTATATAAGTGACCTGGGTGACAATCTGAGCGGTTCTCTTAGGTTGTTCACAGATGATACTGTAACTTACCATCTAGTAAGGTCATCCGAAGACCAGTATCAGTTGCAAAGCGATTTAGAAAAGATTGCTATATGGTGTGGCAGGTGGCAGTTGACGCTAAATAACAAAAAGTGTGAGGTGATCCACATGAGTTCCAAAATAAATCCGTTGGAATTCGATTACTCGATAAATAGTACAATTCTCAAGGCTGTCAATTCAACTAAGTACCTGGGTGTTAAAATCACGAACAACTTCAGTTGGAAAGACCACATAGACAATATTGTGGGGAAGGCGAGCCAAAGGTTGCGTTTCATTGGCAGGACATTTAGAAGATGCAAGTCCACTAAAGAGACAGCTTACACTACACTCGTTCGTCCTCTGTTAGAGTATTGCTGCGCGGTGTGGGATCCTTACCAAGTGGGATTGACGGAGGACATCGAAAGGGTGCAAAAAAGGGCAGCTCGTTTTGTATTATCACGTAATAGGGGAGAGAGTGTGGCAGATATGATACGCGAATTGGGACGGAAGTCATAAAAGCAAAGACGTTTTTCGTCGCGGCGAGATCTATTTACGAAATTTCTGTCACCAACTTTCTCTTCCGAATGCGAAAATGTTTTGTTGAGCCCAACCTACATAGGTAGAAATGATCATCAAAATAAAATAAGAGAAATCAGAGCTCGAACAGAAAGGTTTAGGCGTTCGTTTTGCCCGCGCGCTGTTCGGGAGTGGAATGGTAGAGAGATAGTATGATTGTGGTTCGATGAACCCTCTGCCAAGCACTTAAATGTGAATTGCAGAGTAGTCATGTAGATGTAGATGTAGAAAGAGTCAAAACTTCCAAAAGGGAACGCAAGAGTCATAATATGTGGTACTTGGGTAGAACAAATAGGAGGTAGGTCTGGAAGGCCCTTTCTTACACCTCGCTCTTGCAAATGGGCGTTGCTCCACGACACAGGCACAAAGTTGAATATATTGAACAGACGCGTCAGTAACCGGACGGACAGTCCATAATTTTGTTGAAAAAAAGACAAAAAAACTTGGGCACGAATCAGATTTGAACATGGATCTCCCACTTCCCAGTCCAATACCATGACTATATAACCACGACGCCATGGCTGCCGAAACTCCCTGGATGTTCCTCATATTGAGTTTTGACGGTTCAATGGTTCTATTTAGTTTCTTTTTTGTCACAGTTCAGTACATCTTCTTCCTGTTTTCATGCCTGATTTGTGCACCGTTTTTGGCGGGCTGTGCTCTGGGCCATCTTACCAGAAAATCTGTGGAGAAGGGGGGGGGGGGCGGTTCTGCGATGCGGAGGGGGGTGTCCCTTGCGAAAAAACGACGGTCAAAGTTTTCCAGCTACGTAATGCGCCTTTTATTGAGTAAACAGTTAAAGCGAAGCAATGGCATAGTGGCTGGTATCGCGGCGTGGTGGTGGTGGTAAGTTCTATAGGACCAAACTGCTGAGGTCATCTGTCCCATTGCGGTGTCATATTGTAGCGCCCCATATTCGAAACCCGATTATTATTGTAACTTTTGTTTTTCATTTATCGACCCATGGCTATAGAAGAATGTTTTCCACTGGCTTTTGGAATAACGTTGTCCTTATTTCAGAATATGAAGTTTGGAAGGTAGGAGACGAGGTACTGGCAGAATTGAAGCTATGAGAACGGGTTGTAAGTCGTGCTTGGGTAGCTCAGGTGGTCTAGTTGGCCTTCGGCTGTGCTGCGGTGAGGACGCGCTGTTTGTGTTCCTGCCGCGGAGCGAGCGCTCGTGTTGTTTACATAGTACTCGGCCGTTTCGCGCGTGCCGTACTCAGCATATAGATCACTATGGCGCACCAATGCAGAAAATCGACGCTCAAATTTACGTTCCGCAACGAATTTGCACGGCCCAAAGCACTCGAAGTCGAACGATTTCTACGAGAAGAAGTTAAAATCCCGGCGAGCGACATTCTCGGCATTCACTTGTCCATTGTGAGTAGTATCGTATATGTCAAGATCATCAACGACGCAACATGTGAACGGATCCTTCGGGACACGAAACAGGGCCTACGTTTCTGCCATGCTGATGGCAATGTGGGGACTGTGCACGTCGATTATTCTGGCATGGGACTTCGCACGATCAGAATTTTCGAACTTCCTTTCGAACTACCGGCGGAGGACGTCGTGACAGCGCTGCGCCCCTACGGCACGGTCCATGATCATATTGCGGAACGGCGTCCGCCAGGTCCGAATAGAACTTAAAAGACATGTACCTTCATATCTGACTATCGGTGGCTGCCGTGCCATCGTCATCTACGATGGGCAACCGAAGACCTGCTCTGGTTGTGGGAAGGAGGGACACCTCAGATCAGAATGTATGCAACGTCGAATCACGCAACTGCCGCCGGCTGAAGCGGACCCGCCATCGCAGCCGACGCTGCTTCCTGTGACTTATGCAGCAGCCCTCACGACAGCTACCACTTCACCACGACAGCCGACATCCACTGCTGTGTCGCGGCTCCATGCTCCAATACAGGGCGATGATGCCACACCCGTTCCACAAGCTACGGATTCAACTCCGATGCCGCCGCCTCCGTCGACGGATAACAACATACAGGAAGACAGCATGGCCGTCGATTCGCTTATTGTGCCTACGGCTGCCTTTGTGCCGGAACGTCGTGAATCTTTGCCATCGTCTGACGCAGAACAACACACCAGGAAGCAACGCTCTCCGAAGCGACGGAAGCGGAGGCGTAGAGCAACTTCCGAACGGGATGCGACACCGCCTCCAGAGGATGACGATTCCACCTTCAATGACGACGCTACCACAGAGGCAGCCGTCATTTGCTGCAGTGTGGCACCATCGAACGATACTGAGGACCAACCACATATATCTACAGTGGCACAATCGGATGCCGAGATGCAGGACAGATGCTGCCCACCACCTTCTGGAGTGCAAGCACCAATGCCGTGTCCTAAGGACGCTAGGGAAGCCGATCTTGCTTTCAGTTCCCCGACGTGGGCGGATGACCACGACGACGACGGAACCATGCAAGTTACGCCAACAGGGCCCACGGCGTTGGCGCCGGCTCTCTAGAACGGCCTGCAGGTGAGGTTTGGGGGGATGCGGAGGTGTCAATACAGTCAGAAGCGTCATAGGTAATTCCAGTCTTAATGAATAACTTAACACCTGCGGTTCGTCAACAAGCTTATCGTATCGCCACGCTTAACATCGACACGATACGAACGGCAGTGAAGATCCAGTTGCTGCGTGAGATGCTTCGTTCTTCGGATGTTGACATTGCCCTGTTGCAAGAAGTATATATAGCGGCCCTCCCCGTTTTCTACGGTTATGTGACATATGTGTCACCGGCGGACCGAAATGGCAGCGGTACGGCAATACTAGTGCGCGACGGAATTGCCATCGAAGAAGTGACTTACCTTCCGTCAGGAAGGGGGCTGGCGATCACAGCACTGGGCACGCGCATCATTAACATTTACGCTCCATCAGGAAGTGACCAACGCCGCGAACGATCGCTGTTCTACTCGGAGGATATCGCCCCCCTCTTTATCAGCAGCTTCGAGCAATATATCTTCGGCGGCGATTTTAACTGTGTGCTCCACCCCAAAGACCAAGTCGCACATTTCTCGACTTGTCAAGAACTTCGGCTCCTGGTTCGAGACCTGCTTCTCACCGACACGTGGGAGACAGTGCACGGTGACCGTCCGGGGCCGACATACCTTACTGGCTGAGTAGCCAGTCGCCTAGACCGCATTTATGTCTCACGAGCTCTAGCACCGGGAGTATTGGACGCCGAACGTTGGCCGCTTGCCTTCTCCGATCATAGCGCTTTCATATGCACACTCACTCTACAACAGCAGCGGATATGGCGCAGCCGAGGACCCTGGAAGCTGAATGTGGCACATCTTCAAGCCCCGGAATGCCGTCAGATTATCGCCAACACATGGCTGGATTGCGAACGTCGTCTTCCCCGATACCCATCGACTCTAGCATGGTGGGTGGACTGTGCAAAACCAGCTTTTCGGCGTGTGCTAACACAATTCGGAAAAGATACCGCAGCTTGGCATCGTCACACATTGGACTTTTATTACACGTTGCTTCGCGAACTCGACAGCCAACTACCATCTCCAAACCGACAAATGGAAAGCCGCCGAATTAAAGGTAAAATATTGTCTCTTACGAGGAAACGTTTGGAGGGGGTCGTAGTGCGATCGCGACGTCAAGACCGAGTGGAAGGAGAAAACCCGTCTATGCATCACATCGTGCTCGACAGCCGCCGACGCCGACAGCAGCTGATCACGGACCTCGTATTGCCAGGTGGTAGGGTCGTAACGACTCAGGCGGCGGTTACAGAAGCCTTCGCAGATCACTATCGCCGGTTTTACGACGAGGTGAATACAGAGGACGAGGAAGCGGACGATCGCGACCTACTGCAGCACGTGTCGCACACCGTCGACAACGCAGCAGCGGCGACGCTTTTAGGTGGAATTACACGAGACGACATCGAGGACGCGCTTAACAAGGGAGCACTCAACAAATCTCCCGGGCCAGACGGACTGCCGCTCGAGTTTTATCGTACTTTCCGCGATCTCATGATGCCCCGATGGATCATCATGTACCAAGAACTGATGACCCCTGGTTCCCACGTGCCACCTGCATTCGTGGAAGGTCTCCTTATACCGATACACAAGCCTTCCAGAGGTCGGACGGTCGAGGACTACAGGCCAATTACAATGCTCAACTCGGACTATAAAATCTTCGCCCGACTACTCGCCAGCCGCATAAAGAAGGTTCTGCCCCTGCTCCTCTCAATGGAGCAAACGACACAGGGTGGAGTGACCAACATGCAAACGGCAACCAGTGAATGCAGGGATTTAATAGCCATCGCCACATCCTGTCGCCTTCGAGCTGCTCTGATCTCTATTGATTTCGACCACGCCTTCGACAGAGTTCACCACAAGTTCCTTCTGTCCGTAATGACCCGCATGGGCTTCCCGCCTGACTTTATCGACATCTTTCAGCGCCTTTTCCGTTGAGCTGCATCCCGTGTACTGGTGAATGGACGGATTGCGGGTCCCTTTCCGATCCGACGGTCAGTTCGCCAAGGATGCCCACTCTCCATGATTCTTTACGCGATCGCACTCGAACCACTTGTCGGAGGGTTGAAAAACAGGCTCTCGGGCATTTCATTGAGGGATCATACCTTTCAGTGCAGAATATATGCTGATGACCTTCTATTACTTGTCCGATCTGATGACGAGGTACGCTCGGTGATACAATGGGTCAATCGCTATGGTTTGGCAGCGGGCAGCCTCATGAATGTGGCCAAGTCGGCAGCGATGCCCATTGGGAGAGGTCTACAGGAGGACGCTTTAGCCCCACTCCCACTAGTTAACAAGATCCGGTTCTTGGGCATAACATTTACACAGGATGTGCGCCGCACGGCTGCCATGAACTATGCACGATTACTACAGGCAATACGCACAGAAGTTCGCCGGAACTTACTTCGACGGATGGACCTCCTACAGCGAGTGGAATACCTCAACCTTCACGTGGCGACTAAGATGATCCACATGGCCCAGGTCCTACCGATATCGACAGCGATGGCACACAGACTGCAAGCAGCGTTTGGATATTACCTAACCGCCGGACACCTATTCAAAGTCCGCTACGAAACACTCACCCTCCCTCCGCTTGATGGCGGACTGGGACTTATAAATGTACGAGCGAGGGCTACAGCATTATACTTGTGCACAATGATGAAATTGTGGACCCACCAAGATGCTTCCCTTACGGGTCGTTTGTTAGAGGAATTGCTGCCGGCGTCTCTTATGCCACCTGTCACGGTTGCGCACATTACACCATCACTCTCGCACCTCTCGGCATTTATTCTTGAGTATAGTTACGTGCACCCAGACCTTCCCAACACTCGCACTCCCAAGGCGAGAGACTTTTACAGACTGCTGCTAAGGTCCACACCTCGCAATGTGATTGAGAGGAAGAGCCCTACGACCCTATGGCCTGCAGTGTGGAGAGCGGTCCAGAAGTCGTTCCTCCCCACGCGGGTACGAGCCGCGTGGTACCAGGTGGTGAACGGGAAGGTTGTAACACGACAAAGGCTGCACGCTATTGGGATGGCGGATTCCCCCCTTTGCCCACGTTGCCACCTCGTGGATACTGAAGAACACCGTTTAACATGTGGATCGGCGTTAGAGGTATGGCTGCTAGTGCAGAAGATCCTCGCCTGCTACCTCCGTATCGCGCCTCGCACAATTGAGCCACGGCTCCTCCTTTGTCCAGAGGATACTTATTTCCCACCTGCGAAGACTCACGCTCTCACATGGTTTAAAGGCATGTCCATATACTACCTCTTTTGAGATGAGGAGAAGATGGTGCTTGATTACTGGCAATTTCTCCAGGACAGTCATAGCACACTTGAGTGTACACCCCGATACCGACAACTATTTGCGAACTATTTGCGCAGTGTCTTCGATAACCCCCCTCACAGTTGGGGAGTACCGGGCAGAGGATGACCGCCTTCATGGGGCTCCACACGCTGCGAAATGTTGTACCAATTTGGAACATGAAATCTGTACGCAGATGGGCCATGCACCTGGAATGGCGTGCGGGATTTGGTTACATTTTTCTTTCTTTATTATCTATCATCACACTATTGGTTTCAAATTCTATTTCATAGTATAGAAGGAACTCTTGTTCTGGTGTTGCTACGGATGTACATTCTAATTTTGTTTGTCAAAAAAAAAAAAAAAAAGTGGTCAGCGCGACAGAATGTAAAAAAAAAAAAAGGTGGTAGAGCACTTGCCCGCGAAAGGCGAAGGTCCTGAGTTCGAGTCTCGGTCCGGCACACAGTTTTAATCTGCCAAGAAGTTTCGTTGTCCTTATTGTTCTACTAATTGTATGTCTGGTGAATGAATTAAAAAAAAAACAGCAAATGAATGGTGAAATTATACGAAATTGTTTTCGTCTAAATTTCAAGCGCCAGTTTTCGAAAAAGTGATCCGTTAGAGTGGTTTATCGTGAAATTATTGCCAACGCGTGAACTCATCAGATATTTTAACGAAATTTCTTTCCCCATGGAGATTCTTACGAAGAAACATTACAGTGGCAAACCTGCCTTCGCGCAATGCTCGTGGTGTTCGGAATTTGTGCGCTTCGAATGTGACTACGCTCGGTATCATCCAAGGGAGCGCCCCAAATATTCCTGAACAATAAACATAAAAATAAAATGAGAGAATTGATGTAGAAATGTAATATGAGAATTGTGGTGTACGTACTGTAAGACCTTCAGTACACACACTATCAGATCATTTGACTTGTCGCTCTAACGATGTAGGCGAGTGTCAGCAATATGTCTCGTGGTCTTATCGTGGCATGTTTATCTTCTACCGTTAGGTCAGACGGTAGAAAAGCCACTTGCATGCTTAGAGTAGCAGATTGACGGTGACCAACTTTAAACAGAACTGGATTAATTTTCAAACACATTTATTAAAATAATAACAAGCATAAAAATTACTTAACTTGGTTCTGGATGCTATTTACAATTGACAATCTGAAGTTCCTTTGGTATTGGCACGTTAATCTTATTCTCACATATATCTCTGATACTTGACAAAAGTGTCTATACATTTATCTTCAGGAATATGGTAATCTTACTGGGCGCAGACTGAAACTTGACTATAGACTGGTACAGACACATGTAGAACTCGGACAGACTGGTACAGACTGGTGCAGACAAATGCATACTGACTAATCGGAGGTCTGTACACTCGTTATAATAACTCGCACGTTCATGTGTCACTGCACGAGTGTGATCCGCGAGGAGAAAAGGTTCTACGTTAGCAGCAATCTCATTGGCTGTGTTACGTATTAATACGCGGATTGGCGGAAGCAGAATTTGGTCCGTCTCTATGGCAGCGCCATCTTGTAGTGCGGAGAAGGACAAGCGCTGCGTCTGCGCTGTTGTGCTTAGCGGGGCGCGCTCTAGTGGGAAAGTTGTGTACGCACTGACTACGCGAAACTATATACACAACAAGAGTACGAAAATTTAAAATTGTTGTAGCCCCTGAAAAATTACACACACACACACACACATACACACACACACACACACACACACACACACACACACATATATATATATATATATATATATATATATATATATATATATATATATTAGTGAAGAAAAATCGCGCACTCGGAGTTTGTAGCGCTATTCCTCGCATACTAGCAATACAAAAATGTGTGTCACAAAATTTCGTCCTGCACATTTTTCTGGCAGTAATTGGGCGTTAAAGATTGGCAATTTGGCAACACTGTATGCTAACCCAAAACGCTGTCCATTGCACCAACTGTACAGTACTACTCCCATATGCTAACAGAGGTAGTTGGGGTATGTGTGATTACAGTGTTGCCAGTTTGCCAATCTTTGACGTCTGTTTACTGCCAGAAATATGCTCAGGATCAAATTTTGTGACAGATATTTTTGTTTTGGTAGTATGTGAGGAATCGCGTTGCGAAGTCCGACTGCGTAAATTTTTCTTTGCCCTGCGTACCATAATAAACGAGTGCTTCTCATTCTGAAATCCAGTTGTAGTTTTACACTTAGTACAAGGCCTTGAATCCGCTAGCCTGATAGGAAACACTGGTGTAGTAACCTTCTACGGACTTGGATAGATAAATGAAAGAAATAAAAATAAAATGAAATAAAGTAAAAACAATCATCGCGTTTCAAACACGCGACAAAAAAGTGAGAAGTCACGACGCTAGTCACTGTGCCACCATTTCGGCTGAGATAATTGCCCGCTAAAAGGCACATAAAGTACTTCGAAAACTTTGACCGTCGCTTTATCTGAAACGGCCGAGTATCTACGGTTAAGCCGGGACACGTGTTCGCTTTTTTCCCTCCCCTTCCACTGAGCGAAGTTTCTGGGAAACCGGATTGTTGCACGCGCCGTGTTCTCCTCGTTAGGTCGGCGCTCCACGCTTCGAAAGCCAGTTACGAACCGGGCTCCGAGCAACCAACAGGCGCCCTAAGTCTCCCTACGAATCCCCGATGCGGATCCCTGCCTGCCACTGCCCGCCGAGGTGTCGCCTCGGACTCGCCGTGAGCCACGTCCGCCGCTGCACTTTCGCAGCCGCTCCGAGGGCCCCGCATCGCAGGATTTGCCAACGAGCTCAGCGCCTCCTAGGACTGTGTCGTAGTTAGTCTTACTTGCTTTTCGAGGCAATGCTGTTCTCAAGTTGTGAACCCATTATTGTCAGAAGTTGTATTTAGTCTGGCTCTTGTCATAAACAGTTGTTATTTCAAGTAGCGCAAAAAAAGTGTGTGAAATCTTATGGGACTTAACTGCTAAGGTCAGTCCCTAAGCTTACACACTACTTAACCTAAATTATCCTAAGGACAAACACACACACCCATGCCCGAGGGAGGACTCGAACATCCGCCGGGACCAGCCGCACAGTCCATGACTGCAGCGCCGAAGACCACTCGACTAATCCCGCGTGGCAAGTAGTGCATTTCAATGCTCCAGTCACTCAGTACGATGATAATTCGCAACCAGTCGTTGAATTCCTCGAAGGTAGAAGTCCGCATCTTGGTCACGGAGCCAATCGAGAACCGCTGTGTGAACGTCTTCATGGTTAGAAAATCTCGTTCCGCCCAGATTTTCCTTCAGTTTGCTGAAAAAATTATCTAGACATTGTCGCCTGAGGTCGATATCGGTAGTCTTCCTTCTCGATCAGCCGATCAGCGGCCGTGGTCAAATCGTTGGCACAATTTCATACGGTTAGACTCGACAATAGGCAACGGCCTTGCCGCAGTGGATACACCGGTTTCCGGGAGATCACCGAAGTTAAGGGCTGCCGGACGTGGTCGCCACTTGGATGGGTAACCATCCAGCCCACCATGCGCTGTTGCCATTTTTCGGGATGCACTCAGCCTCGTGATGCTACTCGACCGAATAGTAGCGGCTTCAAAAAATGGTTCAAATGGCTCTGAGCACTATGGGACTTAACTACTGTGGTCATCAGTCCCCTGGAACTTAGAACTACTTAAACCTAACTAACCTAAGGACATCACACACATCCATGCCCGAGGCAGGATTCGAACATGCGACCGTAGCAGTCGCGCGGTTCCGGACTGCGCGCCTAGAACCGCTAGACCACCGCGGCCGGCAGTAGCGGCTTCGGTCAAGAATACCGTCATAACGACCGGAAGAGCAGTGTGCTGACATGACGCCCCTCCTATCCGCATCCTCCACTGAGGATGACACGGCAGTCGGACTGTCCCGATAGGCCACTCGTGGCCTGACGACGGAGTGCTTTTTTAGACTCGACAATGCATTTGGGCCGGCCGGAGTAGCCGAGCGGTTCTAGGCGCTACAGTCTGGAATTGCGCGACCGCTACTGTCGCAGGTTCGAATCCTGCCTCGGGCATGGATGTGTGTGATGCCCTTAGGTTGGTTAGGTTTACATAGTTCTAAGTTCTAGGGGTCTGAAGACCTCAGAAGTTAAGTCCCATAGTGCTCAGAACCGAGCAATGGATTTGGTTCAAATACCGCCAGAATTTCACGGTGAAACTGTGTACATTTTAAACTTCTTGCACACGAGAATCGTACACTACCTGATCAAAAGTATCCGGACACCTACCAGTGGACATTAATACTGGGTGTGTCGACCATCGCCTTCATGACAGCTTTAACTCCGCTGGATACACTTTCAGTGGTACTTACTAAGATCTGCAACAACCATATTTTCAGGGATAGCTTGCCGTAAGACAACGAACAGATTATTTATTGTGTGATACGGACAACATTTTAGAAGTATTAAAAATAAATTTAAAAAAATTAATATCTTCGTTTACGCAACTTTCTAGACTTATACTGATGAGCCAAAACATTGACCACTGCCCACTTCGAGGTCGTAAGCTGCCTGGTGGAGATAAAGGCGCCGGCAGCGGTGGCCGAGCGGTTCTAGGCTCTTCAGTCCGGAATCGCGCGACTGCTACGGTCGCAGGTTCGAATCCTGCCTCGGGCATGGATGTGTGTGATGTCTTTAGGTTAGTTAGGCTTAAGTAGTTCTACGTTCTAGCGAACTGATGACCTCAGATGTTAAGTCCCATAGTGCTCAGAGCCATGTGAACCATTTTTTGAGATGAGATCACGTGAAGCGGTAAGAGGAGTACCCGATGATCAGAAAGGCAGTATAAATTTGAAAACTTAATAAACCACCGAATAGTGTAGATAGAAAGGTAAAAATTGACACACATGCTTGGAATGACATAGGGTTTCATTAGAACAAAAAAAAAAGCAAAGTTCACAAAATGTCCGACGGATGGGGCTGGACAGCTAAACTGCTACCGTGACGGGTGAGAGGTACGCCGATATGTTACAGAATCGCATCATCCTCAGCCTGGCTGATAAACACCTGCTGGAACGTACGATTTTTATGCAGGATGGTGCTCCACCCCATATTGCTAGACGCGTGAAAGATCTCTCGCGCGCGTCGTTTGTTGGTGATCGTGTGCTCAGCTGCCACTTTCGTCATGCTTGGCCTCCCAGGTCCCCAGACCTCAGTCCGTGCGATTATTGGCTTTGGGGTTACCTGAAGTCGCAAGTGTATCGTGATCTACCATCTCTAGGGATGGTGAAAGACAACATCCGACGCCAATGCCTCACCATAACTCCGGAAATGCTTTACAGTGCTGTTCACAACATTATTCCTCGACTACACCTATTGTTGAGGAATGATGGTGGACATATTGAGCATTTCCTTTAAAGAACATCATCTTTGCTTTGTCTTACTTTGTTATGCTAATTATTGCTATTCTGAGCAGCTGAAGCGCCATATGTCGGATATTTTTTGAACTTTTGTATTTTTTTGGTTCTAATAAAACCCCATGTCATTCCAAACATGCGTATCAATTTGTACCTCTCTATCTACGTTATTCCGTGATTTATTCAGTTTTCAAAATTATACTGACTTTTTGATCACCCGGTATATGAGCGGAGCAGAGAGGCAAATGGGGAATCATTCTAGCGATGATGAGAGGCGCCAATGCGGAAATCTGACTTTGCCTCAGAGCGAGCGTCTCGAAAGCTGGTCGGCTGTTCGCTTGCTACTGTCATGAGCATCTGTGGAAAGTGGTTGAAGAATGCTGAAACCTCGAGCAGGCGACAAGAAATTGGATGTCCGTATCTCATCACAGAACATAGGGACCGGAGGCTTGCCCGCTCTCTAAAGCAGGATAGGCGGCGATCTGTGGCAGATATGACGAGAAAGCGCAGTGCTGGCACAGACACAAGTGTTTTGGAGCACACCGTTCAGGGCACAGTGTTGAACATGGTGCTCCGCAGCAGAGGACTCCTACGTGTTCCCATGTTGACACAACAACATCGTCAATTATGACAACACAGGGGACAAGATCATCGAGATGGGACGGCGGATCAATGGAAACAAGGAGATTAACGTCTGACGTCTCGTCGACGACGATATCGTCAGATGAATCCCGTTTATACACTCCTGGAAATTGAAATAAGAACACCGTGAATTCATTGTCCCAGGAAGGGGAAACTTTATTGACACATTCCTGGGGTCAGATACATCACATGATCACACTGACAGAACCACAGGCACATAGACACAGGCAACAGAGCATGCACAATGTCGGCACTAGTACAGTGTATATCCACCTTTCGCAGCAATGCAGGCTGCTATTCTCGCATGGAGACGATCGTAGAGATGCTGGATGTAGTCCTGTGGAACGGCTTGCCATGCCATTTCCACCTGGCGCCTCAGTTGGACCAACGTTCGTGCTGGACGTGCAGACCGCGTGAGACGACGCTTCATCCAGTCCCAAACATGCTCAATGGGGGACAGATCCGGAGATCTTGCTGGCCAGGGTAGTTGACTTACACCTTCTAGAGCACGTTGGGTGGCACGGGATACATGCGGACGTGCATTGTCCTGTTGGAACAGCAAGTTCCCTTGCCGGTCTAGGAATGGTAGAACGATGGGTTCGATGACGGTTTGGATGTACCGTGCACTATTCAGTGTCCCCTCGACGATCACCAGTGGTGTACGGCCAGTGTAGGAGATCGCTCCCCACACCATGATGCCGGGTGTTGGCCCTATGTGCCTCGGTCGTATGCAGTCCTGATTGTGGCGCTCACCTGCACGGCGCCAAACACGCATACGACCATCATTGGCACCAAGGCTGAAGCGACTCTCATCGCTGAAGACGACACATCTCCATTCGTCCCTCCATTCACGCCTGTCGCGACACCACTGGAGGCGGGCTGCACGATGTTGGGGCGTGAGCGGAAGACGGCCTAACGGTGTGCGGGACCGTAGCCCAGCTTCATGGAGACGGTTGCGAATGGTCCTCGCCGATACCCCAGGAGCAACAGTGTCCCTAATTTGCTGCGAAGTGGCGGTGCGGTCCCCTACGGCACTGCGTAGGATCCTACGGTCTTGGCGTGCATCCGTGCGTCGCTGCGGTCCGGTCCCAGGTCGACGGGCACGTGCACCTTCCGCCGACCACTGGCGACAACATCGATGTACTGTGGAGACCTCACGCCCCACGTGTTGAGCAATTCGGCGGTACGTCCACTCGGCCTCCCGCATGCCCACTATACGCCCTCCCGCATGCCCACTATACGCCCTCGCTCAAAGTCCGTCAGCTGCACATACGGTTCACGTCCACGCTGTCGCGGCATGCTACCAGTGTTAAAGACTGCGATGGAGCTCCGTTTGCCACGGCAAACTGGCTGACACTGACGGCGGCGGTGCACAAATGCTGCGCAGCTAGCGCCATTCGACGGCCAACACCGCGGTTCCTGGTGTGTCCGCTGTGCCGTGCGTGTGATCATTGCTTGTACAGCCCTCTCGCAGTGTCCGGAGCAAGTATGGTGGGTCTGACACACCGGTGTCAATGTGTTCTTTTTTCCATTTCCAGGAGTGTAGTTAAACCAGGTCGATGGTTGTGTTCAGATACGCCGTCATCTAGGCGAACGGCTGCTCGGTACATGCAGCGCGCCACGGACGCAGGCCGGTGGGAGCAGGGTCAGTTATGGGGACATTCACCTGAGCTTCCATTATGACTTTCGGTTGTAATCGAAGGCACCATGACAGCTGTGGACTACGTGAACATTATTACGGACCACCAGTAACGCCAAATGGTTGATATCTTCTTCAACATCGATGGCATCTTCCAGCAGGATAACTGTCCGCGTGACAAGGCCACAATCGTGCTGCAGTGATTTGAGGAGCATGATAGTAAACTCATGTTGACATCTCGGCCATTAAATTCGGCTTACCTGAATCCGAAGAAACCCAACCAGGACGTTTTCGGTCGCCAGCTCAGCGCCCACAAACCAACCGCTCATAAATTACGGGATGTGTGTGACGTGTGCGCAGGCATCTGGTGCCACAAACCTCTGAAAACCGATTAAATACTTGCTGAATCCATGGCGCGTAGAATCACTGCTGAACTGCGTTCCGAAAGTGGACCAACACGCTTTTAAGTACGTGGTTCAAATGGCTCCAAGCGCTATGGGACTTTACATCGGTGGACATCAGTCGCCTAGACTTAGAAATACTTAAACCTAACTAACCTAAGGACATCACACACATCCCTGCCCGAGGCAGGATTCGAACCTGCGGCCGTAGCGGTCGCACGGTTCCAGACTAAAGCGCCTAGAACCGCTCGGCCACAACGACCGGCGTATAGCGAGTCAATTCACACTGAAACGTCCTCATGTAATGTAGACCAGATAGTTTGTATCCATGTTTCGCAAATTCAATTTCCTTTTACCTAAGAATTTATACTTATATTTTCGTTAGTTCTCTCTTCTTTTTTTTTACGATATGCATTTCATGAATTTTATTAATTTTTTTTCACTGAATTCTTGCTTCTTCTGTTTTTACGAAGTACGTTTTATGTAATTGTACAAATGCTTTTTTTCACTGATGCCCTTTCATGTATTTCTCTTGTAGAGCCTTAGAGAATGGCGTAACACTGAAACGCGTTAAGCAGTACAAAATCAATAGTATAGTGGCCAGGACTAAACCAGTTTTTGAGTCCATTAAAAATGGCCGCGTCATTTCGCAAAGCATTTATGCATTTTGCTGTTGCAATTGTAATGGGGCTTTGAATAAACACATGAATAGGATTCGACTCACAGTTCCTTAAGAATTAGCCGGAAGCCAAGTTGTCGAACTCTGTGGCGTTGCTGTTGACGACGAGTATATAAGTTGTTCTGCTTCACAACCTGTCTCTAATGATATCGTCGTCGACGAGACGTCAGACGTTAATCTCCTTGTTTTTGCTTTATACTTGTCGAAATCCAGACAACGAACACGCCTGACAATTCCGATCGCATTATCTGACGAAAACACCTAGGCCAGATGCCAAAATATTCTGCAAAGTTAAACCCATAACGATGTCTTTTGTCACACGCTTCAAAAATCACGTAATTGTGCATTTGCTACAATCTACTATTATTACAGAGGTAGTGGATGACATTGTAGAGCAGCAAATGAAACTTCAAACATGTCACATGCGGCCCAACTGAACGTTCAGAAGCCAGTCAGCAGCGTTGATTTCGATTTCGATTGCCTCTTTTATTAAGGGAGCTGTCGACGTTTTGCGCTAGACGTCACTGCAGTAGCACTGTATGCATGTGCCTTCTACATCTACGTCAATATTACGCAAATCACTTGATGTATGGCGGAGGGTACTTCTGCTACCAATAACTTACCCCCCTACCCCGTTTCTCTCGCAAATGGCACGTTGCAGGAGTGACTGTCGGTAAGCCTCTGTATTACCTGTAGAGTTGCAAAACTACCGGAAGCTACCAGAAACGAGCGTAGACTAAGTTAAATTTCCTAGCAGCCTTGGTCTGTTAAGATCATAGCCCCGTTACTTCTACGTTAGCTGTGTTCCTTGCGTATCCGACGTTACCTCATTTCGATCGCTTTGTTTGCGTCTTAGCAGATTCCCGTAAAGACCGGAAGCGGTGAACCGTCTAGAAACTGAGTGAGAATATATATAAAGGGCCGCCAAACGTACGGAACATTTGTATTCTACATAGCTATCCTCTTGTCTGTTATTTATAAATAAACAGTATTTATAACATTAATTCAGGTCTCGCTTCCAACGCCCGGGTTCCCGGGTTCGATTCCCGGCGGGGTCAGGGATTTTCTCTGCCTCGTGATGACTGGGTGTTGTGTGATGTCCTTAGGTTAGTTAGGTTTAAATAGTTCTAAGTTCTAGGGGACTGATGACCATAGCTGTTAAGTCCCATAGTACTCAGAGCCATTTGAACCATTAGTTCAGGTTTTATTAGAAAATTGATTTTCAATGTGAAACAGAGGGTTGTTGCAGCAAAAATATAGAAAGCAATACAGATTTCTCATGTAACGCTAGAAAAGATTATTTCCTCAAAAAGAAGGCAAAATTAAAAAAAAAAACACAGAACAAAAGCCTATAAAACATCGCCGCAATACTTCGCCGAGCTTGTACAATGATTCTGTTTTTCTTATGACTAACTTTCGCTCTTTAGTAACAGGAAACTCTTGCCTTTGGTCGTGATGAAGAACGTTCCATAATATATTAATTATAGGAACTAGAGTGGTCAACTCCATTGTTCTACCGATTTTATTTCCTGACTGCTTCGAAGGACACTTTATTTTAAATTTTACTGAAAATATTCAAATAGCTCTGAACACTATGGGACTTAACAGCTGATGTCATCAGTCCCCAAGAACTTAGAACTACTTAAATCTAACCAACCTAAGGACATCACACACATTCATGCCCGAGGCATGATTCGAACCTGCGACCGTAGCAGCAGCGCGGTTCCGGACTGAAGCGCCTAGAACCGCTTGGTCACAGCGGCCGGCCTTACAATACTGCGTCGTCCATTTAACCCTGGTCTGGATTTTACATCAACTGATCGTGAACAATCTTGTCCGTTATTTACTACGTCTGTTTTTTCTTACTTTGGCTGTAAACAGTATTTATTTTTATTTTTGCCCCATTTTTCTACTCACATGTATACGTGAGAAAGCAGCTCTAAGCTGCGAAACTGGTCGTTTCAATAGAGGATCATTGAATAGTTGTTGCGGTTCTTTTTGTATTAAGATCATTTAATAAGGCTTCGATCTGACAGCGTCAACGGTCTCTGAGATAGGACAAGTCTGGTTAGATGTGAGTGAGCACTATAATTAAGTAGATGTGACCAATGCGTTGTATATGATACTGAGCGATGCTTTCAAGATCTAGCACACTCTTCTCACTGTAGGTAGAGGAACTTCCTTCCAGCTTAGCGAAGTGAGACATATCGCTGAAAACATTATTCCATTGTAGTAAGATAATTAAATGGACTCCTCGAGAATCCATGGGGTCCAGGGAGCCATTCAGCTCTTGAAATTCACTGTGATTGATGGAGCTGGGTCTGAGGTACCCGCATGTACGTCAGCGGCGTCTTACATGTGGTTAACAATATTCCAAGATTTTAAACATGGCTGAAACAGCAACTGTTGAAATTCTTCACGATGAAGGATGACAGCCAAACCAGTTGCAAGATAAAGATTTATTAAACTTCTGGACCAACGTTTCGGTATATATAAGTATACCTTCATCAGAAGTAAAAAAAAAAAAAAAATCCTGGACAGGAAAACACTTTCATTAGCAAAACCTTAACATCGGAAATGATTTTTTTTTCTTTATTGTGATTTTGTTCACCTTACACAAGGCGGGCTGTCAGCAGCTGAGTACGCCGCTCTTCAGCCTTGAGGTTTACAATAAGTAATACATAGAGGGGGCACAGTGAATACAATCAAAACGGCGGGCAAAACAATGTAGACAATAAAAAACAAAAAAACATGGAGCCGTTCACGCTGGACGAGAAAACATCACTGACACTAGTTGACACGGCTCACAAAACATTGATGCATCGGAAATGAGAAACACTAAAGCTTAAGTAACAGTGAAATTAACTGAGCAATATAGGCACAAAATCTTTTAGTTACTTACTAAAATTACATCATACAGTGGAGATTAATAAAACAATTGTGCCAAAGGCGTCGTCAATAATTACGACATCTTCTCCATTTGTACAACATGATTATGGGTACAGGGTCAATGCGAACAGTTTAGCACCAGTACTTCGCCTATGAACTATCGAGACGAGAGTGTGAAAACATTAGGGCAGATGGTTTCGCCGAGAGAGGGCACTTGTGGTATGTGCCATACACTCGCACATATTAAAATCCATGGATACATACATAAGCGCATCAAAATTATTAAAAGTTGTGCTAATTCAATTAACAATATTAACAATATTAAGGACAGATGCTCTGGCAAACTTCCGTGCGCGGAGTGTTTCTCAATTTGATTGTGATAAGGTGGGTGCATATTGCGTACTGACAGTTATTCAGCCCCCACCCTCACCTACCTTGGCCTCACCATTGACCGTCACCTCACCTGGATCCCTCATCTCCGCTCCATCCAATCCAAAGCCCACAACCGCCTCCGACTCCTCAAACTCCTATCTGGCCGGACATGGGGGTTGCACCCCTCTACCACCCTCCACACCTACAAATCCTTAATCCGTCCCATCCTCTGTTATGCCAGTCCTGCCTGGATATCTGCCCCCCCCCCCCAAATTCTATAAGTCCCTCCAGATCCTTGAGCGTCATGCACTCCGCCTCGCTTCCGTATACGCCTCCCGCCCCCACGCGGATCCTCTATGATCTCATTCCTTTCCCCCATCTGCTCCTCTTCCTCGAACATATCCGCATCCTCTACACCTCCTGCCGCCTTGAACCCCCTCACCCCCTGGTTGCTCCTCTCCTCTCCCATCCCCGCCCCCTGCCACGTCTTCACTGTTGTATCCCCCCTACCCTCCATCTCTACACCCTACATCTCCTTTCCCAAGGTGGCTTCCATCAACTCCCCCTCCCAGTTGGTGCCCTCTCTCCCTCCATTTATCCCTCCTATCAACTCTGATATTCACCCCCCTCCTTTCCTCCGTTCTTTCCCTGGGCTCCCTCTTCCTCCCACCTTCCATCCTGTGTTTTCTCCCCGCCTACCTTCTCCCTATCTCCCCCCCTTGAGTCCTTTTGTACTCTCCTCCTCTGCCTTCCCCACTCCCTGGCACGTCTTCTCAGCACCCCCCCCCCCCACCACCCCTCTTACAGATCCTATCTTCCATTGGCTCCTTTCCCCCTCCCCATTCACTTTTCCTCTCCTTCCCCCCCTTTTTTTCCCGTCGTCTGACCAGTTTCCCCCCACCTGCGCTTGGGTGTGGTATGTCATATTTGTGCCAACTTTTTAGTGCGGTGTTTAAGTGAGTGTTCAGTGTTGTGCATCTTTCCACAGTGTTGCAAACAGAAATCATGCTGTCGCTGGGTGTGCATTTTATATCTCTTGCGAACAGAACCCAGACTGTCACCGTGTTTTTTAATTGCCTGTCTATTATTTTTCTGCTTCCTGTGTATTTTATTAGCGTCATCACCCTGTGTTTTATGTTTTAAGCTCCAGAATTTTCTGCCATTTTACCTTTAAGTCACCGATTTTATCGCCAACTGTTATTATTTTTTCTTCTCTTCATCTTTTTAAACCAAATTCCGTGGGCTGAAGAGCGGCGTAATAAGCTGCTGCCAGCCCACCCCCTTAAGGGGGAATCGAAACTCAATAAAAAAAAAAAAGTTATTCAGCCTTTCAAGTGAAAACCAGTCTTCAGTTTTTCTGTCGGTTGACTCATGTATTCACTCGTTCATTCCACTGAAACCATTCTTGAGTGGTTTAGTTGACTGGGGTACTCAGTTATTCTTGTGAGTGGAACCAGTCTGTGTAGTAATTTCATTAGATGAAGTAAAGAAGTGGTATACAATACAATACAAACCGGGTACATATACCCTAGAGGGATCCCCCTCGCCCCCCCCCCCCCCCAACCCGCACCGCAGCTATAACCAAAGACAATGAATGACATGGGTACATGGGTACGCCAAAGTTCGAATAAGCAATACATATATTTATCATTCTTTTCACCAATCAAAACTGATAAATACATTTCTGTGTATAAAACTGTTCCAGGTGCAGTTACCACATACATAACTAATAAAAGAAAGAGCTTCATCCAGCTCACTGTGAGTACAAAGTTGCGCAAGCGTAAAAGTGATCTTAGGGGTAAATGAAGAAGAAAGGAATATTGCTAAATTTTGCGACTGTTTGCATTCCGTTTTACTGACAGGGTGTGAGTGACGTCCCTTAATTAATTATAAATAAAAATTAGAAAGTGTCTGACGCCTGCGTCGCACACTCTCCATTTCGGCGTCCTGCAGGGCCAGGGGAGCAGACAGTGGGAGGAGATAGTACGTCCCAGCATACTCCACTCGCCCCGGCAACCGCGCCACCTCCTCGCACCGGCTGTTTTCCTGTGCTTGGCCCCAGCAGGGGGCGCGCACCGGCTCGCCGCTCCCCACGCAAAGAGGTTGAAAAGTAAATCACTCAAACCCTTAAGGCTGAGTGGAAAACATTCATATAACGGACGTAGCCCATAGAGTATGTATATCTATGGAGTGAGTGATGTCTGCTGCACGTGTTCTCTACATCAAACCAGACTAGTCACGTGATGTTGGGACGACGCTGCTTGTCTTCTACATTTTGTGATAACAGCGAAATTTCAATATTAGACTTATTCGTTTTATATATCGTTTTTTTTCACTTTTCTACTCGTTATAGCAACAGCTGTGGTGAAATACTGGCGTTGCTACGGATGTAAAGAGAAGTATGTCAAAGGAGGACCAGTTAGTTACTTTTCATAGTACAACAAATGTCATATTGATATGAGGAACTTTGTATGTCGAAAAATATCTGGATACGGATGTATAAAGTCTTGTATTGCAGAGATAACTGCTGTGATTTTATGGTCATATGTTTATGAGACAAGTGCTAGATAAATTTGAAAGTGTGTTTAAGTAAACTTCCAGACAGTTATACATATTGATGCTATGTTTATACGCAGATGACATATGTACATGACAGTCTGATTAATTTCCTTCAATTCATGCAGGTTCTCAAACTCTTGTGTGTATCTTAAAATACATATTTCTGCATAAGACAGTTTCCCATACAGTGTCATTTTAACATAATTAAAACAACATATTCGAAAATATTAATCAGTGCAAGAGCAAACACTATATATATTGTCGTCTGTCATTTCTTTTAATACTGCAAAATTTGTCCATTGATCTCTTTATTCTTTACTTTTTCATTTTATTTATTTTCCTTTTTGTGTGTAGCGTATGGTTCTACTTTTCCAATGAGATGAAAAATGTAATAGATATTTTACTTGTCTATGAAGCAGAATGTAAGTAAAGAAAAATTGAAATAATAATGGACAAGCAGATGGTGAAATTGCTTACAATATTTTCTGTACAGTTTCATGGTGCCAAATGCGTTGTTTTTTCATGACACTTCGACATCGTTTACAGTGTGATTGTAACGTAATTAATTAGAACAGAGATTCTATAATGTGAATAAGTGCAATAGAAAACGTAAAAAAATTATTGTTGGCTGTCACTTCTTATCCCGTTACCGAAAAAACATAATTAAAATGAAATCGGAGCTATGATACTGTGGCAAAAAGCACAATACCGCTGCTCTTCACATCTTTAAGCCACCGTCATCAATTCCTGGCGTGAAATTGTTAAGATGTCTGTAAAATGCGAATACAAAGTTTCACGGTACTTCTGAATGTGAGCTATCTGTAGCAGAGAAGTAATAACAATCAACATGGACTAAGCGCTAAACCGGTTGAAACGCACCGTTGCAAAATCACGGGACTTGGAGCTGCAGGAGATGTTAGGAGAGTGTTCTCGTTCTGCGCAGCCAAATGCTCATTCCACAGATATTAAACTCTTTGACGTAGCCGACAGAAAATTGTGACAATCGGTTGCTCCAAATTAAGTTAAACCACTCAAACCTGGAGAGGGACGAGGCCGTAGACTACTTTCATTCGGTTGTGTCATTAAACTGAAAAAACCAACTGAACGAAAAAAAAACCGAATGTCCAATTGCTTGTTGAAAATATTCGGTTGTACGATCTCTAAGCGTCGACTCATTAAATCGATTAGAATGATCTTCACGTTCCTTTGCAACCGCACTGGATCTTCTGAAATCGTGTTTTGATTTTGTTCCTCATTGATTAAGTGACGTCATTATTTGCGCAGCTTCTATGTTTTGATACGTCCTCTGTATACATGCGAGACCGTTTTTCCCTTACTTTCTAATAGATACCGCAGTTTGACCTTGACATTTTCTTTGGTACCGCGAATTAACAGGCGTCAGCTTGGTAACCTTGTTCTTGTGACACTACGCAATAGGAAAGGCGTGCCTGTGTCGAACTGATGTAAATTACTGCGTGATACAGTATCTGACATTCTCCTTTATACTAAAGAAATGATATCTCTCTCTCTCTCTCTCTTTCTGTGTGTGTGTGTGTGTGTGTGTGTGTGTGTGTGTGTGTGTTTCGTGCGCGCGTACGCCGACTGCACAGCGAATTTTATGTTTCTAACTGCTTTTGACAATCTTATTCTCTACGAATTACGAGTAACTTAGATTGCAAAGGTCACACAGATAATGTTGTGGGGAAAGCAAACCATAGACTACGATTTATTGGCAGAACGCTGAGAAAATGCAAAAGGTCTACTAAAGAGAACTACACCACTCTTGTTCGCTATCTTGGGAGTGACGGAGGACATCAAAAAAGTTCAAAGAGGGGCAGCTCGTTTTGTATTATTTGAAATAGAGGACAGAGTGCTACGGACATGACACGTGAATTGGGATGGCAATCCTTAAAACAAAGGCGTTTTTGGGTGCGGCAGGATCTCCTCGTGAAATACCAATCACCAACTTTCTCCTCAGATTGTGAAAATATTCTGTTGGCGCCCATCTATATAGGGAGAAATGATTATCATGATAAAATAAGACAAATCAGAGTTCGCACAGAAATGTTTAAGTGCTCGTTTTTCCCGCGCGCCGTTTGAGAGAGAACGGTAGAGAAATAGCTTGAAGGTGGTTCGATGATGCCTCCTCAAGGTATTTAGTTGTGAATTGCAGACTAATCGTGTAGAATTTAGATGAAGGGGACTGGTTCGTTAACACAAGGAGAAATCTTGAAAAATTGGTCATTTAGCTCAACAGTGTAAGTCAAAGAATAAGAGTTGTAAGCCCACTGTGGTGTCACCGCCAGACACCACACTTGCTAGGTGGTAGCCTTTAAATCGGCCGCGGTCCGTTAGTATACGTCGCACCTGCGGGTAGCCACTATCAGTGATTGCAGACCGAGCGCCGCCACACGGCAGGTCTAGAGAGACTTCCTAGCACTCGCCCCAGTTGTAGAGCCGACTTTGCTAGCGATGGTTCACTGACAAATTACGCTCTCATTTGCCGAGACGATAGTTAGCATAGCCTTCAGCTACGTCATTTGCTACGACCTAGCAAGGCGCCATTATCATTTGTTATTTATCTTGTGATGTATGTACCGTCAGACCGATATTCTCCAATTATGGACTAAAGTTAAGTATTCCAGAATCTACGTACCTTTTTTGCTAGTATAATTACTTTACCTGTTCCAGACCTCACGCCAGCCTGCGTGAGCTTAAACGCGTGCCTTTCGGCTGCCTCCTAGTGGCTTGGCTGTCTTCCCAAGTCACAACACCCACGTAATGCTCAACACCTTTGATGAGATATTTTGGGAGCTATTTGATATATGAATAATAGTTTTTGGTCGAACACTTTTTTGCTGAATTGTATTTTGTGTAGCAAGTGAAATAAATCGTGTTAATTATTTATGTACAGCATAGATGCACATATCTCGTAATAAAATCAAAGTAGAAGCTTGATATTTTTTTCTGGAAATTCCTTTCACTATTAAGCTTAAAGTAGAGTTTTAAAAAGAATGTTGCTGTCATAAATTAGGGTTCAAAAATTTTTTAATAATGAGCAGCGATAATTTCAGTAATTAACTCTGTATTTTCTTAAAAAGGTCTTTAATTTTCAAACTTAAGTCATAAGAATCGTCTGATTTTATTTGAGGGGGGGACGTATGCGAAGCTGCAATACTTGGAAGAAAACCTATAACATCTTAAGTTTTCAAGGCAATGTGACTAAATTTCGCACAATTGTTGAGGAATGTTATATGGATACATACATAAGTTTTCATGCTTATTGATGTTATGTGTTTTTAATTATAAACAATTATCATTTTTCAAGAGAGTGAGTACAAATATTCGTCTTTTTAAAAATCTGACAGAACGAAATTCATGATTTTTGTGCAAAGTTTGATATACCGTTTTTACAAATATCTGTGGAACAGAATATTTATATAATCTTTCCCTAGATTTTTACAGCTCTCCTAATTTCTTTGAAAAAAAAATATACCAAGTCTTAGTGCCATTCTCTTACAGAAATGTCTCACTATTGCAGTAAATGAAACTTCCTTCCACAGAATGTTTCACTACAGTAGTAGCTAACTGCCTGCTAAATTTAAGTACTATAATGTCAGTGATTTGTGTGGAAACGGTACACAAAGTTGCCAAAATGTAAGTTATGAGAAACCTGAAACAAAGATTTGACAGTGTTTCTTTTAGGCCTCATCTTATCTGTGTGAACTAATGCAAACCATATGCATTGTCCTCATCCTCCTCAAGCAGTCTTTTCTTTGCATGCCCGCATAGGTTAACCTGATTTTCAATAATAATAATAATGCTCAACTGCATCAAATCTCCTGTTATCGATTTCCTTCAATATCGACAGTGTGAAAGCTTCTAGTTCAAGTGCTAGTCTCTGTGGAGTCCATAGTCTGCCAATATTACCACAGATAAAAACTAATCAAGAATCATACGCTGCAACTTCATCGACAGTTTCGGAAACAAATTCTGTCCTGGGGGAATGGTTTTCCTATCAGAGGGTTGTAATTTTCATTATGATTTTGAATTTTTGCATTCACACACTTTTGTAGGAGTTATGGATCTGATAAACACTGAAATATTCACCACATTGCATAAAATTAGAAGAAAACACCGCAGGAATAAATATAAGGAAATACAGAACAACAAAGGATGTGGTCTCGTGCAAGCTTTTGTTAGTTAATATTTTTGTCACTCTTAGAAGTGGAATTGGAATGTGAAATTTCAATACCATGTAGTAAATGAAGATCCAATAAAGGTTTTCACAATTTTTGTAGCTTTCTTCGTAAGTCCCCCCTTAAGTACGTTTTACGACAGTATACAAAATTTCAGTCCTCTGTCCATAGTAGTTTTTAACCAGCGTGTACCAAAACATCAAAAAATGAACTTCTGGGAAATTCAGGTTAAAATTTAAAGCTTTTCTCTCCACCTGCTCTGCGTAACACTTGCGTCCCACGTCCATAGTCCTCTAGTTTCTGGTGTTGTCCCCTCGCCTTTATTTTTCAAAGTTCTTCTTATTCTTGCTTTTTGGTGGCTTCCAACAGTGATTTCTCTGCTTGGAAGAGTCTCCTGCCGCATATGACGATTAAAATTCTTTGCATATTTAGTGCAATAGGCAGTCCCATCAATTCCATAACCTTAACCTTGACGCTGCATCACCACTGAAACATTGCAGAGTATCCAGCATACCTGTTTTCAAAGTATGAAGTCCTACCAGAGCAATTTTAATGTACATTCCAATACAGAGTTGTTAAAACTCTCACTTTGGTTTTGTGTCCTAACATGTAATTACTTCTTTCACTAGGCATGGCCTGCAGCTCAATAGGTATGGGAAGGGGAGGCTGGCAAAGCTTGTAGGTGGCAGTTAGTGGGTGGTGGTGGGATCACTCATGGAAAAATTCCTGTAGTAGTTGGTGTTAGAGTTGCACCATTTTTAGATTGAAGTCAGTTGATAGGTATACCTGCTTAGAGGAAGTCCCTCAAACTAAGGACTCACCTTGAGAGGATGTCATGTTTCCAAGTAGAGAAAGAATTAGCATATTTCATCAAAATACACTCCTGTAAATGGAAAAAAGAACACATTGACACCGGTGTGTCAGACCCACCATACTTGCTCCGGACACTGCGAGAGGGCTGTACAAGCAATGATCACACGCACGGCACAGCGGACACACCAGGAACCACGGTGTTGGCCGTCGAATGGCGCTAGCTGCGCAGCATTTGTGCACCGCCGCCGTCAGTGTCAGCCAGTTTGCCGTGGCATACGGAGCTCCATCGCAGTCTTTAACACTGGTAGCATGCCGCGACAGCGTGGACGTGAACCGTATGTGCAGTTGACGGACTTTGAGCGAGGGCGTATAGTGGGCATGCGGGAGGCCGGGTGGACGTACCGCCGAATTACTCAACACGTGGGGCGTGAGGTCTCCACAGTACATCGATGTTGTCGCCAGTGGTCGGCGGAAGGTGCACGTGCCCGTCGACCTGGGACCGGACCGCAGCGACGCACGGATGCACGCCAAGACCGTAGGATCCTACGCAGTGCCGTAGGGGACCGCACCGCCTCTTCCCAGCAAATTAGGGACACTGTTGCTCCTGGGGTATCGGCGAGGACCATTCGCAACCGTCTCCATGAAGCTGGGCTACGGTCCCGCACACCGTTAGGCCGTCTTCCGCTCACGCCCCAACATCGTGCAGCCCGCCTCCAGTGGTGTCGCGACAGGCGTGAATGAAGGGACGAATGGAGACGTGTCGTCTTCAGCGATGAGAGTCGCTTCTGCCTTGGTGCCAATGATGGTCGTATGCGTGTTTGGCGCCGTGCAGGTGAGCGCCACAATCAGGACTGCATACGACCGAGGCACACAGGGCCAACACCCGGCATCATGGTGTGGGGAGCGATCTCCTACACTGGCCGTACACCACTGGTGATCGTCGAGGGGACACTGAATAGTGCACGGTACATCCAAACCGTCATCAAACCCATCGTTCTGCCATTCCTAGAGCGGCAAGGGAACTTGCTGTTCCAACAGGACAATGCACGTCCGCATGTATCCCGTGCCACCCATCGTGCTCTAAAAGGTGTAAGTCAACTACCCTGGCCAGCAAGATCTCCGGATCTGTCCCCCATTGAGCATGTTTGGGACTGGATGAAGCGTCGTCTCACGCGGTCTGCACGTCCAGCACGAACGCTGGTCCAACTGAGGCGCCAGGTGGAAATGGCATGGCAAGCCGTTCCACAGGACTACATCCAGCATCTCTACGATCGTCTCCATGGGAGAATAGGAGCCTGCATTGCTGCGAAAGGTGGATATACACTGTACTAGTGCCGACATTGTGCATGCTCTGTTGCCTGTGTCTATGTGCCTGTGGTTCTGTCAGTGTGATCATGTGATGTATCTGACCCCAGGAATGTGTCAATAAAGTTTCCCCTTCCTGGGACAATGAATTCACGGTGTTCTTATTTCAATTTCCAGGAGTGTATAAGAGATATTAAAGTTAGTGAGCTGCTTACAGATATTGACTCTGAAATTATAGATATGTCGGAGCACCACTTAAATAATTTGACAATTCAGAGGCTTCCTTTACCAGGATACAGATTAGCTGGCTGTTTTTCAAGGAGTTCCTTGCGTGGTGGGGGAGTGGCTATGTACATAAAAAACAGTATTTTATTTGAGTGCATAGACGTATCATGGCACTGTACTGAACAGATATTTGAAAGCTGTGCAGGGGCAGTTGAATTTAGCGGATTTTACTAACAGAATGCCCTACAAAGTGAATCAAGACCCATTTCTAACTTGAGCAGAAATGCACTGAAGTTCTGCAGCGCTATGCACTTCCTGTGTTTTTCGCAACCCACTTTTATGCACACCACTGTATTCTGTGTACAAAAACAAACAGAATACAGTGGTGTGCATCAAAGTGCGTTGTGAAAAACATAAGAAATGCATAGTGCTAAAGAACAAATAAAAATTAGACCAAAATTATCAGTGTCTAACGCAGAAAAACAACGATGTGCTAGTAGACGGCATTTTCCGATGTAAGCGAGAAAACAATCGAAAATCACCACCACTCATGATCCTTTACCTCAATAAAGCGAAACGCGTCTGGTGAAAAGACTCACAAATTTTTGTAGTTGCAACGACAGAACAAAAATACCATCAAGAATTTTAATTTTTTGTGTTTTGACATAGTTTGAAATATCTTGTCCTATATTTTTAGTGGAAGGTGGATATTTTTCGTTACTGCTGGGTATATGTTTCCTATCCACGAACGCTGTTTATTTCACACATACCTCAATACCGCGAGGGTTAGCAATTCGGTTATAGCACTGACAATAAAAGTGTAATATTGTTGAGAATTACCTACTAACCGACACGGGTTGCTGTGGGTCCGATAAGTGTGGCAGTAAATCCGCGTTTATATCTAACAAGGAGACGAAGACAGAAACTAGGTACAATGTGATATTGTCAAAAGTGGAGCGCTGGCACAGGCTATCGGACGAACTGAGTGCCAGTTTTCCTCAAGAGCATAACAGAAGGCTTAAGTTATTACCCCAATCCGAATTAATGGCCACTGTAACAATGTGACAATGTGATCTGTGATCTGTGACAGTGAAATTTTCTTCTGACGACTCAGTCACGGATGATGGAGATGATTATTCCCTACGTACCATCTGATATTTCTGCATAGTTAGCTTCATTGCCCTTCAGAGCCCATACCGAACAATTTGGGACAGTGTTTTCTTCACCACTGCAAGTCCTCCCTCCCCCATCCCACCTTTTCCTTTATTACCAAACCGCCGACTCGTTCAATTCTCAGTATGTGCTCCATCATCCGATCTCTTCTTTTAATGCCATGAATTTCGTTTTTGCTCAGTGCGGTTCAGTACCTCTCATATGTTACTCGATGTGGTTGTCCAATCTTCGGCATTCTTCTGTAGTACCGCATTTCAAAACATTCTGTTCTCTTCCTGGCTGCACTGTTCATCGTTCACGTTTCAGTTCCGTATCAGGCTACACCCCAGACAAATACTTTCAGGAAACACTAGATAATAATTCCTTGTAAACTCTCTTCCCCTATCAATACTATCGAAACATTTTAAACATGTTAAAAAAACTTCACAGTAATTTTCACAAGTTGCGTAAATTTCAGTTTGTGAAAGTGGCCTTCGAGGGGCAAGTTCAAAACTATTACAGCACATAATGATCTCAGCAGGTAAGGTAAGTTTACAAAAAGTAAATATTTTATGCTCATACTTTCTTGGGGGTAAGAGTGGAAGACTAGGACGTCATCGTCTAGTACGTCCCATGAACTATGCTCCATTTGAATGAAACAAATAGCTGTTTATTTCTCGATATTTATTCTTCACGTTGTTTGTATAGTATCCTCACAAAGCCTTACAAACTCATATCAGTTACATTTCTGACTTCTGAGCATGACAAAATATAATCTATACATGTGCTATCCAGAATTTACTGAAAATGCCGCTGGACTTACGAGAACTGACTGCAGAGTAATCACAATAACATCTGAGAACCAGTTGGCTCGCTTTTCGCGTATTTATAATTTCTCTATTTGCGCCAGAAGCTTCTCGAAGATTACAGTCTCTTAATTACAATAGTTTCATAGTGTATTTAAATAAAAGTACATATTTTCTTGGGAAGAAAACTTAGGTTTTCAAATTAATTGCAATTTTTGATTAGAAAATCTGGATTAAAAGCCACATACTTCAGAACGTACGAATTTTTTTGACAGGACAAAATTCTTGCTTGCAAGCAGATAAGAATTTTCAAATTTGGTGTGTGACAATGTCCATAGTTTTTATCCTGATGCGTAGTTGTGACACACACGACTGCTTGCTGACGCAACTACATACATTTGAAGATGACCCAGGAAGATCGAAACTAGTCATACATTTAAAAAATGTGCAACTGGAACTGAAAAATGAGATGCGAGTATAATAGGACTACTTCAGATAACATTTTACTTTGTAAATGTTACTTAATACGATCTGCTTATCTTGTAATTTTAGATTATATTTGTTCCAGTAAATTGTTTTTAATAAAGCTGTTTATGTAATGCCAATCGGGAAGTTTAAAAAACTGTTGAATAATAAATTTCTATTTAATACTGTTTAAATTACGATTTTCCACCAAATCGTTAAACACCAAGTGCCTAATGATATATTTAACAGAATGTCTGAAAAAAAAAAAAAAACAAAAAAAAGCCCGCATCTCGTGGTCATGCGGTAGCGTTCTCGCTTCCCACGCCCGGGTTCCCGGGTTCGATTCCCGGCGGGGTCAGGGATTTTCTCTGCCTCGTGATGGCTGGGTGTTGTGTGCTGTCCTTAGGTTAGTTAGGTTTAAGTAGTTCTAAGTTCTAGGGGACTGATGACCATAGATGTTAAGTCCCATAGTGCTCAGAGCAATTTGAACCATTTTTTTGTCTGAAAAAAGAAACCCATTACTAACTTCAAAGACATTTACTATTGTTCCCTTTTAGTGTGTTTGTTTATTTCATAATTAATAATAGGGTGACGAACTTTGCTCAAAAAATAAATACTGTGTATGCGTATTAATGACTGAAAGGAATGCTCACATTAATTGCCGACATCTTTAGATATAGTTTTTACTGTCGGGTGGTTATAATTTAAGTGCAGTTATTCACAGAAGTCCAATGTGGGCCGTAATTATCGTATGGCAGTGGAACTTGGTAGATATTGTAATGCGTTATTGTGGAAACACATTAAGTTGCAAAACAGTTAGTTCCAATTTCGGTCACCAGGTGCAAATCTGGCGCTGTGGTTGTAAGGAGGACGTACATAGATGTTCCCATATGTAATGGATTAGGAACGGGATGTGGGCAGAAAAGATCAAACAAGTGGGAAAGTCATAATGTTCATTTCTATTGTTAATATCCGCTAACACAATTTGTTCAGTAAGAAGACCAGGGACGTCGAGGAGATATTGTACAGAGCAAGGTTTGCACCTGGTGACCAAAATAGGAACTATCTTTTTCCAGCGCAAATCATTTCCTTATTAACGCATTAAAAGATATACCAAGTTCCGCTATCAGACGATAATTAAAGCTCACACTGGACCTCCGTGAGTAGCTGAACTTTAATTACAACCACCCGGTATATCTGTCCAATTGTATCACGTAATTCTACTATCAACGTGTACCTAAAGATACGCACGAAACCCAGTATGGAACACTTCGTAATTGAAATATAGTAGCCGGCCGCGGTGGTCTAGCGGTTCTGGTGCTGCAGTCCGGAACCGCGGGACTGCTACGGTCGCAGGTTCGAATCCTGCCTCGGGCATGGGTGTGTGTGATGTCCTTCGGTTAGTTAGGTTTAAGTAGTTCTAGGTTCTAGGGGACTTATGACCTAAGATGTTGAGTCCCATAGTGCTCAGAGCCATTTGAACCATTTTTTTGAAATATAGTATTTCTCCTGATGCCTTACAACCATCATAAATATAACACTTAATGACGCTACAAATGTGACGAAACATGTTTGAGCATTAAAAAGTATAGTTGCTTGTTTGTAGACGGACGTGAAGTGCCGTAAGAAAACAAATGTAGTTCATACTGTATCATTTGGCAATTACGTTTCTTGGCGTTGCAGAAGCGACAGTGAGAGACGGCGAAAATGTTGCGGCTGAAGCTAAGCGACTCAGCGCGGATGCTGAAGAACATGGTGATGCTGGGCGTGTCGTTCATGGTGCACTTCACGGCGGTGCTGGGCGCGACACACCTGCAGAGTTCGATCAACAAGGCGGACGGCGTGGGCACGGCCGCGCTTGCCGCGCAGTACGCCGCGCTCGTCGCTTCCAGCCTCTTCCTCTCCGTCTTCCTCATACGGTGCGTCTGCTTCTCTCTCATTCGCCTTAACAGCATTTGAGTCCTTATGTACACTGACGAGCCAGAACATTACGACCACTGCCCACCGCGACGTCGGATGACGACTGCTGCCGTTGCGGGCACGCGGCACAGTAACAAAAGTACACTACTGGACATTAAATTACTACACCAAGAAGAAATGTAGATGATAAACGGGTATTAATTGGACAAATATATAATACTACAACTGACATGTGATTACATTTTCACGCAATTTGGGTGCACAGATACTGAGAAATCAGTACCCAGAACAACCACCTCTGGCCGTAATAACGGCCTTGATACGCCTGGGCATTGAGTCAAACATAGCTTGGATGGCGTGTACAGGTACAGCTGCCCATACAGCTTCAACACGATACCACAGTACATCAAGAGTAGTGACTGGCGTATTGTGACTAGCCAGTTGCTCGGCCACCATTGACCAGACGTTTTCAATTGGTGAGAGATCTGGAGAATTTGCTGGCCAGGGCAGCAGTCGAACATTTTCTGTGTCCAGAAAGGCCCGTACGGGACCTGAAACATGCGGTCGTGCATTATCTTGCTGAAATGTAGGGTTTCGCAGGGATCGAATGAAGGGTAGAGCCGCGGGTCGTAACACATCTGAAATGTAACGTCCACTGTTCAAAGTGCCATCAGTGCGAACAAGAGGTGACCGAGACGTGTAACCAATGGCACCCCATGCCATCGCAGGCGCTCGTGTCTGTGATGCAGCATCAAGGGTAACCGCAGCCATGGTCTCCGAGATGACAGTCCATGCTGCAGCAAACGTCGTCGAACTGTTCGTGCAAATGGTTGTTGTCTTGCAATCGTCCCTATCTGTTGACTCAGGGATCGAGACGTAGCTGCACGATCCGTTACAGCCATGCGGATAAGATGCCTGTCATCTCGACTGCTAGTGATACAAGGCCGTTGGGATCCAGCACGGTGTTACGTATTACCCTCCTGTACCCACCGATTCCATATTGGATCAGTCATTGGATCTCGACCAACGCGAGCGGCAATGTCGCGATACGATAAACGGCAATCGCGATAGGCTACAATCCGACCTTTATCAAAGTCGGAAACGTGATGGTACCCATTTCTCCTCCTTACAGGAAGCATCACAACAACGTTTCACCAGGCAACGCCGGTCAACTGCTGTTTGTGTATGAGAAATCGGTTGCAAACGTTCCTCATGTCAGCACGTTGTAGGTGTCGCCACCGGCGCCAACCTTGTGCGAATGCTCTGAAAAGCTAATCATTTGCGTATCACAGCATCTTCTTCCTGTCTGTTAAATTTCGCGTCTGTAGCACGTCATCTTCGTAGTGTAGCAATTTTAATGGCCAGTAGTGTATGTAAGCGGAGCAGACACGGACGAGTCATCACCCTACCGAAGATTTTGGCTGGAAATGGTGAAATCCACTGAGATAAGCGACTTCGTCAAAGGGCAGATTATTATTATGCACAGCGTGTGAACGAGTATCTCGAAAACGGCGAAGCGTCAAATGTTCACGTGCTACTGTCATGAGCATCTAGACAGTGAAACTACCACTATTCGCTAAATGGTTGGACATCCAAAACTCTTCACAGAACGTGGGTTTCGGAGGCTTGTCTCGTCTGTAAAGTAGGAGAGATGGCGATCTGTGGCATCTCTGCTGAAAGAGCACAATACTGATGCACGTGCAAGTGCTTCGGAACATACCTGTTGACGTTGGAGCTCCACATTACGTGCTCACATGCTGACCCAACGACACCATCAATAAAGATTGCAGTGGGCACGGGACGATCGGGATTCGGTCGTCGATGAATGGAAACGTGTCGGCTCTTCGGATGCTACAATTGACCGATGGTCGATTCCAGAAACGCCGTCATCGAGGCATCGTGGCTCGAAACGTGCAGCCTTCCACGGACGCAGACTGGTGGGAACACTGTTATGCTATGGGAGACATTCTTCTGCTCTTGCATGGAGCTGTGGCCGTAATCGAAGACACACTGACAGCTGCGAACCACCTGCATCCCTGACGGCGACGTCATCTTTCAGCAGTATAAGGCTAGGCGCGCACTGGCGATTTTCCGTCGCGCAATTTATTTGTCGCAAGAATGAAACACAGTGGCTTGAATAGGATCGCGCGCACATGCGACAAAAAAGTTGCGGCGATTTAAAAGACGCAACCGGCCCTATTTCATGCGCGACGCGATTGTCGCAGGTGTGGAATGATTCTCAGGCACTGGCATGGGCCCGCGCGCACTAGCGACGCGATTTGTGTCAGTCGCTCTCGCTCTGTGTTGCATAGACACAAGTTTAATGCGCCAGCAGCATGTCAGATAACGGGATTTGCACTACGGATGACATTGTAAGTTGTGATGTCGATTCAGAAAGACTAATTGCAGAAGTAGAAAAGCGACCAGCTCTCTACAACAGGAAATTAAAAGAATGCAGTGATCGCACTTTGAAAGAGAAACTATGGGGAGAAGTATGCTGCAGCCTAATTCGGAACTGGACTGAGCTGCCTGGACCAGAAAAGACTAACAAAGGTATTTCATGGTTCACTTATTTTATTCATTCATGTAGATATCACAGTTACAACAATTTAAATTTTTTCATATTGCCAAGATACTGATCCTTGTGCAGTCACAAAGTAGTTTGCAAAATAATCCCTTATGTGCATACCACATGCATCAGCTCTTATTCCTACAGGTTCACTAGTCTTTGACTTACAATCGGATACACCCTTTTACGACATTTGCGCTATTTTCTCGCTCTTCTTCGCAGTAAAAGCGCCACCAAACAAGCTGTTTCGATGAAATCCATGCTGGTACTGAGAGTAGTTGCGATTTTCCTGCCGCTGTGTGCGCACCACAATGTACTTCCGCGACAGCGATTGTTAAGTCGCGCCGGCTGAAAAGTCGCCTGTGCGCGCCTAGCCTAATTGTCCGTGTCTCGGAGTCAGAATCGTGCTAAAGTGGATTGAGGAGCATTATAGTGATCTCACGTTAATGTTTCGGCGACCAAATTCTCGTGATGTAAATTCGTAAATCCTATGGAACCCACCTGGGGCCGCTGCCGGGCGCCATCACCGTGTACGCTATTCAGCTGCCCGTTATTTACGGAAATTACATGACCTGTGAGTAGACATCTAATGCTACATACCTCCACTAAGCTACCAACAAACTGTCGGATTCATGATACGCAGAATTAGTGATGTATTTCGTTGCAAACACAGACAAACAAGCTATTAAGCAGGTGGTCATAATGTTTCGGCTCATCAGTGTAAATTGAAGGTGGAGGCAGGCCGATGTGGCCGTGCGGTTCTAGGCGCTGCAGTCCGGAACCGCGGGACTGCTACGGTCTCAGGTTCGAATCCTGCCTCGGGCATGGATGTGTGCGATGTCCTTAGGTTAGTTAGGTTTAAGTAGTTCTAAGTTCTAGGGGACTGATGACCTCAGAAGTTAAGTCGCATAGTGGTTCAAATGGCTCTGAGCACTATGGGACTTAACATCTATGGTCATCAGTCCCCTAGAACTTAGAACTACTTAAACCTAACTAACCTAAGAAAATGGCTCTGGGCACTATGGGACTCAACTGTTGAGGTCATTAGTCCCCTATAACTTAGAACTAGTTAAACCTAACTAAACTAAGGACAGCACAAACATCCATGCCCGAGGCAGGATTCAAACCTGCGACCGTAGCGGTCTTGCGGTTCCAGACTGCAGCGCCTTTAACCGCACGGCCACTTCTAACTAACCTAAGGACAGCACACAACACCCAGCCATCACGAGGCAGAGAAAATCCCTGACCCCGCCGGGAATCGAACCCGGGAACCCGGGCGTGGGAAGCGAGAACGCTACCGCACGACCACGAGATGCGGGCTAAGTCGCATAGTGCTCAGAGCCATTTTGAGGGGGAGTAGGTAACGTAAAGCTGGTACTAGGTAATTATTTTAGCCTCCACCACTGAGGTAATTGATGATCGTGAGGTCGCTTATGTCTGTCGGTTGTGCGGAATCGACAAAGTAAGCTGGATCGGTGTGGAGACCTGACAGATGAGCAGGAAGAACGTGCCCGTGACCACACTGTCATTGAAAATTGTTGATGTTTCGTAGTGGACAATCCTATGTATTGGGCGATTATAATTACTGTGCAGCTACTCACACATAACCGGTGTGGGCTGTAATTACCATATGGCAGCGAAACTTGGTAGATACTCGAATGCGTCGATACGGAACCAATTTTCACTGAAAAAAAAAGAAACTAGTTCCAATTTTGGCCAACAGGTCCAAATCTGGCACTGTACAGCATCTCGTTGACATCTCTGATGCTTATATTGAACAAACTGTGCAAGAGGGGCTTAATAATATCAACATTATGCCTGTCTCATTTGTTTCACCTTTTCTGCCCACGTCCCATTCCTAATCCATCACATATGGAAACTTTTGTATGTGTCTTCTTTGCATTCACAGCGTCAAATTTGCACCTGGTGACCAATACTGGAATTAATTTTTTATCCAGTGTAAATCGGTTTCTCATTAAAGCATTAGAATAGCTACCAAGTTTTGCTACCATGCGATAATTACAACCGACACTGGAGCTCTGTGAGTAGCTACACTTTAATGATAACTACCCGGTACATCTGAGGAATGCGTCACCCTGCAGTCTGTCTCATAGTATAAGAACACTGGTCGTAAAAAGATCCGAACCGGAGACAGAAAACGGAAACGAGTGCTCATACCCTTAAGTGACAGTCGGTTTAAAATCCGACAGGAATTGGTATTGTCAGTTATTGCAGGTTCAGTTCAACAAGTTTCCGAGCGAACGTTGCGAAGGAAACCTCTGACAATGGTCATTTGGAGTCGGGTGCCTCGGAAAAGGCCATCGATAACAGCCGCCGCATTAAACTGCTCGTCTTCCATGCGTCAGCCAACACAGAAGCTGGACACTGACTGATTCCAGGTGTGTAACGCGGTCCGAATCGTCGTGGTTTTGCCTCTTTTTGACTGATGGCAGGCGCAGCGTGCCTGTAAGGCTGATTGAGGTGTTTAACCCGCAGTGTGTGGACTTTGTTGTACAAGCCGGAAGTAGTTTTCTGATGTTTTTGGATGCTTTTCGCAGCATGACTTCAGCCGTTTGTGAACATGAACCCGGATGTTTATTTCACTGTTCTCGGTTATCAGGAATGTCCCTTTCTTCTACATTTTTACGATGAGTATGCTGTAGACATTTCCGTATTATAAACAACAGTCGTGTCCACGTTCTTGTTTTGTCGAACATTCGTGTACCGCATCGCACCTGGACTGGCCAGATAAAACCCAACCTAAATTAATAATGTTTGAGACTATTTGTAGCACCAAGTGAACAGTAGAAAATCAGAATCCCTGCATTTTTTTAGATCTAAGGTATGTAACTATCAGTGAGTTGCTTCAAATGGATATGGCATACCTAAAGATACAAAATAAATGTCTTCTTCTAGGCGCTTGAGTATGGAACCGCGAAACCGCTACGGTAGCAGGTTCAAATCCTGCCTCGGGCATGGATGTGTGTGATGTCTTTAGGTTAGTTAGGTTTAAGTAGTTCTAAGTTCTAGGGGACTGATGACCTCAGATGTTAAGTCCCATAGTGCTCAGAGCCATTTGAACCATTTGGTCCTCGTGTCCCCTGGGGGGACTTTTTGATCTGGCCTGCGTATTTGAGAGTTGCAGACCTTGGAAAAGACACTGGACAAATACAAAGTAAAATAAAACGCCCAAACCTTCATATGCGTAAGGTCACACTAACTTCAGAAGGAGCAGTTGAAAAGATGTATTCCATAATGTGCGACTGGGAAAGGCCAAGTGCAAACAGTTGAACTGTAATTTGAGCATTAGACCTACTATCATCAGGGGAAAGACGAGATTCCTTATGTTAGTCGTTCACGGAGGTTTTTCAGTATGGGTTTACGAAAAAGAAAAAACTGAATTCAAGAAGAAGCAACTTAGATAATATTTATGGAGTGTGGGAATTGAAAAACAAAGGGAGACGCAGTTATCACGGAATGCTCAAGTGACGCAGTTACTGGAGGGAAGGCTTAACCTGGAAATGGATCCCGGAGAAGAAAAAACAAGGTAAACCTAGGAAAAGATGGACGGAGGGAATAACAGCTGCTCGGCAAGAGGCAGCTTACGGGAGGAGCGGTGGCAAAATAAGAAGGGGCTTAGGGTGCGACAGATAGCGTTTGATGCCGTGAAAATGGTCGCCTCATAGCTAGATAACGTAGCTCTACAGAAGAATGCTAGGTAAACTGCAAGGAAGTCTAATTATTTTAAAAGCAATTTTCATTAGGATAATAAACAGCTATAAATTTTTCCTCGCAATATCTAACCCGAGGCACAAATGAGTTGAAAGGGAGGATTAATCAATTTAATGGAAGTGAATGTCATACTACAGGGTGATTCAAAAAGAATACCACAACTTTAGGAATTTAAAACTCTGCAACGACAAAAGGCAGAGCTAAGCACTATCTGTCGGCGAATTAAGGGAGCTATAAAGTTTCATTTAGTTGTACATTTGTTCACTTGAGGCGCTGTTGACTAGGCGTCAGCGTCAGTTGATGCTAAGATGGCGACCGCTCAACAGAAAGCTTTTTGTGTTATTGAGTATGGCAGAAGTGAATTGACGACAGTTGTTCAGCGTGCATTTCGAACGAAGTATGGTGTTAAACCTCCTGATAGGTGGTGTATTAAACGTTGGTATAAACAGTTTACAGAGAATGGGTGTTTGTGCAAAGGGAAAAGTTCTGGACGGCCGAGAACGAGTGATGAAAATGTAGCACGCATCCAGCAAGCATTTGTTCGCAGCCCAGGAAAATCGACTCGCAGAGCTAGCAGAGAGCTGCAAATTCCACAATCAACTGTATGGATAGTCCTACGAAAAAGGTTAGTTATGAAACCTGAACGTCAACTACCCGAGGCGATGGATCGGCCGCCAGGCAGCCCGTGACAGAGCACTTCATCACTGGCTTCCAAGAAGCCCTGATCTTACCCCCTGCGATTTTTTCTTCTGGGGGTATGTTAAGGATATGGTGTTTCGGCCACCTCTCCCAGCCACCATTGATGATTTGAAACGAGAAATAACAGCAGCTATCCAAACAGTTACGCCTGATATGCTACAGAGAGTGTGGAACGAGTTGGAGTATCGGGTTGATATTGCTCGAGTGTCTGGAGGGGGCCATATTGAACATCTTTGAACTTGTTTTTGAGTGAAAAAAAAACCTTTTTAAATACTCTTTGTAATGATGTATAACAGAAGGTTATATTATGTTTCTTTCATTAAATACACATTTTTAAAGTTGTGGTATCCTTTTTGAATCACCCTGTATTTTAGTTGGGGGGGGGGGGAGGTAGAGAGAGAGAGAGAGAGAGAGAGAGAGAGAGAGAGAGAGAGAGAGAATTGAATATTCTGGTTGTTTCGTAGCTCAGTGGCAATGTCACAATGTAACGTGGAGGCCGTGTCACCTATTGGTTCGAAACCAGCTGAAGATAAGATTTTTGTTTCTCCGTTGTAGCAGAGCAACAAGCAGACAGATGGATATTCAGTAACAAAATGTTAAGAAAAATTGTACCTTATAAGTAATTTCGCTATCTTGATTCAGTGTCCCATAGATCTAAAGGTGAAAAGTGTAACATATTGGCGAATTGCGTACTTGTTATTGGTGGCAGTTTTCTTGTTCTGTTGGGATAATTTTTAGTTTTTTGTGAATACATAATTGTATTTATGAATCTGAGGTACAGTATTTTGTTAATTACGTACTGTAATATGCCTGATCTCACTGCCACATTTCCATGTTGCCGTGGAAGTACTATGATGCTAATTGAATACGATACAGAATTTCAGATAGAGGCAGACCATTTCTGAATCCAAATTGTTAATATATTACTAATTCGTGATGGTTTGGGAACGCTTATGTTATGCGACAGTAACTTCTTACCTTAGACACGACATTATCGACACTCAAGAGAAAGTTACTTGTGCACGAAATTACATCGCAAACCTGTCATAAATCTAATGTGCTTTGTGGCATACAATTGTTACAACCTGCCACGTGGGCCTTCTTACCGCAGCACCAGGATATCCTAGACACTGCTGGCAGTTGTCTCAAAAACAAAATTATGAAATCTCCCTGTCGCAGCCAAGTTGTTATCAGCGACGATACAGTCACAGCACTGAGGCAACAACAATTTACCGACAATGAACTGTAGTGATGTCATTAGGCCTGGCATAAACAATGCGCATTGTCTGACGTTCTCGAAATCTGCTTAAGTTGGCACAAATCAAAATATGCTTTGGCAACACCAGACAAATTCACTTAGAACGTGGCTTTACTTGCTGAGACATTGCTGTCTTAACATGCACAAAAACAAAGCTGTTTGAGTCGTAACTGTGCAGCTGACATTCGCAACGTGTCCGTGTGTTCCAAGTGTCAGCCGCATTCTCTCTCACCACGGCGCGTCACCTCCGCTGCTGCCGGTCCTGGGAAACAATGATGTCACATCATCTATTTTAAGGATGGTTAATGATTTTAATGGTGTAATAGGTTACATTGATTGCTTCATCGTAGACACTCTCAGAATGAGATCCGACAGAATTTCTGCTACTTCCTAACCATAACAATACGTCACTGTATAATGGACTTTTTTTCCTGTAGCCTTCTATGCTCCCTTGGACTCGTCCACCAGGTCGTACATAAAGGGTGTCCGTTTCTGTAAACAATGCCGTATTTTTGCTTCGAAACAGTCAGTGTAACTCTAGCACCATTGAACATCTCCCGGCTGCGTGGGCTTAGACCACGTCACCAATTCTTGTGGCCTACATCGCCCTTCTGCGAGACCGTGCTGGTCCACAATCGCCTCTGGTTCGCGTGAATTGAGATCAATAAGCTGTTTCTAAGCAAACTTATTCTAATGAAATTTTCTATACCTCTAAATATGATTACTCAAGATTCTTTCTTTCCGTAATTACGTTAATCTCATAAGTTATCGACGAGGAGTGTGGTGTGCGTGCACAGTGGACAGACATACCACTGCCACTCAGTAGATTATATTCCTCTTCCATTTACACTAATATTTTACTTGTCACATCAACCACAAGTGTTCAAACTAGGAGAGACATTCAGTCCAATGATTCAGAGTGGTCTGACTACCGTAACCTTACCGCAGCGTCTCAAGTGTTTTTGCTGTCTTCGTTGACTGAATCTTCGACAACATGGATGAAGATAAGAAAGTGTCTGTCGTGAAGCACGTAAAACGCTATGGGAAAAATTAAATTGCAAAGCGGTTGAAAATCCGTTATGAGGATCATGCCATAAAAAAAGGAAAAAAAAAACGCTTAATGCGAAAGACGTTGTGTTACTGGCTGTGATACTTGTAGATCAGTATTTTCCTTCCACGTACTGCGACAGAAGAAAATTGAACTTTCTAATATGTCTGTGCTTAAATTCAAATGGCTCTGAGCACTATTGGACTTAACAGCTGAGGTCATCAGTCCCCTAGAACTTGGAACTACTTAAACCTAACTAACCTAAGGACATCACACACATCCATGCCCGAGGCAGGATTCGAACCTGCGACCGTAGCGTCTGTGCTTAAAATTCGTGTTTTATTAACTCGTATCAGCTCACATATCATTATTTGTTTCCTGTAACGTAAAGTTGGGACACATGTGAGTTGACAATATGGTGGTGACACTGCAACTCCTTGCCTGTTATGCCGTGTAACAGACAGCATATCTTTGCAGTCCAGCATAACGAAAAGGCGGCGGGCCTCTCAATTTCTATCCGTGACTGTACAGGCTGCACAAATGTACGATCTGGAAGTCGATTTATTTTAAACATGCCAGCAAAATACTTTTGTTTCCATATTGTCAAATTGTGACATTGAATCTGTCACTGCAAATAAGCAATCTCTCTACACTAGTCCAAGTCAACACTAGACAATACGCTGTTGTAAACATTTATAATATCTACCAACACTGTTAGCAATTAACCGTTGTCAGTTTCAATGAAGGTCAGTTAAAAATGTTTCTGAAATTACCAAATTAGTTTAATGTTTTAGTGGCTCAAATGGCTCCGAGCACTTTGGGACTTAACATCTGAGGTCATCAGTCCCCTAGGACGTAGAACTACTTAAACCTAACGAAGCTAAGGACATCATACACATCAACGCCCGAGGCAGTATTCGAGCGCGCGACCGTAGCGGTCGCGCGGTTCCAGACTGAAGCGCCTGGAACCGCTCGGTCACAGCGGCCGGCAATGTTTTAATCAATTTTATACTAGTAACTATACAATCGTTTTGTGCCCATTACCGAAATCTCTTTGATCAGACAAGAAAACTTCTGTTGACACACAAGCCCTTCATCAGTAGGTGTGATAAACTTATTCTGACGGTACTGACGTCCTCATATTATTTAAAAGTTTTTAAAAATAGTTTCCAACTACCAATAAACGACCTAACAGATTTTTAGCTCCAGGGGAACTATCTTTATTATAACCAAGCCTGATACTAAGTTCTAAAAACAGAAAAGCACCACTGTGTACTTAGTTCTCAATTTACGCAATTGGGAAATCTTTTGTCAGTTACTCCGCTGAGCCGTGAGATAATAATCATTGAGGCTTTAACTAGCGCTATCGGAATAGCAACAACGGTATCATGTCATGTAGAGCTACTCTTTACCACTCATGGATCGTAGAGATATATCTGTTAAAGCGGCCACAGAAATACTCCCTGTCTTCCCAATTTTTTTGTTGAAGAGTCGCCTAACCATTACCCGTATTAAAGTGGGTGTCTGAGTTACGATTCTAATTCTCCTTAACTGGTTATGTTTTTAAAGGCTGCCTTACTCTTCAACCCCTCTTTGCTGTATTTATTCCACCACGCTGGTACTGTGTACATCGGAGTGTGGGATGCGATTTTTACGGAGGTGATAATGTAGCCACGCTCCGAACGAAATTAATGACATTACCGCTACCGTCCGACCAAGATCTTCAAGCTTTTAAATAAATTATCCTCTTACTTGTTCACGCTTCATACTTCAAGTAGAGTCTATTAACAAGGTGCTAACAAACTGGCGTACATGCAACCTATTATGGATGAGAATCTCAACTGGGGAAAAACGTTGTCATCACGTGAAGGAAGACCACCACTTTCGTCTTTATTCAAAGATCGCGATACATATTTCCACAGAATGTAAGTAACGCATTCTACAGAATCTCCAATATTGAACGAAATTAGTCACTGCAACACTACAGAAACTCTACACTTTTTGGACTAACCAGAAATTCTTGCGTGCATTACGTATGCAAAATTCACCCACTTGACTATATCAGTGCCCCATACATCTACTTTGGATGGTTGCTACCAGACACGGTACGTGATTACCACATGCTATGTCCACTTCATCGGTCGCTCAATGTGCACATCCCTCAATATCTCGCATCACACACAAAACTGATATCCTCTCAGTATAATCACAATACAATCTCTCACATAACTACTAACCTAACTTTATCCACCTGTAAAATCAAAATTCAGTCTCTGACTCGGTAGCTGCTGTTCCTCTGGAAGAAGACGCCCTGTACTCTACCCAAAATTCAAAACTTTGTTGCATTTAAGAAAACACCAAAGCACGTACTTCTGTGATTCTTAGAATTTTCATCACAAGCATTAACATAATGAACATTTTAGGTCCAAATTATACTGAGGACCGAACATACAGATTAAGAGCAAATTACGAAACTGAAAAGTACAGCAATATGTATTTGGTTATAAAAACGTAGGGTTAAATCTATTTGCATATTAAAAGAATGAAACCAGATTTATTATATAGGCAGGCCGTGGAATACTACGAAAATTGCAGTAAAGCCAAAACTGAAACAATACAATGGATCGTTGCAATAGAAGGAAACCTAAAGGAAGTAGATATAACACAACTTGATACAACAGACAACAATTTTAAGGCATCAAGCTCATGATCGGACACTTGGCCTGACAGGAAAACCTAAGAAACCTGAAACAACTTGGTCTATCGACTGGAAAAGAATGACAGTAATATGGTCACAAATAAAAACCAATACTAAGCTCTAAAACGTCATTTGTTATACATCGCGTGTCCCGATAGGGCCTAAATGTGATTAATAATAATAATAATACTAATAATAATAGCCGCTAATCTCTGACTATGAAGCAAAAACTCATTTCATGCACCAGTTACGCTTTTTTTCAAGTCAGGTTATTATTCATGGTTAGCTCTAAAAGTCTGTAGTTGTCACTGTTTGTACTGCGAGAACTACATCGCAGCAGAAGCGATTCAGCAGAAGTACTGACTGGACAATTTTTGTTTCACTTTAAGTGAAAATTTTTTTAATTTTTTGGATTACACCTAGAAAGAAATTTCTGGCATATTGTGAGAGCCTGTTCTCAATTTGGAGGTTAATTCAGGATTATGTAGAGATTAGTTAATACTTTTTGGTAGGAAAATGTGGTACTCTGAAGGAGCAAGAAAGCTTTTGGCTTTTCTGATCAACTGGTTGCGTTCTTGTAACTTCTTAAGGGCCTGTTTGAAAACCAGGTGTTGTGATTATCTCTATACTGTTCACACCACATCATTCATACCTGATATAACAGTAGCAAAATTTTTGGGGCTGGCACTTGGAAGCACCTGAGTGACGACAACATGTAAGTTATACTTACGATAATTAAACATACAAAATATTTATATACATGAAGAAAAGCACCAGTCTATGGACTGAATCCTGGGGAATACTCAGAGCACACTATTTTCATGAGGACTTCTCTAATGCACAGATGACTATTTGAGAAACTCCGTTGTTTAGGTACTAAAAATAAGATACCGAAATCGGTGACAGTAAACCCACTGCTGAAATCAAGCATCTTTCCATGGCTCATTTGGGATCGTCAGTCACTTTAATTAATCCAGTTGCTGCTGCAAAATTTGTCGGACTTCTGCTATCTTTCTTCACGCGTTTCTGTATTGAGCATCCATATATCAGTCATCTTATGTAGTTGATGGAACAATTTCAAAAGTAGCAATTGGCTGCAAACATAAAACATTCGTTATCTGCCCAGTTATACAAAGTATCAGTTAACCCTTTAATATATAATGAGGTCAAGGAAATATATTCTACGTTGACGCTCTGTACTTAGGTGAAAATGTATTTATATTACGATTTGAAATTCCAGACGCCTCCATTATAGACCTGCATCACCTTGTGGACTCACTTCCTAACCGAATCCAGGAGATTATCAAGTACAGGGGCGGAATTACACGGTACTAAAAGATGCTTGTAATGATTCTGCTAGGGATGACTAATTTTTTGTCATGTGACCTTACGGGCTGAATGCTATTATCCGGATCCGTGGTGGGAGGCGATTCTAATACCACTTCTCAACTCAGGGAAGAACAGGTTATCTTCAGATAACTGTATAGGAAAGACCGTACAGAGGATGATAAGTCGACTTTAAGGAATACTGCTCTTCTCCAGTCTCACGAAAGGTGTAGAGCAACTTCAGCAGCTTAAGAGCTTATAGGATTCGGCTGGTACAACTGGTTTGAAATCCACTACAGGAAAAGCTGTGAGTGTGCATTTTAATAGTTAGTGTCAATCTTTTACCTTCCCAGAACCCCAGCTGCGGAGCAACATCTTGGATTTTAATACCTCAGTGCAATTCTTGAGACTCACTTTTGAGCACATGTTAACATAGTTACTTCCATGATCTACAACGTATGTATCCGAAGTCTCTAAACATTTTAAAATGTCTTTATAGTAAGAATTGGAGAACAGATCAGACCAGTCTACTCACATTCTTTAGAACTACACGCGGCTTGACAACGGCAGCATATTGTATAGTTTGGCTAGGCCTTCCTATTTAAAGATATAGGATGCTGTCAACCATGCAGGCATTAGACACTCCTAGCCTCTGTGCAGAGGCCGGTCGGAGTGGCCGAGCGGTTCTAGGCGCTTCAGTCTGGAACCCCGATACCGCTACGTTCGCAGGTTCGAATCCTGCCTCGGGCATGGATGTGTGTGATGTCCTTAGGTTAGTTAGGTTTAAGTAGTTCTAAGTTCTACGGGACTGATGACCTCAGATGTTAAGCCCCATAGTGCTCAGAGCCATTTGAACCATTTGAACCTCTGCACAGAGGCTGGTGAGCCGCCTCTTACCATTCGGCGAGATCTGCTCATGGTGCGACATGTACAAAAAGTGTAATCCATCTTCAACTAGGTTGCTGTCGGTATTGGAGCTGAACAACCCATACGACAAAGGCTTACCAGTTGTCGGGCTACTACGCCTTCTTCAGTATGTGCGAAGGACTATTTCGACCGTTAGACACTGGACTCGCATTCGGGAGTACGACGGTTCAATCCCGCGTCCGGCCATCCTGATTTAGGTTTTCTGTGATTTCCCTAAATCACTCCAGGCAAATGCCGGGATGGTTCCTCTGAAAGGGCACGGCCGTCTTCCTTCCCCATCCCTCCCTAATCCGATGAGACCGATGACCTCGCTGTCTGGTCTCCTTCCCCAAAACAACCCCCAACCCAACCCAACTATTTCGACCAACCTGGTGTAGCATACATACTAACTCTTGAACAGGGATGGAGCAAATACCCTCCCTAGAGGTTGACGGGACTACTTTTAATTTAGACATGACAGTGTACGACAAGCTCACCACTCCGCCTATAGTTTTAAAAAGGATTTTCTTTTTTGTGTGTTGTCTCATTGTCTCTGTAGGCTTGTGCCAATGGAGCAAGGAGAAGATGTTGTTTGGTGGCCAGTATCCTCTTTCTGTGACACAAACTGCACACATATACACTCCTGGAAATTGAAATAAGAACACCGTGAATTCATTGTCCCAGGAAGGGGAAACTTTATTGACACATTCCTGGGGTCAGATACATCACATGATCACACTGACAGAACCACAGGCACATAGACACAGGCAACAGAGCATGCACAATGTCGGCACTAGTACAGTGTATATCCACCTTTCGCAGCAATGCAGGCTGCTATTCTCCCATGGAGACGATCGTAGAGATGCTGGATGTAGTCCTGTGGAACGGCTTGCCATGCCATTTCCACCTGGCGCCTCAGTTGGACCAGCGTTCGAGCTGGACGCGCAGACCGCGTGAGACGACGCTTCATCCAGTCCCAAACATGCTCAATGGGGGACAGATCCGGAGATCTTGCTGGCCAGGGTAGTTGACTTACACTTTCTAGAGCACGTTGGGTGGCACGGGATACATGCGGACGTGCATTGTCCTGTTGGAACAGCAAGTTCCCTTGCCGGTCTAGGAATGGTAGAACGATGGGTTCGATGACGGTTTGGATGTACCGTGCACTATTCAGTGTCCCCTCGACGATCACCAGTGGTGTACGGCCAGTGTAGGAGATCGCTCCCCACACCATGATGCCGGGTGTTGGCCCTGTGTGCCTCGGTCGTATGCAGTCCTGATTGTGGCGCTCACCTGCACGGCGCCAAACACGCATACGACCATCATTGGCACCAAGGCAGAAGCGACTCTCATCGCTGAAGACGACACGTCTCCATTCGTCCCTCCATTCACGCCTGTCGCGACACCACTGGAGGCGGGCTGCACGATGTTGGGGCGTGAGCGGAAGACGGCCTAACGGTGTGCGGGACCGTAGCCCAGCTTCATGGAGACGGTTGCGAATGGTCCTCGCCGATACCCCAGGAGCAACAGTGTCCCTAATTTGCTGGGAAGTGGCGGTGCCGTCCCCTACGGCACTGCGTAGGATCCTACGGTCTTGGCGTGCATCCGTGTGTCGCTGCGGTCCGGTCCCGGGTCGACGGGCACGTGCACCTTCCGCCGACCACTGGCGACAACATCGATGTACTGTGGAGACCTCACGCCCCACGTGTTGAGCAATTCGGCGGTACGTCCACCCGGCCTCCCGCATGCCCACTATAGGCCCTCGCTCAAAGTCCGTCAACTGCACATACGGTTCACGTCCACGCTGTCGCGGCATGCTACCAGTGTTAAAGACTGCAATGGAGCTCCGTATGCCACGGCAAACTGGCTGACACTGACGGCGGCGGTGCACAAATGCTGCGCAGCTAGCGCCATTCGACGGCCAACACCGCGGTTCCTGGTGTGTCCGCTGTGCCGTGCGTGTGATCATTGCTTGTACAACCCTCTCGCAGTGTCCGGAGCAAGTATGGTGGGTCTGACATACCGGTGTCAATGTGTTCTTTTTTCCATTTCCAGGAGTGTATTAACTGGGTTCTTTATTCCTAAGAATAAGAAATCTGCTTAACTTGAGAGTGTTGGTGAAGTACAAAGTCAGCTATGCATACTCCTCTGGTCGCTGTGTGGTGCCTGTCCCTGAGCTAGCGGCGGAGCTAACGGCTACTGCGACTTCCACTGGGATACTACTGATGACAGACTGAAACTCTCTCGGTGGGACAGACTGCAACAGACTGGCCCTCCGGTCCGTGTCGACGATCTAAATACTGGCGGCTGAGAGGGCGCTGGCATCACGTTTCCCGCGAGTCTGTCATTGGTCTCTATCGATCTTCTCGCAACCTCTTTGCCACCTGGTGTGCTGGCGCCAGCTTACGCCAGCGCAGTTTTAACGGAACTTTATCGGAGTATCGCGAGCATGTCGTGGTTTTCACCGATGTATCAAAGTAAGGCTGCAATGTCAGGTTTTCTTGTATCTTCTTACATTTTATTACTAAATTTGCCTACCAAGACATTTCTCTGTATGTTATGCAGAGATATGGGCGATCATGAAGGCATTACAGATCGCGAGACTTCTTGGAGGGAAGTTTCTTGTCTGCATGGACTCTCTTCGTGTTGTGCGGGTTAAATGTTCCCAGCAGATAAGATAGTTCAGATGGTCCAGGACACTATCCACCACCTGCTGGGCACCAAGAGGAATGAGAAAGCTGACAGATCAGCGAAAGCATCTGCCAGGAAAAAGCCGCAGTTCACCTTACCATCCCACTACAGGTTGACTTGTCATGCATGACAAACAGTGGGCCGGCCGATGTGGCCGTGCGGTTCTAGGCGCTTCAGTCTGGAACCGCGTGACCGCTACGGTCGCAGGTTCCAATCCTGCCTCGGGCATGGATGTGTGTGATGTCTTTAGGTTAGTTAGGTTTAAGTGGTTCTAAGTTCTAGGGGACTGATGACCACAGATGTTAAGTCCCATAGTGCTCAGCGCCATTTGAACCATTTGAACAAACAGTGTGTTGGCTTAGTCGGAAAGGCAGTGTCTGGAAATCGTCAACAAGATGCCATCAGTCAAACCGACTATTCGACCATGGCGCACTTTCTTTCGAACTCCAAAAAGTGGCCCATCCTCGACTTCGTATCAGGCACTGCCCAATGATGCATGCTTATCTCCTGCGATATGAAGACTTGCTGGAATGCAATGTTTGTAGAGTCACACTCATGGTGCACCATGTTTTATTTCGTGTGCTCCCTAAGCTGATAAGAAGGAAGTCTTTGATCTCCAGAGGGACTTACCCTCAATTTTAGGAGATAGGAAGGAAATCGTTGAAACTTTACGAGGCGTCAGAACTCCTGCGCAGTTCAATTCAATGAATTACATGAATTTGTGGTGTCTGTTGTTTCGGATATGTCCAAAACAACAGACACCAGGTGGGATCTGCAGCTGTGATACGTATTACGTAAACTGGTGGTGGAGGGGGAGAAAGGAAAGGAAAGGGATTCGAGGAGGGAAAGGAAAGGGAAACAATTCGTGATGTCATCCGCATTGGGATTTATGTGGAGTCAGCGGCGACCAGTGAAAATGAGTGACGGAATGGGATTCGAGGCCAGGATCTCCTGCTTGTTGGGCAGTTGTATTAACCATCGCGCTACCTGGACACAGTGTTTATCGCAATTCCCACCTAGCGCCACCTATCTGCAGCCCCATCCTTGTCCCATTACTCACTACTTTGAGATTCCCACAGGCGGTCGAACGTCATTGTGCATTCGCACTGAAGGTGGTGGATTCATAGCTCATCGAGGCAAATGAGTTATACGAACGCGAGGTGTCTTTTCTTTCGGACAATGAGTACGTCACAAGAGAAGTGGGTACGGCTGGGTTATGGTTAAGAGAGAATTCTGCAGACGTGAATATACATGAATATAAACTGTATCGAATAGCCATTTCCCTTATAACGGTCACTAGTAATCACATAGCAAGATCTTATTTGATCCCATGGATAACTAAAAGTTACGCTGACGAAATGTCTTACACCAAAATGTACTTCCGTCCACCACTGTTCTTCGAAATGACACGGCTCCAAGTAACGTACCCAACAATCATTGGACTCTAACAAAGTAGTTGTCCAATCCGACATATGGAAATCTGCCCATAATCTTTTTATACAGGAAGAATACACCAAAACAAACTATTGTCAAAAAGACACACTGAAAGTATTTTTTTAAGCGTTGAAATTTTCCGAATTCCTAGCTCGCCAGGCGGCTGGAGAATATATACTCCCCTGTCACAACTGTAACGGACAGCGTATAGGTCTGCAGCTCGTGGTCGTGCGGTAGCGTTCTCGCTTCCCACGCCCGGGTTCCCGGGTTCGATTCCCGGCGGGGTCAGGGATTCTCTCTGCCTCGTGATGACTGGGTGTTGTGTGATGTCCTTAGGTTAGTTAGGTTTAAGTAGTTCTACGTTCTAGGGGACTGATGACCACAGCAGTTAAGTCCCAAAGTGCTCAGAGCCATTTGAACCACCTACGTCTCCTTAATACTTACATAAGGTACTTATTTAGTTAATTTCCTGGACTTTCATTCCAATGATGTCGGGATTTCGCTATAAACTGTGCGAATATTAGAAGGAACAGGAAATAACTTGGACAAATCGGTTTGCCTCGATGCCTCCATGCCCTCGTTGTCGACGGGACGTGAAACACTAATCTCCTCCTCCGTATTCCAAAAGTAGACGAGTTGAGACATTTTTGGTATGGTTAAGTGCTTCAAATTCACGTGGGTGCACGATGGGTTTCTCGTTTCGCGGCGCTACGTCCTCTTGTCACGGCTACCTCTGCTAATTCGCCGATTCGAGCGCTAGGCAGGAAGGGCTACACAAACCGCTGTTATAAGCGGTTCCTCGTGCGGCAAAAATTAATAGCACCTTAAAAAAGTACTTGCAGTGCGCTTTAGCAGGTAAAATTTTGACGGTTGATTTCTTTCGGTGTATTCTGACTGCCCGAAAAATTTCGGGGTAGGTTCGACAAGTTGCAGTGGACCAGTCCCTTGTAAGTATAGCGTCTGTTGCAGGCATTGTGCAGAATAAAACGTTAACTGTGACAAATTTTGTCCTCGTAGTCAATAGTCAGCAATTGCTGAACGTTCTTTTGCATCTTTCCACGACATTTGCACAGCTTCTCCGTGTTTAAAGCAGCTGAAAACAAAATTTGCTATAGAATCTTTTAAAAATAAGTGTACCTACGGTCGTTTATGAAGATTAAATACGACAAAGAAACTATTATCAGACTGAAAGATAAGCAGGCCAGAGGATTAACAATTTTCATGAGAGTACTTCAGTCTTACAGAGGAGTCACACTCTCATTCGGGGGAATTTGGATTCAAATGCCTGACCACACATCCAGATTTAGTTGTAGCGTGGGTTTCCTAAATCTCTTCAGGTGAATGTCGCGACGGTTTATTTGAGTGGGCTATAGGTGATTACGTGCATAGCCCTTATTAAGCTGAGCTTGTGATCCGTCTCTGATGACACAAACATCTTCCGTTCATTTCTTTTTCATTCAATTATTCGGTTTACTGTTTGAATGAAGACCTACGTTACATATGAAACATCAATAAAAACGAGAACCACAGCAAAAATTAAAATTTGCACAGTAAGGTAACCAGCAACAAAAACAGACGAGCTTGTACCCCTCCGGGCCTAAATTGTTTTGAAGCAGACATTAAAAACTTGATAATTAAAAAACATTTCAAGTGAAAGGTAATTAACGACTAGTAACTGCGTAAAACAAAATCCTGATCGCCTCCTACTTTTTCAAGCCTCGAATGAGTGGTACACAGGTTAGTTAAATTAATATACCGCCTATGTTATACCGTGATGTAGAAGTGCAGTTCAGTGGTTCATGGTCTCTAGTTTCTTTGATGTATGGTTTTAGAAATAGAACGCAAGGAGCATAAAGAGCTGATTTGTAAGATGTGTGATGGCGTCCAATGACACAATAGTAAATACGTTTTTAACATTTGATGTTTGGACATCAACTGGCCGTCTTCTATAAGCTTGCGTAACACATATTCTGTGAGGACAGAAAAATATCCACAGTATACACCAAGGATCAAACACATGACATAAAAGTTACTAATTTATTTATTTATTCATTGTTCCGTGGGACCACATTTAGAAGTCTCCATGGTCATGGAACGAGTCAATACATGAAATTATAACACGATTGTAGAAACAGATAAAATGAAATATAAGAAACATATTCAGGCGACAAGTCGTAAGTTTAAATGAAGAAAAACAACAATGTAACAATGGAATTTGCTTAATTTTTTAGCTCTTCCAGGAGCTCCTCGACAGAATAGAAGGAGTGAGCCATGAGGAAACTTTTCAGTTTAGACTTAAAAGTCAGAAATATTTTTGAATCACCTGTAATACTAGAAGGCATATCATTTATATAAATAAGAAACAGCAGTGGCCCCAGCACCGACCCTTGGGGAACGCCCCACTTAACAGTGCCCCATTGGGACTGAACATCACTACCACTCTCAATATTGCGAAGAATTACCTTCTGATTTCTGTTCTTAAAGTAAGAGGCGAACCAATTGTAAGCTACTCCCCTTACTCCATAGTGGTCCAACTTCTGCAGTAATATTTTGTGGTCAACACAGTCAAAAGCCTTCGTTAAATCAAAGAAAACACCTAACGCTCGCAACCTTTTATTTAATCCGTCCAAAACCTCACAGAGAAAAGAGAATATAGCATTTTCAGTTGTTAAGCCATTTCTAAAACCAAACTGTATATTTGACAGCAAATTATGTGAATTTAAATGCTCCAGTAACCTTGTATATACAACCCTCTCGATAACTTTAGCAAACACCAATGGCATAGAAATAGGTCTATAATTGTCAACATTATCCCTGTCTCCCTTTTTATAAAGTGGCTTCACTACCGAGTACTTTAATCGGTCAGGAAACCGACCACTCCTAAAGGAAAAGTTATAGATATGGCTAAGTACTGGGATAACATACATAGATCAATACTTCAGTATTCTGCTAGATACCCCGTCATATCCTTGAGAGTTCACATGCCTGATAAATTTCTTCACCTTCTTCCCAAAAAAATTTATTTCACTTAAAGTAACAATATACAAATTTAGCGACAGCTTTTATTCTCTGGCCAAAGACTAAACAGTATGGCAAGAAATGCAACTGGAAGGCACACTCACGTAAGCTGACTGTCGTTTGGACGCGGACCTTACGCCACTTCGTCACCGCTACAGTTACAAGGATTCTTCTTCTTAATTATACCTGTAGCGGTTCGAAATCACAAATTCTTAAATTTCTAGAAAACCTGCAGATAACAAAATTTATTTATTTTCGAATATTATAACGATTACAGTTGGTGCACAACGGATCCGGCGTCTTGATTTTTGACCTAAGGTCTTTAGAAAATGGAGGAGTTACCTCAAAAGGCCAGTTTATGCGACATGTAATAAAACAGGAAAGGAAAATATTTCATGCACCTAAAGATAGGCAACCCAACTTACATCTTTCGCACCAGCTGCGGATGATGTAAGATGAGTTGCCATGTTTAGGTGCATGAAATATTTTCCGGGCCAGTTCGATTATGCCCAAAAGTGCTGTAGAAATTAGGTAGTGTGGGACTGTGTTTCCAGCCAATTCCTCGGTTGTATATCCATTTCTAGCAATGTTCATTTGCAGTTAATATTTACATAAGACAGACTAAGCCATTTCCTCTGTATTATACAAGTTTCCAAACCAATATATGTGTTTTGAAATACAGCTGGAAGCTATTCTACTAGTATCAACGGCATGGGAAAGTTTGTATGATTAATATTTTGGTTTTCCCTGAGGATAAACGGGAATTCCAAATATGGAAGCAGAAAATAAAAATTGGAGAACGCTGCCGCTAAAGATATTCCAGTGTGAGCTTAAAACGCTTTACATGAGAATGGCCGGCCGAAGTGGCCGTGCGGTTAAAGGCGCTGCAGTCTGGAACCGCAAGACCGCTACGGTCGCAGGTTCGAATCCTGCCTCGGGAATGGATGTTTGTGATGTCCTTAGGTTAGTTAGGTTTAAGTAGTTCTAAGTTCTAGGGGACTAATGACCTCAGAAGTTGAGTCCCATAGTGCTCAGAGCCATTTGAACCATTTTTTGAACATGAGAATGTTGAGATAAGGGGAAATATATTGTAGCGTGTCTTCAATTAGTTTGAAATTCGATGTTTCTCTGGACGTTCCAAAATTTGTCTTACAGACAGCAAGCCATTTCGCAATACGACAGTACTATCAAATTCAGTATAAAACCTCAAAATGACGATGGCTATCCCGTAGAGAGAAATGGCAACAGCCTGTGACGTGACTAGCGCTCTCTCTCTCTCTCTCTCTCTCTCTCTCTCTCTCTCTCTCTCTCTCTAGCTCTCGGCGGTCAGAAGGGAGCGTGTCCATCCGAGGGTAGACGAGCGCGCTCCAGTGGAAGTAAACAAGCAGCGCAGCTAGGTAAATTGGAGTGACTAACAGCAGTCAGAATGCACAGCGCAGTTTCTCGGTATACCTGCTATGGACGCAGCCCAGACGGGGTGGTGAGCGAATACCCAGTGGACTGCATGTATTTTCAAGCCGAGAGCGGTTGGCGCGTATAACGATGGTCGCTTTACTTGAACACAAGGAAATGTTGACGTTTCATAATTCCTAGGGTAATAATGAAGACTTGAGAACGCAACCATAATATACCGGTTCTAATAAAACCCCATATCATTCCAAGCATGTGTGTCAATTTTTACCTCTCTATCTACATTATTCCGTGATTTATTCAGTTTTCAAATTTATACTGACTTTTTGATCACCCGGTATATTTAACAATAAAGGGCACACTCTGAAACAGAAATCAAAGTCCAAAGTATTTAAGATGGAACATGGAAGAAAGACGTGCAAATTTGGCCAATGTGTTCGGAGGTTTCCCCTGGCTGTAAGGCGAATACCAGATCTGGGGCTAATAACGCCCTCAAAAAAAAAAAAAAAATTTTTCCCCGTTGGCAAATATAAGAATCCTTTTCACCTGGCATAATAATCATCTTTTTCTTGGCCTTATTCCGCATCTGCACGGGGTTTGCATTTCAATCTGGAATAGGCTATCTTACGCTCCGATTAAAATTACTATGTGACTGACAGACTGCAGTGTCGGGGGCAGTGTTAGCGACGTGAGGACAGCCACGCTTCTCAAGGCACTGCACGTACAGCAGGTGACAGAATTCGCCAGATCCCTTGCCTTGCCCTTATGCTGAACTATACAGCTGTACTGTCTGTTAATACAGCGTAACACGCAAGGACACTAAGTGGTTCTAACACTTTGTCTACAGATGTTGAGTCCAAAATCTGTCCGAGCACTGTCAGGCTGTTTTAGTTAATGTGAGACCATATATTGGTACTAATTAATTTATCTCTCATGTCTATCCGCTGTGTTCAGTAAACTAACGAAAGAGCGCTGTTTAGTATGCACTGTACTAATACAATTGAATTACAACTTATCACGGTAACTTTAGGATAAAAAGTATTTTTAATAGAACAAAATATCCGAAATTGTCACCACTTAGCGTTCTAATACATACTTTCGGCTTAGAAACGGTCTGTGTATACGTTCATTCCACAGTCATACTGAAGAAGCGTTAAAGGACTCCGAAAGCTTGCAAATATAGTAATAGGAGTACACACATAGCGAAATCCCGCTAACAAACCATTTAGTGCCACAATTACGTCAATACGATTGACAGAAGAAGGAAAATCAGGTACTATCAAGTGTACTTTCCAGCAAGTTTTTCCACCACGGGAGAAAAGTTATCTTAGGATTTCTTTATTGAGTGTCGATCTGCCCGATAGTGGTTCTTATACAGAAGAGGCAAATCATCTTGTCTCTAGAGAGATTAGAACCGAAAACTAAAACAATCTTTTGCTTGAAGGGCGAACACCTTACCGCGAAGCTAACATAAAACTGCGTCAAACAGCGCTTCCTTGTTGTCCCAAAGATAAATAAGACGAGGAGAATTCGCAACGTAAATGGCGAAGTAAGCCGCAGTTTCCGTTGGAACGAGCATCTTGGACTCAAAATCATAAATTATTACTTCTAAGTCATCCCTTAAATGAGATTAATTCAGAATATTTAATGTAAGTCACATAGCTGCTTGGTCGTCGTGTTTCTTTAGCTAGCTGGCGCTGGGGAAGATAGCTCTTCGAAGACGCTCCGGCGCCGGCTGCCACTGATGGGAGCAGAAATACCTAGTGTAGGCCAACGAGTTTTATACGCAGTTCTGTAACAATTATTCAGGTCTTACGCGTAATCACGAACGATATCCAGATGCACCGATTTCAGTTAGAACATCATAAATAAAGAGCAGGAAAAATTATTTTGGCGTTTCTTCCCTTCAGGAACTATAGTAGATATTTTCGTTTTTCTCTGTTAAGCTTACAGCAAACTAAAAAACTCGTTCATCAAAAGCGATTCTCATTTTTTAGAATTAACAGATGCTATTAAGTTTTATCTGTAAATAAATCATTTTAACATTATATCCTTGAAAAGAGTTTTCCTTATGAATACTTATATTGGCCCCTCCTCTAGTATACAGTGTGATTTTTTTCCATCCTGCCCAAACTCTATGGATTGATCGATGAGAGGATACGGAACAAAAAAGGTCTAATGAACTTAAGTGCAGAAATGCATGGTTTCATTGCTAGAGACCATTTATTCAATCATACATTGTTATACTGACAGGTTTCATGTAGATTATATAATGGTAAGACAGAGATTTAGGAAACAGGTTCTAAATTGTAAGACATTTCCAGGGGCAGATGTGGACTCTGACCACAATCTATTGGTTATGAACTGAAGATTAAAACAGAAGAAACTGCAAAAAGCTGGCAATTTAAGGAGATGGGCATGGATAAACTGACTAAACCAGAGGTTGTACAGAGTTTCAAGGAGAGCATAAGGGAACAATTGACAAGAATGGGGGAAAGAAATACAGTAGAAGAAGAATGGGTAGCTTTGAGGGATGAAGTAGTGAAGGCAGCAGAGGATCAATTAGCTAAAAAGACGAGGGCTAGTAGAAATCCTTCGCTAACAGAAGAAATATTGAATTTAATTGATGAAAGGAGAAAATATAAAAATCCAGTAAATGAAGCAGGCAAAAAGGAATACAAACGTCTCAAAAGTGAGATCGGCAGGATGTGCAAAATGGCTAAGCAGGGATGGCTAGCGGACAAATGTAAGGATGTAGAGGCTTATCTCACTAGGGGTAAGATAGATACTGCCTACAGGAAAATTAAAGAGACCTTTGGAGAAAAGAGAATCATTTGTATGAATATCAAGAGCTCAGATGGAAACCCAATTCTAATAAAGAAGGGAAAGCAGAAAGGTGGAAGGAGAATATAGAGGGTCTATACAATGGCGATGTACTTGAGGGCAGTATTATGGAAATGGATGTAGATGAAGATGAAATGGGAGGTATGATACTGCGTGAAGAGTGTGACAGAGCACTGAAAGACCTGAGTCGAAACAATGCCCCGGGAGTAGACAACATTCCATTAGAACTACTGACAGCCTTGGGAGAGCCAGTCCTGACAATTCTCTACCATCTAGTGAGCAAAATGTATGACACACTCGAAATACCCTCAGACTTCAAAAATAATATAATAATTCCAATCCCAAAGAAAGCAGGTGTTGACAGATGTGAAAATTACCGAACTATCAGTTTAATAAGCCACGGCTGCAAAATACTAACGCGAATTCTTTACAGATGAATGGAAAAACTGGTAGAAGCCGACCTCGGGGAAGATCAGTTTGGATTCCCTAGAAATGATGGAACACTTGAGGCAATACTGACCCTACGGCTTATCTTAGAAGCTAGATTAAGAAAAGGCAAACCTACGTTTCTAGCCGGCAGCGGTGGTCGTGCGGTTCTAGGCGCATGGATGTGTGTGATGTCCTTAGGTTAGTTAGGTTTAATTAGTTCTAAGTTCTAGGCGAGTGATGACCTGAGATGTTAAGTCGCATAGTGCTCAGAGCCATTTGAATCATACGTTTCTAGCATTTTTAGACTTAGAGAAAGCTTTTGACAATGTTGACTGGAATATTCTCTTTCAAATTCTAAAGGTGGCAGGGGTAAAATACAGGGAGCGAAAGGCTATTTACAATTTGTACAGAAACCAGATGGCAGTTCTAAGAGTCGAGGGACATGAAAGAGAAGCAGTGGTTGGGAAGGGAGTGAGACAGGGGTGTAGCCTGTCCTCGATGTTATTCAATCTGTATATTGAGCAAGGAGTAAAAGAAACAAAAGAAAAATTCAGAGTAGGTATTAAAATCCATGCAGAATAAATAAAAACTTTAAGGTTCGCCGATGACATTGTAATTCTATCAGAGGCAGCAAAGGACTTGGAAGATCAGTTGAACGGAATGGACGGTGTCTTGAAAGGAGGGTATAGGATGAACATCAACAAAAGCAAAACGAGGATAATCTAATGTAGTCGAATTAAGTCAGGTGATGCTGAGGGTATTAGATTAGGAAATGAGACACTTAAAGTAGTAAAGGAGTTTTGCTGTTTGGGGTAGCAAAATAACTGATGATGGTCGAAGTAGAGAGGATATAAAATGTAGACTGGCAATGGCAAGGAAAGCGTTCCTGAAGAAGAGTAGTTTGTTAACGTCGAGTATAGATTTAAGTGTCAGGAAGTCGTTTCTGAAAGTATTTATATGGAGTGTAGCCATGTATGGAAGTGAAACATGGACAATAAATAGTTTGGACAAGAAGAGAATAGAAGCTTTTGAAATGTGGTGCTACAGAAGAATGCTGAAGATTAGATGGGTAGATCACATAACTAATGAGGAGGTACTGAATAGAATTGGGGAGAAGAGGAGTTTGTGGCACAACGTGACTAGAAGAAGGGATCGGTTGGTAGGACATGTTCTGAGGCATCAAGGGATCACCAATTTAGTATTGGAGGGCAGCGTGGAGGGTAAAAACCGTAGAGGGAGACCAAGAGATAAATACTGTACACTAATCAGGTTCAGTAGGATGCAGGCTGCAGTACGTACTGGGAGATGAAGCAGCTTGCACAGAATAGAGTAGCATGGAGAGTTGCATCAGACCAGTCTCAGGACTGAAGACACAACAACACCAACATTGTTACAGAGACTGCGGGCTAATACGCGTTGTACCATGCAGCCACAGTCACAGTATGTGTTGAAAATGATTTCCATGTGCCTTAACGCATGCGTGTGCGCGCCGTAGCATATCCTGTCTCACATGTTCAAATCGGCCAGGCTGCATCGGAACAGCGTCAGGGGCAGCACGAATGCGCTGCTCCGGTGTCTCCACATCTGGAACGGGCTCTGCATACACGATACTTCTGAGATGGCCCCATAACCAGAAATCGCACGGGTTTGGATGTCGTGAACGAACAGGCCATACAACTGGACCTTCTTCGTCCGATCCATCGAGAAGAAAAGACACGATTCATCTACATCTACATCTACAACCATACTCCGCAAGCCACCTGACGGTGTGTGGCGGAGGGTACCTTGAGTACCTCTATCGGTTCTCCCTTCTATTCCAGTCTCGTATTGTACGTGGAAAGAAGGATTGTCGGTATGCCTCTGTGTGGGCTCTAATCTCTCTGATTTTATCCTCATGGTCTCTTCGCGAGATATACGTAGGAGGGAGCAATATACTGCTTGACTCTTCGGTGAAGGTATGTTCTCGAAACTTTGACAAAAGCCCGTACCGAGCTACTGAGCGTCTCTCCTGCAGAGTCTTCCACTGGAGTTTATCTATCATCTCCGTAACGCTTTCGCGATTACTGAATGATCCTGTAACGAAGCGCGCTGCTCTCCGTTGGATCTTCTCTATATCTTCTATCAACCCTATCTGGTACGGATCCCACACTGCTGAGCAGTATTCAAGCAGTGGGCGAACAAGCGTACTGTAACCTACTTCCTTTGTTTTCGGATTGCATTTCCTTAGGATTCTTCCAATGAATCTCAGTCTGGCATCTGCTTTACCGACGATCAACATTATATGATCATTCCATTTTAAATCACTCCTAATGCGTACTCCCAGATAATTTATGGTATTAACTGCTTCCAGTTGCTGACCTCCTATTTTGTAGCTAAATGATAAAGGATCTATCTTTCTGTGTATTCGCAGCACATTACACTAGTCTACATTGAGATTCAATTGCCATTCCCTGCACCATGCGTCAATTCGCTGCAGATCCTACTGCATTTCAGTACAATTTTCCATTGTTACAACCTCTCGATACACCACAGCATCATCTGCAAAAAGCCTCAGTGAACTTCCGATGTCATCCACCAGGTCATTTATGTATATTGTGAATAGCAACGGTCCTATGACACTCCCCTGCGGCACACCTGAAATCACTCTTGCTTCGGAGGACTTCTCTCCATTGAGAATGACATGCTGCGTCCTGTTATCTAGGAACTCCTCAATCCAATCACACAATTGGTCTGATAGTCCATATGCTCTTACTTTGTTCAATAAACGACTGTGGGGAACTGTATCGAACGCCTTGCGGAAGTCAAGAAACACGGCATCTACCTGTGAACCCGTGTCTATGGCCCTCTGAGTCTCGTGGACGAATAGCGCGAGCTGGGTTTCACATGACCGTCTTTTTCGAAACCCATGCCTATAGAGTAGATTTCTAGTCTCCAGAAAAGTCATTATACTCGAACACAATGCATCCGGACGTTAACGGCGAAGTGTTCTGGAGCACCATCGTGTAGCAACCACATAACCCTTCGAATCAATGGCACTTCTTCCAGAAAGGGAAGCAAAGTCCCCCGTAAGAAACGCCGATAGTTCCTGTCTGTTAGGCAACGTGGAACGAAGACTGGTCCCAAAATACGGACGTCAATTATCGCGGCCCACACATTCCGGCTGCACCGATGCTGATGATCCACTGTCTCCATACCATGGGAGTTCTGCATACTATCTCACAGATGACTGTTATGAAAGTTCAAGGCACCACTCCACGTATAGCTGGCCTCCTCTGCGAATAGGATGGATGACACAAATCCAGGGGGATGGTTGCCTGGTGAACAAACCAGTGACGAAACTGCTCCCGATGTGGAAAGTCTGTCGCTAGTAATCCCTGCACACGCTGTAAGTGATACGACTAGTAACAATTGTCATGGAGAATGTTCCACACGTTTTTCTGGCTTACCCTGTACTGGCGGGTCAATTGCCTGGTACTGACACGGCAGTCGCTTTCCACAGTGTGAATCAGATTTTCTTCCAAGTCTGGTGTCGGAACATTTCTGGTACGTTCTTCATGATTTCCCGCTTCCTGAAGCGACCCTGTCTCAGACAAACGGCGAAACACTGTTGCAAAAATTGAATGCTGTGGTTGTTATCGGCGAAGATACGTCCCCTGATACAACCTTGCTGCCCCCCTTTCCTCTCCGTAAGTAAACACCATGTCAAATAAATGTGTGTGAAATCCTATGGGACTTGACTGCTAAGGTCATCAGTCCCTAAGCTTACACACTACTTAACCTAAATTATCCTAAGGACAAACACACGCTCATACGCAAGGGAGGACTCGAACCTCCACCGGGACCAGCCACACAGTCCATGACTGTAGCGCCCAAGACCGCTCGGGTAATCCCGCGCGGCAAACACCATGTCGGCAAGCTCTCTATTCGAATACGGTGCTATTGTATACAACGCTGTATCACATCCACTACAAGCTGCGTCAGCAAGAAAACTGAACCGGGCTCAACACTACCAATTATTATGCAGGAGAGTGTGCTAGGGCATGATGTATGGCGAAGAGTACCACCGCCTAGGAGGAAACCACGCGTACTGTAACTGTCGCTGCATGGTACAGCGCGTATTAGAACGCAGCCTCTATAACGAAGTATGATCGAATGTATGATCTGCAGCATGGAAAAATGCATTTCAGGACATAAGTTCTTTAGACCTATTTTGTTCCTTATCATCTCAACGATCAATCTGTAGAGTTTGTACACTGTGGAAAAAAATAACGCAAATAAAAAGATAACACAACACTGTGGATATTCGCGTTTTGTAAACAGATTTCGTACGGTGCGAATAACATACCGTTTCACATCACCGTAAAATTGGACTCAAAAGCCATGAGGGTAACTAAACAAGTGCATCACTGCATTACATCTGATGACAAGAAGGGAGATGTCCTTAGGTTAGTTAGGTTTAAGTAGTTCCAAGTTCTAGGGGACTGATGACCATAGATGTTAAGTCCCATAGTGCTCAGAGCCATTTTTTTTTGACAAGAAGGGAGAAGTTGTTATTATGAGAATGTGAAAAAAATAACAAAGTACCGAGAGTAAAGTGTCGAACATGTCATTCTTAAGCATAATTGTCATCTCTATGTATATCAAAGGAAATGTGCTGACTGATTCACTGACTCGGCATCGCCCACGCCAAACTGCTAACAAGGGAACCTCCCCATCGCACCCCCTTCAGGTTTAGTTATAAGTTGGCACAGTGGATAGGCCTTGAAAAACTGAACACAGATCAATCGAGGAAACAGGAAGAAGTTGTGTGGAACTATGAAAAAAATAAGTAAAATATACAAACTGAGTAGTCCATCCGCATGACAGGCAACATCAAGGAGATTATGAACTCAGGAGCGCCGTGGTCCCTTGGTTAGCGCGAGCAGCTGCGGAACGAGAGGTCCTTGGTTAAAGTCTTCCCTCGAGTGAAAAGTTTAATTTTTTATTTTCAGACAATTATGTGACGCACATACCGTCACCAGTGTCGTATAGAATATATTAGACGTGTTTTCCTGTGGAGGAATTGGTTGACCTATGACCTTGCGATCAAATGTTATCGGTTCCCATTGGAGAGGCACGTCCTTTCGTCTACTAATCGCACGGTTTTGCGGTGCGGTCGCAAAACACAGACACTAAACTTATTACAGTGAACAGAGACGTCAATGAATGAATGGACAGATAATAACTTTGCGAAAATAAAGAAAGCAAACTTTTTCCTCGAGGGAAGACTTGAACCAAGGACCTCTCGTTCCGCAGCTGCTCACGCCACCCACGGGACCACGGCGCTCCTGAGCTCAGATTGTCCTTGATGTTGCCTATCTTGCACATGGACTACTCAGTTTGTATATTTTACTTATTTTTTTCATAGTTCCACACAACTTCTTCCTGTTTTCTCGATTGATCTGTGTTCAGTTTTTCAAGGCCTATCCACTGTGCCAACTTATAACTAAATATGAGGGGGGTGCGATGGGGAGGTTCCCTTGTAAGGATAGAAACTTCAGGTTTGGCGAGGATTTTAATCTTAGACTGTAGGCACAGTTAGAGAAGCAATTTTTCGAAACTCAACGCCTAAGTTGGTGAAATATGGGATAAGAGTTTTTTTGAAAATATTTCGCTCTCAAGGCAGTTTGAAGCTAGAAATACGAAAATTAGTAATTGGTTTCTCCATCAGAATGCAAAAAATTACGTGTTTCAGCGTTTTTGGAAATTCAGTCCGTAACGGGGTGACATAGTTGGTGAAAGTAATGTAAAAATTAATCATTCTTAAAGATCAGCTAAAGCACTTTTAAACCTATGTCTATGAAAAGCGGGGTAATTTCCAAGAACACTTAAAACTGATATGTATCGAACGCGTGACAATCACGGCACCGAGGATTTCGTTAACAGCGTTGACAACTACAAATACTAAAGCTGAAAGATACCGTTTTCGTTTACAGCTTTGGCAGCAGCAGCAGCAGCAGCAGCAGCAGCAGCAACAACAACAACAACAACAACAACAAAAACAAAATATCAATGTTCTGCAACGATGAAATGAAATTTAATTCTACTTACGTTACTCGTCATCGACATCTTCATCCTGGACAATTCCATGTGTTGTGCAATCTGTTTTTTCCCTACCTACACCCGTCAAGAAAATTAGAAGAGTCTCGCAGAGAAGTTTCTTGTCACGCAAGCAAAAATTACAGAAGCACAGGTAGTGAAAAATGTACAGTTCATCTTTGTCTCATAATCTGCTTTTTCTTTTGATAAAGGATTTCAAATAGTACCACAACTCTCGATATTCTCCGTGTGCGTCTTCGGAAGACACGAATTCCACTGGATGATTGACAATTTATTGGTCAAATCCTATTTCAGGATTCCCAGCCGCCGATAATTACTTTGGTTCCTGGTAGCATGAAGGGCAACCAACGTTCATTTCTACATCTACATCCATACTCCGCAAGCCACCTGACGGTGTGTGGCGGAGGGTACCTTGAGTACCTCTATCGGTTCTCCCTTCCATTCCAGTCTCGTATTGTTCATTTATGTCTCGAATGCACTTTAACTATGAACCACTTCCACGATCCCTTGCCTATGCTGTCAAACACCCATATCTGTTAAGTTTCGTTCTTCAAAAGTCGTCCTTACCGGCATTTACGAGTTGTGATGTGTGATTCATGAACTTCTATAACGTTGTTTTCACCACCTGCAGGAGTACTTTGATTCGTCACAATGCAATAACATACCTCACGGCAGAAACCACAGTACTCGCGAAAAGTCTTAGTGGATAATCCAGTCGCTGTAACTGTTTTCCAGTGCACAGTCTTTTACCCAGCAAGAAACTAAAATGACACCCTGCTGTATAGTTTATTTACATACACCGAATGACGTGTATTTTCTAATCGTAGTTCTTCTGCGAAATTTGATGCAATGTAATTAGAATGGGAAGTAAACATCGCTCTTTCTGTACCAAGTTTGGCAGTCTCCCCACGACATTTTGCGCAATTCCTACTCTCCTTAGACGGCAGCTAAAGCTATTCCCAACAGAACTGTAAACAATTTTACATAGTGCTCAGTCACGGAATTAGCTCATGCTGTGTGAGAATATTAAAAATAGAAACTGTACTGGCTTCACTCATCTCTATAATACTACTGAAATCAGATATTTAGTTCTAGGCGCGCAGTCCGGAACCGCGCGACTGCTACGGTCGCAGGTTCGAATCCTGCCTCGGGCATGGATGTGTGTGAGGTCCTTGGGTTAGTTAGGTTTAAGTAGTTCTAAGTTCTAGGGGACTGATGACCGCAGCTGTTAAATCCATAGTGCTCAGAGCCATTTGAACCATTTTTTTCAGATATTTAGCTGTCAACAAGTTCTGTATCATAAAACGAAATCGATATCTGGAGCCGTGAAAGTCCCGCGTTTGATAAATACCGTTTGAACGTGTGCTTGGAAATTAACAAAAATGGTATTTGACTTTTCAGCTAGAAATGAACATACGTTTTTCGGGGTGAAAGTTTCTATTGAAATAATATCACAAGAACTCAGAAGCTACCAGAATTGTTTTTTTGTTCGGAAGTACATTCCGAAAAGATCATGCTTCTATGGCCTTAATCAGCGTGAAAAAGTTTGGTATTGCAATTTATGAACTAAATCAAAGAACGTTGTTCAACACTCACCACGACTTATCAGCCTTTTCAGAATTGCATAGAAAAAGAAAGGAATCTTTAATATATGAAGTTTTCAGTGGGCCTAATATACGTTTATAAAATTATTTTTGTTGTAGTTACTACGGACACTAATAATTACTGATGGAAAAAAATAGGTATCACATTTAAATTGGATTCCATGTACAGCGATATCCGTTTGAGAGGATTCAGTACTGGGTGTAAGACTGGCGCTAATAACTATAGAACAACTTACCCGATTTGTCTTTCTTTTATTAACTCGCTGTATGAAATTAAACTCGTTGGAACGCTTTAATTATGTAAAGAGTGGCAGCCAAGTGAAGGGACAATAACTGTTTTATAAAATGTTAGTACCCTGTCTGCATCTTAGTTTGCGTAACTAGATACAGTGTTTGCACAGAATGTAATTTAACACGTGACCCATAGGCGTCACAACATACAAATTCGATAAAAGAGAAATAAAAAAGTCTGTGCTGTCCATACAGTGTACCTGAAGGAAGCAGCGGGTGCTAAACTAGTTCATTCTGTAAAACCCAAAGGGATGAAAAGTACCGTTTACAAATAATGATTTAAATATAACTGCTGATACTGCTTTGCCAATAACAGAGAGAAGCGCCTGAAGACTGAGCTTTTCAATTAGAAAAAACTTGAGACAGAGAAGAACCAAAGTAAGAAGAAGTTACACTAAGTGAGCGTGGGACGGAATTTCTACGCAACAATCCCTCTAGGCTATAACAGTGATATGAAAATTATCGAGAAGTGATTGCTGAAACAGACTGATATTTTAAATATGGTTCCACTTGGGGCCGGATCTGACTCAGTCGACAACGCTAACTGTGATTTCATTTCATCTTGGAGACTACTGGAAACGCTTAATAACACCTTTAACACCTTTTCTCTTGATATAATTGCTCATCGAGTCTTGCTTAACTAAAAAGTTGAGGGTCACATAAATAGGGTACAACCAGAAGCACAAACAGGCTTGAAGACTAAACACCCCACTCTTTACAACACCTTGAACTTGAAAAAGTTGAACCTTGGTAAGGCAACTAATATAGATGAAACAAAGTTGATGAAATAAATTAAATATTTCGAGATGAAAACTGAATCATTTCTTCCGTAGCAGATCCGTTTTGAAATAGCCCCTACACAGCTAACAAACGCTAATTATATATAATTGAAGACGTCTTCGAGTCATTTTAAACACTTTGGTAACTCGAGGTTGAAGTGGAGAGTGTCCCCCACCCGATACTGTCTTCATCCTGTCCAAGTGCGATGCAAACCCCACCTATCACAGCAGGAGGTTGCGGGCTCGAATTCCAGTCCGGCACACATTTTCACCTGTCACCACTGATTCCGCATAAAGTCCCAATTCCTTTCCTCTCTCTCTCTCTCTCTCTCTCTCTCTCTCTCTCTCTCTCTCTCCCCTCTCCACATAGTACTCTTCTACTTACTTTGATTCCTCTGTCTCAAGTCGTCTCTAATAGAAAAGGTCAGTCTTCGTGCGCTTTTCTCTTTGATTAACAAAGCATCATCAGCAATTCTATTATAGTCGTTACTTGTAGACGATACTTTTTGTCCTTTTGGTTAACATAAAATAAATGACAGTTTTGGTTAAGAATGAAACATTCGACGCGTTACTGTCGGCGCTTTCTGTTCCTTGTTTCACATTCTCACAACTACTTCTCTGTTCACGTTACCTGGCGCTGGAATGAACTTCAACTGCAATGAGTCACTTGTTTAATTATCTTCGTCCCGAAAGATTTTCTTGCGCGGTTTGCTTTTGTGGTGTGAAACAATATGTTATTCGCAGCTTATGAAATCTTATTACAAAACGACAACATCCACAAACGGTGTTATGTTTTTTCCATATGTTTTGTAATGTAATAAAGATGGTGCCAATGCAAACATTCATAATGAAACTGTTTTTAAGTATATCAAATTAAAATTAATGTTATTTCGCAATAAAGGTTAATAGTGTCTGGTGATGCTAAAAACGAGAATCACTTCCGGTGAATGAGTTTTTTAGTTTGCAGTACACTTAAGACAAAAAAAAAATTATCTACAACAGTCGCAATACTTGGAAATTTTCTTGTGGGTGGAGTCTCGTGAACTTGCTCGTAATTTATTTGTGAACTCACGTACAGTGAAGTTTAACCGTTTTGAAGAACATTTCCGAAAGACTTTAACTTGTAGTGGGTGGCCATCGGCGCTGGATGTTGGTGCAGTGGCAGAGCGCGCATGATCTGATGAATCCCGATACCGTCTTCATCATGCTGATGGGAGGGCGCGAATCCGTTGTTTTCCAGGGCAACAACTCCTTGATACCTGTACTGCGGGACTGAGACAAGCTCGCAGCGGCTCCATTGTGCTCTGCGAAACATTCACCTGGGCGTCCACGGGTCCAGCAGAGCTCGTGCAAGGCTCCATGACAGCCAAGGAGTATCGTACGCTGGTTGCACACCAAGTACACCACTTCATGATGATCATGTTTCTCTAAGGCGCAGCAGTCATGGACGTTTCGGCTGGTCCCGGCGGAGGTTCGAATCCTCCCTCGGGCATGGGTGTGTGTGTTTGTCCTTAGGATAATTTAGGTTAAGTAGTGTGTAAGCTTAGGGACTGATGACCTTAGCAGTTAAGTCCCATAAGATTTCACACACATAAGAACATAAGATCATGTTTCCCGATGGCAGTGGCATTTTTCAACAAGGTAATGCACCACGTCACAAGGCTAGAACTAGAAGCGTAATGGAGTGTTTAGAGGAACACAGTGGGACGAGTTGCAGTTGATGTGCTGACCCTCCAACTCGTCAGATCCGAAACTCGATCAAACACATCTGGGAAGTGGCTGAACGTAGCATAAGAGATCTTTGCCTACCCTCGCCGGAATTTACCGTAATTAGGTGACTTGTGTGTACAGATGTAGTGTCAGCTCCCTCCAGAAGCCTAGCAAGGCCTCATTACTTCCATGCCATGACGCATCGCTGCTGTTATCCGTGCCAAAGGTGGATACACCGGTCATTATGAAGGAGGTCAGTATGTTCTGGCTGATCAGTGCCTGTCTTCAAAGCGTTGAGCCACATTCGTTCCAGGTATCTGATGCAAATTTTTAAGGTGTTTAAGACACACGTGTGCAAAATACGTTTTACCTTTGAAGATTATCTATAGTAGTGATGATGTAATTTGCATACGCAAACATATGCCCCACTGAAATCTTGTGATACATGAGGGAATTGATGTCACACTTATCACAATACCACGTGAATTTTATATTAGTTTCTAAAAATTACTTATGGCAGGCACCATTGTGGTCAGTGGTCTTCTAAACACCAGCTGATCACCATTTAAAAATATACACTATGCGATTAAAAGTATCTGGACACCTACAAAAAAATACGTTTTTCATATTAGGTGCATTGTGCTGCCACTTGCTGCCAGTTACTCCATGTCAGCGACCTCAGTAGTCATTACACATCGTGAGAGAGCAGAATGGGGCGCTCAGCAGAACTCACGAACTTCGAAAGTGGTCAGGTGATTGGGTGTCGCATGTGTCATACGTCTGTACGCGGGATTTTCACACACCTAAACATCCCTAGGTCCACTGTTTCCGATGTGACAGTGAAGTGGAAACGTGAAATGACACTTACAGCACAAAAGTGTACGGGCCAACCTCGTCTGTTGACTGACAGAGACTGCCGACAGTTGAAGAGGGTCGTAATGTGTAATAGGCTGACATCTAGCCAGACCATCACACAGGAATTCCAGACTGCATCAGGATCCACTGCAAGTACTATGAGAGTTAGGCGGGAGGTGAGAAAACTTGGATTTCATGGTCGAGCGCTGCTCGTAAGCCACACATCACGCCGGTAAATGCCAAACGACGCCTCACTGGGTGTAAGGAACGTAAACATTGGACTATGGAACAGTGGAAAAACGTTGTGTGGAGTGACGATACACGGCACACAATGTGGCGATCTGATGGCAGAATGTGGGTATGGCGAATGCCCAGTGAACATCATCTGCCCAATGTATGTAGTGCCAACAGTAAAATTCGGAGGCGATGGTGTTATGGTGTGGTCGGATTTTTCACTAAGGAGGTTTGCACCCGTTGTTGTTTAGCGTGGCACAATCACAGTAGAGATCTACATGGGTGTTTTAAACACCTTCTTGCTTCCAACTGTTGAAGAGCAATTCGAGGATGGCGATTGCGTCTTTCAACACTATCGAGCACCTGTTCATAGTGCACGGCCTGTTGCAGAGTGGTTACACGACATTAACATCCCTCTAATGGACTGGCCTGCACAGAGTCCTGACCTGAATCCTATAGAACACCTTTGGGATGTTTTTGAACGACGACTTCGTGCCAGGCCTCACCGACCGACATTTATACATCTCCTCAGTGCAACATTCCGTGAAGAATGGGCTGCCATTCCTCAAGAAACCTTCCAGCACCTGATTGAACGTATGCCTGCGAGAGTGGAAGCCGTCAGCAAGATTAATGGTGGGCCAGCACAATACCGAATTCCAGCATTACCGATAAAGGGCGCAACGAAATTGTAAGTCATTTTCAGCCAGGTGTCCGGACACTTTTCATGACATAGTGTAGGTGTCGGGATGCGACCCTACAGTGGTGAGTGAATTTGCTGCTGACGAATCAGCATTCCCCTGGCTGGATGTGGGCTGCGGATGTGGTGTGTGATGTCACCGTTCGGTTCAATTTAGTTTATCCTAATTAGGACGTAATGATTGATTTATTAACCGTGTGTGGCAATCTGACTCGTAAATTAGGGGAGACAGTCGCGTGCAGTAGATGTCCAGCAATGTGATGGCTTAGCGGTCTGTGAGAGTTCGAAATGCCCGCATCTCGTGGTCGTGCGGTAGCGTTCTCGCTTCCCACGCCCGGGTTCCCGAGTTCGATTCTCAGCGGGGTCAGGGATTTTCTCTGCCTCGTGATGGCTGGGTGTTGTGTGCTGTCCTTAGGTTAGTTAGGTTTAAGTAGTTCTAAGTTCTAGGGGACTGATGACCATAGATGTTAAGTCCCATAGTGCTCAGAGCCATTTGAACCATTTTTAGAGTTCGAAATCTGCCACGCGAATTAGTTTAAATAATAGTAAACAGATGCTAACAGCAAATGGTCGTAGACGAAACGTAGTAATTTTAATTTAACTGCCTTTGAGATGACGATCGTATAGGGAGTTAGTTCAATATGGAGCACTTAAATTCACGGAAATGCCTAATATTAATGTGCCTGTACTCGCAAATAAGTAATTACTTTTAGTAGCACAGCACTTATCAAAATTAACCTGTTAAGTATTGAAGATACATATCTATTGTCGTGGTAAAATACACTCCTGGAAATTGAAATAAGAACACCGTGAATTCATTGTCCCAGGAAGGGGAAACTTTATTGACACATTCCTGGGGTCAGATACATCACATGATCACACTGACAGAACCACAGGCACATAGACACAGGCAACAGAGCGTGCACAATGTCGGCAATAGTACAGTGTATATCCACCTTTCGCAGCAATGCAGGCTGCTATTCTCCCATGGAGACGATCGTAGAGATGCTGGATGTAGTCCTGTGGAACGGCTTGCCATGCCATTTCCACCTGGCGCCTCAGTTGGACCAGCGTTCGTGCTGGACGTGCAGACCGCGTGAGACGACGCTTCATCCAGTCCCAAACATGCTCAATGGGGAACAGATCCGGAGATCTTGCTAGCCAGGGTAGTTGACTTACACCTTCTAGAGCACGTTGGGTGGCACGGGATACATGCGGACGTGCATTGTCCTGTTGGAACAGCAAGTTCCCTTGCCGGTCTAGGAATGGTAGAACGATGGGTTCGATGACGGTTTGGATGTACCGTGCACTATTCAGTGTCCCCTCGACGATCATCAGTGGTGTACGGCCAGTGTAGGAGATCGCTCCCCACACCATGATGCCGGGTGTTGGCCCTGTGTGCCTCGGTCGTATGCAGTCCTGATTGTGGCGCTCACCTGCACGGCGCCAAACACGCATACGACCATCATTGGCACCAAGGCAGAAGCGACTCTCATCGCTGAAGACGACACGTCTCCATTCGTCCCTCCATTCACGCCTGTCGCGACACCACTGGAGGCGGGCTGCACGATGTTGGGGCGTGAGCGGAAGACGGCCTAACGGAGTGCGAGACCGTAGCCCAGCTTCATGGAGACGGTTGCGAATGGTCCTCGCCGATACCCCAGGAGCAACAGTGTCCCTAATCTGCTGGGAAGTGGCGGTGCGGTCCCCTACGGCACTGCGTAGGATCCTACGGTCTTGGCGTGCATCCGTGCGTCGCTGCGGTCCGGTCCCAGGTCGACGGGCACGTGCACCTTCCGCCGACCACTGGCGACAACATCGATGTACTGTGGAGACCTCACGCCCCACGTGTTGAGCAATTCGGCGGTACGTGCACCCGGCCTCCCGCATGCCCACTATACGCCCTCGCACAAAGTCTGTCAACTGCACATACGGTTCACGTCCACGCTGGCGCGGCATGCTACCAGTGTTAAAGACTGCGATGGAGCTCCGTATGCCACGGCAAACTGGCTGACACTGACGGCGGCGGTGCACAAATGCTGCGCAGCTAGCGCCATTCGACGGCCAACACCGCGGTTCCTGGTGTGTCCGCTGTGCCGTGCGTGTGATCATTGCTTGTACAGCCCTCTCGCAGTGTCCGGAGCAAGTATGGTGGGTCTGACACACCGGTGTCAATGTGTTCTTTTTTCCATTTCCAGGAGTGTATTTAACGTTAATATTATAAAAATATTTCAGACAAAGTATGTAAAAAAATTTTTAACTTAACAGTGTGTATTCAGAAATTACATAATGGTTCTCAGTTATTGACTAATTTACAAAAGCTCAGATTTCGTTACACGCCACTGGTTAAGATTTTCAAAGTACACAAGCCACCACATTTCTCTGAAGAAAAGAAGTACAAGTTTCACTCTACCTTGTGATGACTTCTCAACAATAACAGCGAAATACATGAACCATTTAAAAATTTGGCTGGTTTGTAATTTATATATGAAATCTTTGAGCAATTTCGTACTCAAATAAATACCAGCTTTATACTTTGTTTAAAACATTGAAACAATAAGGATGTTGATATATAAATACACAAATAAATATACGAGATAAGCATTTGCTTTATAAATAACCGATATATTATTACTCAACTTGCAGTTCCAATTATGTCAAGGCTTCTAAATGTTCTGCTACTATGGCTACTCTACTCGAAGTCCACTATATGTCACTATTTATGAAATAGTAGCATTATCTAAATTTAGTAACCCTGGTAATAAAGATATTTTTAGTGTTGTAATGATTCCTGTATCGTTACAGGTGGCTGGAATCATGTGGTGAACCGTCAGTAAAATACTCCTCATTGTAACAGTCCTTTATTCATGTCAGTTATAAAGGTGGAGCTGCTGATAGAGGGCCAATTGTCAGCCACGGTGATGTAGGGGTGCATGATGTGCTGGCTAGTGGTTTACCTACCTGACAGGCAACACCTGGAGGAAGCCACATCTCTGGGCATCAGTATGTCCACAAAGACCTGACGCAAGATGCCTTCTAATCATTGCAGAAAAGTTCATCACCCCCCCCCCACACACACACACAGCGAAGCCTTGGTGCACCAGAAATTAAAAACAAAGTTTCAACTTATGTAGTCCTGTCTTCCTCAGTTGCGTGTAGTATTACGGTATATTGATAATTTTTAATTATGGTCCGTCTGACAGCAGCTGAATTAAACACAATTTTAGTGCCATACGCGATTCGCCTTTATTTTCTGCAAGGCATTTTCAGTGGCCTGGAATATGTACATATGTCTGCTATTTAATTTATATTTTGGTCACTGTACCTATAGGTTATAAACAGTTCTGGTGGTTGATATTTTCTATTAAGTAGTTTTTGAACTGTACAGGTTGCGTGGCCAATTTCCTACATATTACGCACCTGTTGCATTTTTGGTGTTGTTCTTCTTCTTATAAATGCGAATTTGCGGTTTTCTTCCCACAGTTCACAGCGCCATGAACTGAACACTTGTTTCGATGCAATGTTTTGCTTTCTGTTGCCGACTGTCAGATGTTTTTGCCAACGATCGAATTTGTGTGTGTGTGTGTGTGTGTGTGTGTGTGTGTGTGTGTGTGTGTGTGTGTGTGTGGGTAGGTAGATGGGTGGGTGGGTGTTTCCAGAAGGCCAGGGGAAAGAGTTTTTTATTATTATCTTACCATTTCTTTTATTAAGTGTAGTAAGGAGCCTGTGCTGATGTGTGTGTGTTCGTTTATCACATATTTGTTTTCTACGATGGCTTTCTGAATGTGGAAGTTTTCTTGCCTTTGTATAAGATGTTTGTCATGGTTGCTTATTCTCATTATTTTCATTTCTTGTTCCATGTTTGAACAATGACAAAACCACTCAAAAGAACCAGATGGTACACCATGACCTACACACACAAACTAACACACAGAGTTGCAAACATCCTAAAGAGACAGGGCTTCCAAATAGCACATAAGTCTGGGCAAACCCTCCAATCACACCTAAGCCAACCAGCTACCAAGAGGGACAAATTTCAACAATCAGGAATATATAAACTTGAATGTCAAAGTTATAATCTAGTATACATAGGCATGACATGCAGGAATTTTAAATCACGATACAAAGAACCTATCAGGTGTTGGAAGTACGAAACAAACCATTCCACATCTGCAGAACATTTAAAACACCATAACCACCACCCTACAAACATGTAACAAGAAATGAGAATAAGCAACCATGACTAACATCTTATACAAAGGCAAGAAAACTTCCACGTTCAGAAAGCCATCGTAGAAAACAAATATGTGATAAACGAACACACACACATCAGCACAGGATCCTTACTACACTTAATAAAAGAAATGGTAAGATAATAATAAGAAACTCTTTCCCCTGCGCCTTCTGGACACACCCACCCACCTACCTACACACACACACACACACACACACACACACACACACACGCGCAAATTTATATCGGAAGAGATCACAGATACTTCAATAATTACACTCGAAAGTTTGGCAATAGCATTCGATCGTTGGCAAAAACATCTGACAGTCGGCAACAGAAGCCAAAACATTGCATCGAAACAAGTGTTCAGTTCATGTTACTGTGAACTGTGGAAGGAAAACCGCAAATTGTCATTTTTAAGAAGAAGAAAAACACCAAAAATGCACAGGAGCGTAATATGTAGGGAATCGTCCACGCAACCTGTAAGTGCAGTTGAAAACATTACTACTTAATAGGAAATACCGACCACCAGAACTGTTTATAACCTATAGGTACAGTGACCAAAATGCAAATTAAATAGCAAACATTTGTACATATTCCAGGCCACTGAAAATGCCTTGCAGAAAATAAAGGCGAAACGCGTATAGCACTAAAATTGTGTTTTATTCAGTTGCTGTCAGACGGTCCGTAAGTAAAAATTATCAGTATACCGTAATAAAAACAAAGTTTATTAAACCTTTATTTAATTTTCTTGAGAGATACAACTGATGATAACTAGCTAGGTTACGAAAGTACATAGTACGGCACACTACTTTACTGTTCAAAGCCCAAGCTGACAAAGGTAGATGGAAAACTGACTAGTCCAAATGCACTGTTGCTCCGAGTTATTCCACGAAACTAGCTGTAGAAAAATTCACAAGTCCAAACTTCATTCTGCCTGTCGCCACGCGGGATTAGCCGAGCGGTCTATCCCAGTTAAGTCCCATAAGGTTTCACACACATTTGAACATTTTTTTTAAGCTACCTGTCGAAACTTTGCTAAGTTTCAGATATCCAGCAGAAAGTTTTAAAGTTAAAGAGACTGTTACCTGAAAATTTGCCATTTAGACTGCGACCAAAATGCCGTTCATCAAGCCATACATCTACTGTAACACTTCCGCCCTGTCGGACGAGCGTTAGCTCAATAAAGCCTGTACTGTAATAAGTTCACGGGCTTCACCTTGTAAACAAGGATTTAGTACATAAGTTGACCGCGTGTACCTAATGGAAGCAATTCGGACTTATATTCAGTCAGTAACTACAGTGATACGTCAAGCAAATGTAAAGTACAATTCCGCGTTCGCATGGACAAGAATTACCCACAGTAGATACTACCAATGATAAATAATACGGTCGCCAGCCTAATTAGGCATTGAGTGAGTCTTTCCTTGTACAAGTGTGTGCATGTACAAGCATAACAACACGTAGTACTGCTGCGTTATATGGCAGAGTTTGGCATAGAAAAAATCCACTGAACTAAAGTTTTCTTCTTTTGTACTAATTTGGATGAGCTAAACTTACACAACACCACACAACAATGATTACTACGAGCTGCACTTTGTATATTGATCAGACTGAAATCGGGCATAGATTACCCTAGAATAAGCAATTTTGAAAACACACATACAATGTCACTATTAAAATTGGAAAAAACACTAATACACTTAGGTTTAATATAGAAATTAATTTTACTGTTCAATTCTGATCAGTACACTTCAAAATGTGCAAGAATAGGCAAGAGAATGGGGGGGCCCTGAAACTGTTATGGTTGTTATACTGAAACTAGTAAGTCCTGAAGGTAAATTAACACTCAAAGTTATCAGTCTGTGAAGAACTAATCTTTTGTCTTATTTTGAATTATTTAGTTATCATTCTTTCAGTCTCAGATTAATTAAATAACATTGCTAGCTCAATTCAAATTTTATCTTTCAATTTAATCACACTGTTGTTCTTTACTAACATTTACATTTGCACTCCTAACTTTAAACGTCTTTGTAGCATAGATTGGTCTGCAGATAATTTAATACTAACTGTAAACTTTCAGTTCGGGATACTCGGGTTGCACAATATGTGGTAAGGACCCTGTCTAGGTCAATGATAAGGATAAGTGATGGCTAAGGCAATTCTGGTAAAAGTCACGTTATTATTGAACAGTTAGAACAGTTTCAACACTGGTCCACACAGATACACTTATGAAGATGAAATAAATGTTTGACCTGTGCACGTCGGTACGGCGGATGGCGGGCAGCGAGATAGCGGGCAGCACAGCACACATACAAGCACGGCTAAGGCTCTCACAGTATCGGCACTTTCATTCTTCTTAGCGTCGTAATCTTTCCAATTTTGTGCCTGAGGAAATAGCCATGCCAAGTAGTCGTCGGAATCGGCCCATCCGAGGCTCAATGGAATCCATTTTTCCTAGACAGCCTCCTCGGTACAGTACAAGTTCCTCTGACCGATGCTCAACTCCGACTGTTTCACTGAGCCCGTTGTGCCGAACCGCGCCAGTGTGCGTTTTCCCGCACTCGCCTGCATCCACCTTTTCCCGCGCCCCTACAGATAGGGTATTCACCACAGGTTTTCTACTACACATATTCTAATGCATTACCTACGTATGGACCAAGTGTTTAAATTACAATTTTCACATTATACAATAGTTTTAACATTAAATACACTTTCCTTTGGTTATCAAATTGCTTGAAATCTAACATAAGTAATGACATTCATTTCAAAAGTTGTGTACAGTTTCTTTAACATGACACGAAAAGGAAAAAAAATCCACAACATTATTTACATTATTTTACATAAATTCAGGAAGAAAAATTTATCTAAATTCATAAAGAAAAAAATTTATTATAGGTACATTATTGTTACACATGCCCCTGTTTCCAGAAAATTTTCTTAAGTCTAAATTTTATGGGAACACTAAATTTAACAATGATACACTGGTTCTTAATCTTTACGTAAATGTCCAAGAAGATCTACACTACATATTTCCTTCCACTCACTGTGTATAGGTTCACACTATTTTAACATATCAAAACCAATTTCTCGTTATTTACTTAAGTGCCTTTTGCACAGTCCAACTTCCCATTCTAACATTACTAAAATAGCAATTTAATCATTTTTTCCCAAATTTCTCAAAGAAATAATTTAAAATTCTGGAATACAAACATTTAATTACAAAAACAAATGCATATTTCATATATATTATAAGATAATTTGTCGCTGCTTGCTTTGAATAGCAGTCCATTTCCTAATTTACTAAACAAAACACACACACAAAATTTTCAGAAATTATTTACACATATTTACTGCCTATTATGTGTATTTGGGCAGTCCATTTCACTTCATATTGTCACATCCTCTGGATTACATTTACTATCTTCCATCGACTATTTAGCTGCCCTCATTGGTATTTGGCAGTCCTTTATATTATGGTTCATACACTGCCCATTTTCATTTTTGACAGTTCCATCTGTTATCTGTCTGAAAGCATTTACCCTTTCCTTTCAGTCCTTTCCTCCATATATTTTTATAGTTACAGTACAATTGGTAATCTGAAACTCACATAACTACATTAGTAAACTTTCAATGGTATACAGGCATTTACAAAGAATAGTTACATTTGAAACAATTTGTGTTCAGCCTAAGATACAGCACAATTACTCGTTTCTGGGAACATACAGTTTCAGATCCACTATATTTCTTACACCTAAAAGTCTTTTGGATTTTGGGTAGATTAGGTAGTAAGCATTTTCGTGTGGAATGTTCTGTATTATATATGGTCCATTATAGATATATTTAAATTTTGAAATTTCATGGTTTAGTTCACTAGATTTTTCGTGGGTTTTCAGAAGAACATGATCTCCAATTTTAAATTTTGAAACTTTTAGATTCTTATCGTGTCTTCTAGATCTAGCTTCGGCTTTTTGCTTTGCCCTTTTTATTACCAATTCTTTCTTTTGATTCAATCCCAAACTTGTACAAGGTGGAAACTCTAATCTTTCTTCAATTAAACTTTTACTACTTTTACCTAACAAAATTTCTTCCGGTGGGAACCCTGTAATTTCATGATGTAATGTGTTCATGACATTCTCAAAATCCGATATGAATCTGCCCCAGGCTCTAATTCAACAAACAATAATTCACTTTCAGATAAAACTGAGTTACAGTAATAATAAAGTTATGCATAATATTAATAATATATAAAAATACAACATCCTGCCCCCTAGTCTCTTTATTAACAAGGCAGTCTTTTCTGGTTCATAAAACAGTCACTCAAGTCTGGTGGCTTCTTAGGCCTCTGGAGTTCAAAGTCTTTGCTCACTTGAACTCTTCGCAAAATAAACACTGAGTCGTCAGGCGGCTCTTTCTTTCTTTGTTCGGTCTCAACATCTGGATTTTGTTTTGATATCTCGTCATCGTTAGGTACAATATCGTACTTAACTGCAACCCCTTTTATTTCACTAATTTTTTCATATCCTCTTGCAGTAAAAGTATATTCACTTTCTTTTACCCCGAAAAATTCATCTTCACTAGAGTCATCACTACTCTCTTCCTCCACATCAGATTCGCTTAAGTACGCTACTTTTGCACAACAGGGAAAGCTAGTATATTCAATTTTGTCTGTATTTACGTATATTTCATCATCTGAACTATCGTCGGAATCCGACCATTCCGGATCGCTATCAGGTTCTAACATAAAGGCTTTTCTGAGACAGGCACTAAGTTCTTCCTCGGTATTGTCATCAGGCTTAGATTTTAATTCAATCTCCTCTTTTGGTGAAACGGCCTCATCATCAGCTTTATTTACCTCTACTGTGACTTCATATTCGGTGTAATCCTCGTGGACTTTAATTACTTTCATGTAATCATCTGCCCCTTCTCCACGGTGCCTCTCGGTAGCAGCTTGCACTATTGGCGGATTGTTAGCAGAAGTTATTTCTTCGTCAATGCTGAGAATTTCATCCTCCAAATCCTTCCTATCATTAACCTTCCCCTTATCGGCAGCACGCGTACTTTTCGCGGCGCTATTTATTCTCCCTTCTTCAAATTTGGGCCACTTCACTATATTGACGCCCCTATCATTTCCCTTTCTACTAACTAATTTCCTCGCCTCATACTCCTTCTTAAAATCCTCCCACTCACATTGCTTTAGGCCCTTGTACAGATCGTCGATCTGCACACACCAATCAGTTACTTCTGCTAATTCATTATCGCCCTTTTCCTCATTGCGAACACTGCTAACCGCACCTCTCTGAGCACTCACAATCTCATCTATTGTTTCCTTTGCCACGGAATTATCACTCGTAACATTCTCATTATCTCTTACGGCTACGTTCGTACCTACTGCTGCCGTATTGCTAGCGGCTTCTCTCTGAACAGATGTTCCGCTAGGCTGGGCCGTTGCCCTCTGATGCTCCACTCGCCCGTTAACCTGGAGTATTCTGTGCGGCCTATATGACTCATGCTGGCTCGCACCTGACGCTTGTCTCGCCACAACACGTTGCGTCGTTTCACGCCTGTCTCTAACCTGTCTCATTACATTACGGTCGGTCCGGTATCTGTTCTTAAATCGGGGCCGGTATGTATTGTCCGCTTCCGTTTGGCCCGCAACGTTCGCGGAAATTAGTTTCCCGCGTCGTTATTATTTTGCGCGGTGTACTCTCGACCGCGACCTGGATAACTTCCTCTGCCTCTTCCCCTGCCTCTTCCTCTCTGTATCATATTGACGCGAAATCCATCGCCGTCATTTCTTTCGTCATGGTTTCGGTTATTACGGTTACCAAAATTTTGATTATTGGTTCGACTTTCGCGCCAATGGTCTTCGTCTTCGACCCTTTCTAGAAATGCTTGGAAGCTACGATGGTTGCTTCCTACATACCTCTTAGAATCTTCTGGGAGCTTTTTGTACAGTTCCCAGATAATTTCTGAATCTGATCTTCGGCCTCTTAGATGTGTCAATTTCCGGTACCAATACTCGCAGAAATCTTTCAAAGAATTCCTGCCCCTGTTATCATGCTGTTTGGCCATGATAAATTCGCGCCATAAATGGTCCTGCTTTTGTTCAGACCAATATTCTTCTGTAAATCTTTGCCTGAATTCTTCGAACGTCATTCGTTCGGTATCTAAATTTATTCCCCAGCGCTTAGCGTCACCTGCTAAGGCGCTAATTTCTACATTTATCTTTTCCTGATCAGACAAGTGCTCAGGAAATACTCTCTCGCAATTTTTGATGAAGTCTAACGGATGCCAACCGTTATGTTTCTTGGCGGGATCGAAGCGTTCCTCGCCTTCTAACAGCTTCGTAATCGGTGTGCCATTACAGACAACACCAGGCCTATCTTTTATTTTGCTCTCCAGATCGAAAATTCTGCCTTGAATTTTCGTAGTATTTTGTTCACAATTTTGAACACATCCTGTTACTTTTTTATCTAATTCTTTTTCAGTGTCTACAACTACCTTTTTCAACTGAGATATTCCGTGTTGACATTCGTTTACGATCTCAGTTTTAAGACCGAAAACTTTTTCGTCTACCTTAGTTACAACCAGAGGTTCTATTTTCTCTTGGATGTTGAGAATTTCAACATCGAATCTACTATTAATGTTACCAATTTCCTCCTGCATAGTATCCATATTTTTGTTAATAGTATCAATTTCAAATTTCAGAGTATTTACCACAGAACTTAAATTACCCATTTTTTGTTCTACTTGTTCTATTTGTTTACTAATTTTAATTCCCTGTCCTTCAACCTGTGCTTTAATCTGATCACTTTGGGTTTTGAGCTGCTCGTCAACGTGTGTTTTAAGCTGATTAACCTGATTACCGACTTGTTTTTGAAGTTGTTCATTCTGTGTTTTGAGCTGCTCATCAACGTGTGTTTTGAGCTGATTAACCTGATTGCCGACTTGTTTTTGAAGTTGCTCATTCTGTCCTACAATTTGTTTGGTTAATTGTTCAAATAAGTCATTCATGCTTAAAATTTTTACACTGTTTTGTTCTACGGAATCCGTGTGTTCCGATCCTACTTCATAAGTTTCTTTCGGTTCTTTCTTTATCTGCGGTGAATTAAATATGTCAGTGGATTCGTTCACGTACCCACTATCATCTACAAAGTCACCCTCTACTTCCTGTTTTGTCCCTTGCTGTGTTCGAGGCGATCGCGACATTTCAATCTGTTCATTGACGTGTTCATGGTATTGTATGTACGCCAATTGTCTTCCGCTAACGCCATCTGTTATCTGGCCGCGTAAACTCCTACTACTACTAGCCGCATTCTCCATTTCGCTTGGCACATCTATCCTGTCCCCGTTCCTGTCCATATTAAATGCCAACTGTACCACACTATTATACTTGACTCACACCGCAGTTTACTTTGCTAAACTTTATTGCTGTTCGTGCCACTGAACATCCACTGTTCGGTATTTACATTAATTTGTAACCGACAACAACTGGATGTCCTGTCACCGGGAAGCCACGTGTAACACTTCCGCCCTGTCGGACGAGCGTTAGCTCAATAAAGCCTGTACTGTAATAAGTTCACGGGCTTCACCTTGTAAACAAGGATTTAGTACATAAGTTGACCGCGTGTACCTAATGGAAGCAATTCGGACTTATATTCAGTCAGTAACTACAGTGATACGTCAAGCAAATGTAAAGTACAATTCCGCGTTCGCATGGACAAGAATTACCCACAGTAGATACTACCAATGATAAATAATACGGTCGCCAGCCTAATTAGGCATTGAGTGAGTCTTTCCTTGTACAAGTGTGTGCATGTACAAGCATAACAACACGTAGTACTGCTGCGTTATATGGCAGAGTTTGGCATAGAAAAAATCCACTGAACTAAAGTTTTCTTCTTTTGTACTAATTTGGATGAGCTAAACTTACACAACACCACACAACAATGATTACTACGAGCTGCACTTTGTATATTGATCAGACTGAAATCGGGCATAGATTACCCTAGAATAAGCAATTTTGAAAACACACATACAATGTCACTATTAAAATTGGAAAAAACACTAATACACTTAGGTTTAATATAGAAATTAATTTTACTGTTCAATTCTGATCAGTACACTTCAAAATGTGCAAGAATAGGCAAGAGAATGGGGGGGCCCTGAAACTGTTATGGTTGTTATACTGAAACTAGTAAGTCCTGAAGGTAAATTAACACTCAAAGTTATCAGTCTGTGAAGAACTAATCTTTTGTCTTATTTTGAATTATTTAGTTATCATTCTTTCAGTCTCAGATTAATTAAATAACATTGCTAGCTCAATTCAAATTTTATCTTTCAATTTAATCACACTGTTGTTCTTTACTAACATTTACATTTGCACTCCTAACTTTAAACGTCTTTGTAGCATAGATTGGTCTGCAGATAATTTAATACTAACTGTAAACTTTCAGTTCGGGATACTCGGGTTGCACAATATGTGGTAAGGACCCTGTCTAGGTCAATGATAAGGATAAGTGATGGCTAAGGCAATTCTGGTAAAAGTCACGTTATTATTGAACAGTTAGAACAGTTTCAACACTGGTCCACACAGATACACTTATGAAGATGAAATAAATGTTTGACCTGTGCACGTCGGTACGGCGGATGGCGGGCAGCGAGATAGCGGGCAGCACAGCACACATACAAGCACGGCTAAGGCTCTCACAGTATCGGCACTTTCATTCTTCTTAGCGTCGTAATCTTTCCAATTTTGTGCCTGAGGAAATAGCCATGCCAAGTAGTCGTCGGAATCGGCCCATCCGAGGCTCAATGGAATCCATTTTTCCTAGACAGCCTCCTCGGTACAGTACAAGTTCCTCTGACCGATGCTCAACTCCGACTGTTTCACTGAGCCCGTTGTGCCGAACCGCGCCAGTGTGCGTTTTCCCGCACTCGCCTGCATCCACCTTTTCCCGCGCCCCTACAGGTAGGGTATTCACCACAGGTTTTCTACTACACATATTCTAATGCATTACCTACGTATGGACCAAGTGTTTAAATTACAATTTTCACATTATACAATAGTTTTAACATTAAATACACTTTCCTTTGGTTATCAAATTGCTTGAAATCTAACATAAGTAATGACATTCATTTCAAAAGTTGTGTACAGTTTCTTTAACATGACACGAAAAGGAAAAAAAATCCACAACATTATTTACATTATTTTACATAAATTCAGGAAGAAAAATTTATCTAAATTCATAAAGAAAAAAATTTATTATAGGTACATTATTGTTACACTACCCTTGGACAACTCGCAAAGCAAACTCTCCACACCTGACATGCCCACTGTACTGGAGCAGACGCAATCTGTCGCAGAGAAATTTTAATATTTGCGTTTAACATACTGCTGCTACACATATTACACGTGAATTGTGTGGTGGGGTTCTTGGCTTTCTCATTTACATCTTAAACAGTGTTAACTTACCTATATTTTCTAGTACTTATTATTATCAAAATGAAGAAATTTACATGTTCACAGATAACTATGCTCGTTTACAGTTTCATATTGCCACATACTGCCACTAGTACTTTTTAGTTTCGTTTTGAGCAACCAAGATCACATAACGAATTTAATTCCTCTTCTTTCTTTGTTGCTGTTTCCTTGTTTCTCCCGTACTCCCTCATTTTCTCCCCATGTTGTCTTTTGCTTTCTTCTTCCCACGTTGTTCAGGATTTCTTATATCTTCTTCTTCGAAAACCATCTAAGTTAAGTATTTTGATCTTAAAAAAGTTTATCTTCAATTCCTTGATTATGTTTCTCTCTACTTCTTATCTTAATGATGTAATACATGCTAGTATTGATTTCTTCTTCCAGAAATACCAGACTATTTGTTTTGTAGGCCTGTTCTCATTCATTCGGTAGAGGTGTCCGAAATAAGATTAATCTTCACTTAGTCATTAGGCCTGATACTTTCTCTACATTTTTGTAGATCTCATCATTACTACTCTATTTCCAACCAGCTGTAGTTTGTATCATATCCACTATTTTTAGAACAATCTGTCTTTCAGATATTTACAGTCTGTTAAACTTATAGTTCATCGTGAGGCATTCACATCCCTATAAACACTCTGGTTCTTCCACTGCGGTATGGTACTTAAGTTTTGTTTTTTCTGGCTATGCATTTCTTGTTCTAAGTATTCATTGTCAAACCTATGCTCTTTCCATTTTGTTAACCCTTACGTCTGTCGCCAATTTTTTTAGTTCATTCTGTTGTATAGTTTTTCCAAGACATTTAAATTTACTTGCTCTATTTTACCTATTTGTGTTTCTATTAATTTTTGAGCATTTTTTTATATTTGTCATGAATTTTGTTTTTTCAGCTGTAATTTTGACACCTGTTCCATTTGCTATCTTGCCAGATGATTTATCTGAATAACTGCAATTGTCAGATATTTTGAAAGCATTGGAAAATCATCTGGAAAAGCAAGCAGTTTTTCATTCCAATTGTTTTCCTTCCCTGAATTATTGGTTTTAGCTCCAAATTTCAGATCCTTACAGTTTTTTCTGCAGTGGAGTTAAACAGTAAAGAGTGGTAAACTGTCTCCTTGTCTAACACCAGTTTTTAATTTCAAATGTCTTACCACCTGCTTTGGTGTTTTTGAGTGGTTTGATGACTCCATGAATTTCTAGCTCTTTTGGTGGGAAATATTTCTCCAGATTTTGAGTCTGTAAAAATTATTGCTACTATTTCACAATTTCCTTTATTAATTTAATCCTATCTTTTAATTTTCATCTTCAAAACAAGTACTTGCTGGTTGGTACTCTTCAAGTATATGTTTAAAGTCGGTCAGAAGTTTCTGTTATTATTTTTGCCGAAATGTTCTTGTATTTTCATAAGCTGAAATTATTAAAAGGCTTTTTATTTTTTTCGATCATTTTTTATGTTTGTTTCCTTTGTTGTCTGAATTGTTGTAAGTGTTCTTCTCCATTTAAGAGCTCTTTATTCTCATACTTCTTCACATTCCACATCCCACCACGTTTCCTTTTTATTCTTGGCCAATATTAAACTTTTCTGTGCTGCTTCAGTAACTTGTACCTGCAATTCATGCCAATCACCTTTTTATGTTATCTCCTATTTTTTCTCTAACTTTTTCTATATTTTGTGTTGTAATATTGCCTGTAGTTGAGTTATATCTTATTACTTTCTTGACTGTCTTTCTTTATTTTAGGTGGGAGAAATCGTATTTTAATCTTAGACGCATGACGATATGAATCAAATTATCACTAAATTTAGTGATTTGAAATGTTTTGCGTTCACATATGTTTTTGTTCTCGCAATTAACACTTCGACTTGCAAATTAAAACGTATTACATTAACAAAAATTCTGAAACTGGATTTAAGTAGTGCGTTTCTAGCAATATTTATGGACACTTCATTCTTTAAAATCTCTTCAAGCGTTTATAAGTTAATTTCTTACATCAATAGGTATTTTCAAATCTTACATATTCAATATCTTAAGTGCTATTCTGTCTATCGAATGGGCGTTTAGACGCACTTTTTCGTCTCATTTTTGTCTTTCATTTGGAATCATTTTGTATTTTGTAACTTTCTTGCTTTTGATTGTACATATTGTTTCCCTGCCGGAACGCTCACCCCACGAGCAACCAGCAACGGCCACGCGCTGGGGTAAAACCCATTTGCAGTAACTCTCCAGGCTACCTGCTACCTTTCTGTTAGCCGGATTACTTCGGGGATTGTCTTTCCGCCAATTGCAGTCTGCTATCTAGCAGACAGCTCCACTCGCTACCTCCTCGCGAGTTACGCTTGCCTGTACCAAGATTCGCGTCACCTGCCGAATGTCTTACTGCCAGAGCTGCGCTCTACCAAAACTAGGACTCGGTGGTTTTTGTACAGTACATAATTGATACAATAAATGGTAGGATTAACGGTAGTATTGGTGACATTGGCAGGGAAAGAAACATAACTGAATGTGTGAGAGATAAATTGGGAGCTGACGACTTCTTTTTGTTGTTTGTTTGGCACATAATTAGAACCACACATAGTTGAGTATTTTATATCCTCAGCAGACGTAAATTGTATTTGAGAAGTAATAAAACTTAGTTGACCGCGGAACTTCAGTGCTGTTATTTAACAAGAGCAAGTATTTTGGATGCAAGTACAGTTCACATGCACAAATATATAAAAATCTGTACAATTATTTTTTACTGAGCAGAAAGTTCATCATCATGATCCAAGGCAAGAGTGAAAGTTGTTTATGTATAACAGAAAAATGTTTTATACAACCTCGACAAAGTATTGAAGTGATGTTTGATAAGTTTTTGGTTTGCTCTTTTTAATTTTACTTTCTTTTCGGGAAACTGCCTTTTTTAGCGCTATGTGATAAATCCGTATTGTTTTTTATTTTTAATACAACATCCCTCTGTCTCTCGTTACAAATCAGCAATTTTCAAATCAAACCTGAATTAAACGTTTTCAGTTTAAATTTTGCTATAAATACAGTTTATTATTAATTAACAGACTGGAGGATAACCACGCAGAACAAAACTGTTCAGTAAATTACGCGGCCCCCACCCAGTTTTTGGAAGGTTTACCGCTTCTGGTTTCAAGGGAGTCTAGAAAGATCGCGTACATGGACAAACTGATCGAGATGAGGTAGCGACCAATAGGTGTGCAACAGACTTAACCTACAGGTACCGTATTTTACGGACGATAAGGTGCGTCTTATAGTCCGTAGTGTCTTATAGGACGTAGCGTCGTAATTTCTAAGTATTTCTTCAAATAACATTTCTACTGTTTTTTATCATTAGGTAGCAAAGACAGACTAAAAAAATTATTAATTTATGAAACCGAACTGACCTTTAAAATCGTCATCTGAACTTTCTTCTTCTTCTTCTTCTTCTTCTTCTTCTTCTTCTTCTTCTTCCCCCTCCTCCTCCTCTTCGTCGTCATCGCTGTCCTCTCCATATGTAAGATGATATTAGCTGCCATTGAGAGCGTTAATTATACGGCACTTCTTGAAAGATTTAACAATAATGTTTTCTTCCACTCTAGACCACGACTGTTTTATCCACTGACACACTTGCTTGATTGTGGCCATCCATTTGTTGCAATCCTCCGTCATATAGACTATAAATCGTTTATTTACCGAGACATCAAGAGGTTGCAATTGTGAAGTAAACCCTCCCTAAATAACAGCAGGCTCTGCAATTCCCTGTCACAGTTTCTCTTTCACGGAATTTTTCAAATGACTACTGAACTGATCGAGCACAAGGAGAGAATTATTATGCAATACAGCATATTTCCTTCTCGCCCACATTCTGTTAATCCATATTTTCATACCAGCCTCGTCCATCTAACCCTTATCATCACCTGCCGGTATTTCAGAACGTTTTGGCATTGTTTTGTGCTTGAAAATGATTATTGGATTGAGTTTAGTACCGTAAGCACAACATGAAAGGACAACACTGTAGTGCATTTTTTCATGTCCACTTTTTTTATAGTTACAGTTTTAGCACCTTTCATGGCAACAGTTCTGTTACTTGGCACATCGAATGTCAGAGGGGTTTCGTCCATATTCTCTATTTGGCTTATTTCCACACTGGTTTTCTTTCGATGTTGAGTAATAAATCGACGGAAAGATAATATTTTCACTTCATACTATTTTGACATTTTCTGAGATATTCGCACGCTAACTCCATGAAGCTTCATAAATCTGTAGCACCAGCCAATTCTACCCTTAAAGTCTGTTAAGTTCCACTGTAGCGCTAGCTTACGAGCGTGTATTTGAATCATTTTTGCATTAATTCCAATGATCTTTTGACGGTGTCCTTGAATTTATTTCAATACATGTTCTAGTTTTGGCCACTTTGCATTCATTCCTCTGTTTGCACATTTAATCTTCCTCATTTTTTTCTGTTCTTCGTTACTAGGCCACCAATCGCGGAAGACCAGAATGCCATTCAAAATGTTCAAATGTGTGTGAAATCTTATGGGACTTAACTGCTAAGGTCATCAGTCCCTAAGCTTACTGCCGGCCGCGGTGGTCTAGCGGTTCTGACGCTGCAGTCCGGACCCGCGGGACTGCTACGGTCGCAGGTTCGAATCCTGCCTCGGGCATAGGTGTGTGTGATGTCCTTAGGTTAGTTAGGTTTAAGTAGTTCTAAGTTCTAGGGGACTTATGACCTAAGATGTTGAGTCCCATAGTGCTCAGAGCCATTTGAACCATTTGAACCTAAGCTTACACACTACTTAACCTAAATCATCCTAAGGGCAAACACACACACTCATGCCCGAGGGAGGTCTCTAACCTCCGCCGGGACCAGCCGCACAGTCCATGACTGCAGCAGAATGCCATTCAGTTGCTCTGTTTCCATATTCTTCCAGATATGGTATTATTTTCAATTTATAGCCCGCATCGTATAGTGCTGTGTAACTGTTTTGTTTACGTAAAATGTTTTCGATGTTTAAAAGTGTGCAAGAAGTTGTGTGTGATGTTTAGTGTGTGTGACACTCCGCACAAATCGATCATAAGGAAACTTAAAGTCAACGAAATGAAGCAGAATCCAAAACATCGACAACATCACATAGGAATGACATAACAAACACAAAAAACGCACTTGAATCATTTCCAGAAACGTGTCATGCGAAAAATAAAATAAAGAAAATCGTGATTGGTAGCAGATGAGTTATTTATAAACAAACCTATTGTTTTCACAGTCGCAGGCAATCAGAACCATTTATAATGGATCAAATCAGATAAATACTTTTTATTTTTTCCATTACTAAACTAGCTACTAACAACAATATTGTACTGTTACCGATAACACAGATCACTTTCAATTCAAGTTTACTGGCACTGTAGACGGCAATGAGGTATCATAGACTAGACAGTGTTCTGGGTTTTGTGATGATGGGGCAGGAGGAAGACAGTGTTAGCAAGCTTGAGAATCCCCACAACTCACGTTCACCGCATCGGTGCACTGATGTTGAATCCATTGTTGCCAGATAGAGATAGGCATCTAATATATGGCCAGTTTTAGGACTGGTGGGAATTTTAAATCAAACACAGGATATTTTTAGATTAAATTCGAGTATGAGACGCACCTAAATTTGGAGACAATTTTTCAAAGAAAATAGTGCGTCTTATAGTCCGTAGAATACGGTAACGCGGTTAGATCGTGACTAACCAATGCTACTAGGAAAACTACCGTAGTCTACGCTTACTTATGATGGTGTACGGTATTCTATGGTAGATTTGAAACTCTGCTTACTGCGCATGTGAATACTCACTCCATAGATATTTGTAATCTGACAGGGGAGGCCACGACGTTTGGAACGCGGATTTACTTGAAACTTCATACACTCGTAGTACTCCATGAGGACAACAAAATGTGTAAGCTGTAGAGCGTACCTCTCAAGCGTTATTGAGAAAATCGCAAGATAATTTCGGTTGTCAAATATAGACCTGTGCGTGGCCGTTTTTACCATGAAGCGGCGGCAGCCGAGTGGGATGCCGGCACGGTAGCTCAGCGTGTTTCGTCAGAGGGTTAGCTGCTCTCTGTAAAAAAGAAAAAAAAACTGTTAATGGATAAACGACGAACTGAAATGGGTGTCTTGCGACGTCCGCCCCGAGCAGATGCAACGAACGAAAACGAACAAAATGAGATTAAAAAAAAGTGGGTAGCGTTCAAGCCCAGTAATCGCTGGATCGCTGGATCGAGTCCCGTTCGTTAGGTTTTTTTTATTCCTAACACAGTCATTTTCTTTACTATTTATATTACTATTGATATAATGAGAAAAATACGTGTAATCGGATGAACTTTTATTAAATTTACAAATTATTTGACAGTCTACCAATTTTTATTACGAGAAATAATATAATATTCGTAACTATCGCCTAGTAAACGACCGAACGCATGAAGTGATACTGAAAATGTATGCTTGTCCGTGTCTTCAAAATTGTTCGTGTTTAATCGAAAAAGAACGAGAAATTGCTTCTCGTGAAGACGCTATTAAAATACACTCGATACTGCATGATCAATTATCAGCGCCGTTATTTGAGGAAATGCTGCGTTATGCATGGTTTGCTTCCAAACTGTCGGCTGAAAGAGACGTAACGAAGTTTGTTTTTCCACGGAAAACCTCAAAAGACCTTGCGTATGCGGAAACAGCATTTATTCAATTAAGCTGGTCCCGTTTAACTTTGTTTTCCATCTTTTTACGAAAAATACCATTCTGCCACTGTACTCGTAATGTCGAAAGCGACGATAAATTTTACATGTTTCGAAAGCCGTCTGTGCCGGTCAAAACTTGAAGGTAAAAAGTTGTTTCGGGCTCCATCCAGGTATAAGGGATTTCTCAAATCACGGACAAGCACACATTTTCAGTATCACTTTAAGCGTTTGGTCGTTTACTAGTCGATAGTTATGACTATTATATTATTTGTGATAATAAATATTTGTTGACTGCCAAATCGCATTGTAAATTTAATAAAAGTTCATCCGATTACACGTATTTTTCCCAATATATCAATTGTAATATAAATAGTAAAGAAAATGACTGTGTTAAAAATAAAAAAAATGACGAACGGAACTCGATCCAGCGATTACGGGGCTTGAACGCTACCCACTCGACTGCCGCCGCTTCCTGGTAAAACGGTCGCGCACAGGTATACAGGGTGATTCAAAAAGAATACCACAACTTTAGGAATTTAAAACTCTGCAACGACAAAAGGCAGAGCTAAGCACTATCTGTCGGCGAATTAAGGGAGCTATAAAGTTTCATTCAGTTGTACATTTGTTCGCTTGAGGCGCTGTTGACTAGGCGTCAGCGTCAGTTGATGCTAAGATGGCGACCGCTCAACAGAAAGCTTTTTGTGTTATTGAGTACGGCAGAAGTGAATCGACGAGAATCCGCGGGAAACAACTCAGTATGAACGTCACTCGCCTAAGGTGAACGTTTTCTGTGCCATTTCAGCCAATAAAGTTTTTGGTCCCTTTTTCTTCGAAGGTGCTACTGTAACTGGACTACAGTATCTGGAGATGTTAGAGAATTGGCTGTTCCCTCAGCTCGAACAAGAAGCACAACAAATCATATTTCAGCAGGATGGAGCGCCACCACATTGGCACTTATCTGTCCGTAACTACCTGAACGTCAACTACCCGAGGCGATGGATCGGCCGCCAGGCAGCCCGTGACAGAGCACTTCATCACTGGCCTCCAAGAAGCCCTGATCTTACCCCCCTGCGATTTCTTCTTATGGGGGTATGTTAAGGATATGGTGTTTCGGCCACATCTCCCAGCCACCATTGATGATTTGAAACGAGAAATAACAGCAGCTGTCCAAACTGTTACCCCTGATATGCTACAGAGAGTGTGGAACGAGTTGGAGTATCGGGTTGATATTGCTCGAGTGTCTGGAGGGGGCCATATTGAACATCTCTGAACTTGTTTTTGAGTGAAAAAAAACTTTTTTAAATACTCTTTGTAATGATGTATAACAGAAGGTTATATTATGTTTCTTTCATTAAATACACATTTTTAAAGTTGTGGTATTTTTTTTGAATCACCCTGTATATTTGACGACCGAAAGTATCTTGCGATTTTCTCAATAACGCTTGAGAAGTACGCACTAGTGCTTGCACATTTTGTTGCCCTAATGGAGTACTACGAGTGTACGGAGCTTGAAGTAAATCCGCGTTCCAAACGTCGTGGCCTCCCCTTGTGAGTGCAGCCCCCTTCCTTGTGTATCCGGCCTGTCAGTTTGTACAGCTGCAGGAGTGTGTTGGCTTTGCAGACGCATCGGCTGCAAGTGGACAATGGCGGTGTGCATCCTGTGCTACCTGCCGTACATGGGCGCTCAGCTGTACCCCCGCACCTACACGCTGGTTCCCGCTGCTCTGCTGATGGGTTTGGCGGCAGCGCCGCTATGGAGCGCCAAGTGCACCTACCTGTGCGTCATCGCAGACGTCTACAGCCGCGGGAGCGGATCCAACCTCAAGACTGCACGTGACCGCATCATCGGCTCCTTTTTCATGATATTTCTCTTCTCCATGGTATGGGGAAATCTCATTTCATCACTGGGTAATTATAAATACCATTACAAGCACAACCTAGATCTCTTAAACAACTAGCGAGGATGTAAACTTAAAATGCAACCATTCACTTGTAGAGCTGTTTATTAAAACAATAGCGTTGTTACCGGTTTCAAACCGAAATCTTCAAGACCAAACAGTTATTCATGCTTATTTCTCTCTCGTAAGTTATGCTAGTAGTGACTTCAGAAAGTACACTACTGGCCATTAAAACTGCTACACCTAGAAGATGACGTGCTACGGATGCTAAATTTAACTGACAGGAAGAAGATGCTGTGATATGCAAATGATTAGCTTTTCAGAGCATTCACACAAGGTTGGCGCCGGTGGCGACACCTACAACGTGCTGACATAAGGAAAGTTGCCAACCGATTTCTCATACACAAACAGCAGTTGACCGGCGTTGACTGGTGAAACTTTGTTGTGATGCCTCGTGTAAGGAGCAGAAATGCGTAACATCACGTTTCCGACTTTGATAAAGGTCGGATTGTAGGCTATAGCGATTGCGGTTTGTCATATTGCGGCATTGCTGCTCGCGTTGGTCGAGATCCAATGACTGTTAGCAGAATATGGAATCGGTGGGTCCAGGAGGGGAGGGTAATACGGAACGCCGTGCTGGATCCCAATGGCCTCGTATCACTAGCAGTCGAGATGACAGGTATCTTATCCGCATGGCTGTAACGGATCGTGCAGCTACGGCTCGATCCCTGAATCAACAGATGGGGGACGTTTGCAAGACACCAACCATCTGCACGAACAGTTCGACGACGTTTGCAGTAGCATGGACTATCAGCCCGGAGACCACGGCTGCGGTCACCCTTGACGCTGCATCACAGCCAGGAGCGCCGGCGATGGTGTACTCAACGACGAACCTGGGTGCACGAATGGCAAAAGTCATTTTTTCGGATGAATCCATGTTTTGCTTACAGCATCGTGATGGTCGCATCGGTGTTTGGCGACATGGCGGTGAAAGCACATTGGAAGCGTGTATTCGTCATCGGCGTACTGGCGTATCACGCGGCGTGATGGTATGGGGTGCCATTGGTTACACGTCTCGGTCACCTCTTGTTCGCATTGACGGCACTTTGAACTTGGACGTAACATTTCATATGTGTTACGACCCGTGGCTCTACCCTTCATTCTGTCCCTGCGAAACCCTACATTTCAGCAGGATAATGCACGACCGCATGTTGCAGGTCCTGTACGGGCCTTTCTGGATACAGAAAATGTTCGACTGCTGCCCTGGCCAGCACATTCTCCAGATCTCTCACTAATTGAAAACGTGTGTTCAATGGTGGCCGAGCAACTGGCTCGTCACAATACGCCAGTCACTACTCTTGATGGACTGTGGTATTGTGTTGAAGCTGCATGGGCAGCTGTACCTGTACACACCATCCGAGCTCTGTTTGTCTCAATGCCCAGGCATATCAAGGCCGTTATTACGGCCAGAGGTGGTTGTTCTGGGTACTGATTTCTCAGGATCTATGCACACAAATTGCGTGAAAATGTAATCACATGTCAGTTCTAGTATAATATATTTCTCCAATAAATACGCGTTTGTCATCTGAATTTCTTCTTGGTGTAGTAACTTTAATGGCCAGTAGTGTACTTTAAACATCACGGGGTTACTATGAATGAAAGAAAGGGGTGGAAGGCAGTCAGAGTGGCCGAAACTGAACTAACAGCCGAATGTAGCCATTATCCAGTGTAACATGCGCGCTCCATGTTAACTAAACCTTTCCTTCCTCTGTATTAACATACGCAAGATGTAACTGTTCCCATTCCTAATGGAAATACAAAACATGGGAGGGGCCTATGTGTGTTCTATCGCATCAAGGTAGAATACAAAGATTCTGTAATGATTCACCAACCTGATGTGTGCTAAAGATGCCAATGTCCCAGCGCAGATACAGCACTCACGTCGTGAATCCGTTGTTCGTGAAGTGAGGCTGCAAGACGCTTGGGATAGAATGAAGGCCCTCAACATTACGAAGTAACCTGCCAAGTGCCGATTTTGAGATGGCAGATACATTTTATTTATGCTGGCGAATCATACAAAGCATCGAACAGCAGACAACCTATTTTACAAAAAACGTACGCGTACCAAGTCACACGTATTACAGTTCATTCTAGCAACACATAATTCCGGTAGGTTCAGCATATTGGAGAAATTGCATTCACAAACTAAGTTACATATTTACTCTTATCTTCTCTGATTTGCACGCAGAATCGCGATTGTTTAATACCATTTTATACCGATCGCATCTCTTACTTTTATAGTTTGGCTTGTAACTCGAACTGAACCGTGATAACCCTAGTACCCGACTCGATTATCCGTAACATACTCCAGCATCAAACGGAAGTAGTCAACACGAATCACTTCACTTCATGGCTCACTTTTGGCGGGAGCCTAAGATGTAAGAAGTGCTTCGTATGATTACCGTTACTCTAATGTTAATGAAAATTATTATAAAAATGAGGTTTGAAATGTTCGTTTTCCTTAGTATCCTTCGCATTTCGAACAATCACGTCCATTTGCATACCATGGCGTACAAAAGATTTTATGGTGTTAACAAAGGCAAAATTACACTGTACCTCCATACAAAGTACCGTCATACAAGTTGAACTTTACACAAAGCATTACAAAAAATTTTACATCTGTGCAATACATGTTTTCACGTACCTTAGACGTACAGTTCCCACCAGTGTACATGTAAGTGACCAAATATGTGTTATTCCTTACCATTAACCACTACACAGATACAATATGATAAACCTCGTATGAGCATAGAATGCCGGCCGCGGTGGTCTCGCGGTTCTAGGCGCTCAGTCCGGAACCGTGCGACTGCTACGGTCGGAGGTTCGAATCCTGCCTCGGGCATGGATGTGTGTTATTTCCTCAGGTTAGTTAGGTATAAGTAGTTCTAAGTTCTAGGGGACTGATGACCACAGATGTTGTCCCATAGTGCTCAGAGACTTTTGAACCATTTGAGCATAGAATGTGAACCCTGCCCAATTCCCAATTTGCTACCCAAGTCGCCTCGTGACCTCGGTAGAGGCTACTAGCAGTGATTTTCGATTGCCTCTTCTACTCTTCTACTGAAAGCTCTTTGCTTTCCATATTTTGCGAAATAGTAATGTGGACCAAAACAAGAAAAAAAATGTCCAGTAATCATGTGCTCTAAAATGCATACCTTAAGAGCTATGAGCACGTGCTCATCTTTGTAACGTGGAAACACAACTCTTCTAACGAACAATTGCTCATAAATTTTAAGGTATCCATTTTATAGCAAATGTTTACTGGACATTTTTTCTTGTTTTGGTCCATACTACTACTACTACTACTACTACTACTACTACTACTACTACTTACAAAAATACGGAAAGCAAAGAGCTTGAGTAGAAGAGATTTGGTTCACAGTATCGAAGATGGAAAAATTGCTCGTAGCTCTTAAGGGATACATTTTCGACGCTATGTTTACTGAGACTTTTTTGCTTCTAGTATCATGTACTTTCAACTGTATGCGTTTACGCCATTAATTATGATACACCCTGTATACAGCCACTTCGGTTGCACAAAAAAAAAAAAACCTGTGCAGCCGAAGTGGCTGCATATATGTCCTGTAATTAGAATTTGTTCCTATTTGCAGTTGACACTAGTATTGTGATATACTATTTGAAAATATTCAGTTCTGTACATCTAGGGGTACTGCGCCAATCATAAACGTAACACATTTTTAGGAAATAATAAAAAGCAGAAATTTCAAAAATTTTAGATGTCCACATTGCTAAGAATATAACCTTGAAGAAACATATTCAGTAACTCCTAAAAAAAAATTAGTTCAACTTGATGCGCAGTTCAAATCGTTGTAAATCCTGGAAAGAGAGACAAATGAGTGGGTAGAGATATTGTGCATATTTTCACTTAATGTCTTAAAGAAAAATGTTCCCGGTAACTCACCTTTAAGAAAGAAAGTCTTAATTTCGGAAAAACCTACTGTAAGAATAATATGTGGCGCTCACCCACGATTATCTTGTAGACATCTGTTTAGAGAGGCTCAAATGGCTCTGAGCACTATGGGACTTAACATCTGAGGTCATCAGTCCCCTAGAGCTTAGAACTACTTAAACCTAACTAACCTAAGGACATCACACACATCCATGCCCGAGGCAGGATTCGAACCTGCGACCGTAGCAGTCGCGCGGTTCCGGACTGCGCGCCTAGAACCGCTAGACCACCGCGGCCGGCTGTTTAGAGAGCTGGGCGTTTTGACTACTGCTTCACAATACATTTACGGCCGCATGACGTTCTTTGTAAACAGTCCAATGCAGTTCAAAAGGAACAAAGATTTACATAATTACAATAACAGCAGAAAAAATGACTTTCATTACTTTATATTAAGGGGTGCCAAATGCTGCATCAAAAACATGTTGATCACTTACCCAGTGATATAAAATGTCTGGCAGTGAAGCAAAATTTGAAAACAAACTGAAATACAGGGTGTCTCAGTAAAGACGCCGGGAGGGGTCCGCGAGTCGCGCGGCGCGGTAACCGGCCGCCACCGCCGCATCCGCTGGCCGCCGCCGCGCCCGACTCTGACACACATACGCCGGTAGTCGGCCGCGCGCGCGCCTCCTCTCAGATAAGCATAAACAACCCAACCATCTGACAAACATAAGCTTACCTTTATTTACATTAGGTGCTCAAAATACACTACTGGCCATTAAAATTGCTACACCACGAACCTGACGTGCTACAGACGCGAAATTTAACCGACAGGAAGAAGATGCTGTGATATACAAATGATTACCTTTCCAGAGCATTCACCAAAGGTTAGCGCCGTTTACGACACCTACAACATGCTGACATGAACGTTTCCAACCGATTTCTCATACACATACAGCAGTTGACCTGCGTCGCCTGGTGAAACGTTGTTGTGATGCCTCGTGTAAAGAGGAGTAACGTGTACCATCACGTTTCCGACTTTGATAAAGGTCGGATTGTAGTCTATCGCGATTGCGGTTTATTGTATCGCGACATTGCTGCTCGCGTTCGTCGAGATCCAATGACTGTCAGCAGAATATGGAATCGGTGGGTTCAGGAGGGTAATACGGAACGCCGTGCTGGATCCCAATGGTCGGTCTCGTATCACTAGCTGTCGAGATGACAGGTATCTTATCCGCATGGCTGTAACGGATCGTGCAGCCACGTCTCGATCCCTGAGTCAACAGATGGGGACGTTTGCAAGACAACCACCACCTGCACGAACAGTTCGACGACGTTTGCAGCAGCATGGACTATCAGCTCGGAGACCATGGCTGCAGTTACCCGTGACGTTGCATCACAGACAGGAGCACCTGCGATGGTGTACCCAACGACGAACCTGGGTGCAAGAATGGCAAAACGTCATTTTTTCGGATGAATCCAGGTTTTGTTTACAGCATCATGATGGTCGCATCCGTGTTTGGCGACATGGTGGTGAACACACATTGGAAGCGTGTATTCGTCATCGCCATACTGGCGTATCACACTGCGTGGTGGTATGGGGTGCCATTGGTTACACGTCTCGGTCACCTCTTGTTCGCATTGACGGCACTTTGAACAGTGGACGTTACATTTCAGATGTGTTATGACCCGTGGCTTTACCCTTCATTCGATCCCTGCGATTCCAACAGGATAATGCACGACCGCATGTTGCAGGTCCTGTACGGGCCTTTCTGGATACAGAAAATGTTCGACTACTGCCCTGACCAGCACATTCTCCAGATCTCTCACCAATTGAAAACGGTGTAGCAATTTTAATGGCCAGTAGTGTATGTCCCTCTGTGGTAAGAGCAGCCTGACATCTCTTCAGTACATTAGGAAACATTCGACGAATTTTGGCTGCTGAAATATGAGAAATGACTAGCCGAACCCTGTCTTCCAACTCTTCGAGCGTGTGGCGATTGGTTGCATACACCTTGTCTTTTAACATTCCCCAAACATAAAAATAAAACTATTAAGATCTGGAGAACGAGGAGGCCAGTCAACTATCCAATCATCAAATCACCTTGTATTGCTGTCATAGATGCATAGCGATGTGTGGTCTTGCATTGTCCTGCATGAAATAACCGTACATATTTTCGGTAGGTGTTAGTTCTCGCAGAAAAATGATGCAGTATATTGTTCACATACCTGTCAGAACATATTGTTTCGTGGAGAAAGATTACCCCACTAATTGTGCACTAATTGCACAACAATCCTGTTTTCACATAATGCAGAGGTTTTTGATGTAATTCATGAGGATCTACATCTACATGGATACTCTGAAAATCACATTTAAGTGCCTGGCAGAGGGTTCATCGAACCACCTTCACAATTCTCTATTATTCCAATCTCGTATAGCGCGCGGAAAGAATTAACACCTATATCTTTCCGTACGAGCTCTGATTTCCCTTATTTTATCGTGGTAATCGTTCCGCCCTAAGTAGCTCGGTGTCAACAAAATATTTTCGCATTCGGAGGAGAAAGTTGGTGATCGGAATTTCGTGAAAAGATTCCGTCGCAACGAAAAACGCCTTTCTTTTAATGATTCGCAGACCAAATCCTGTATCATTTCTGTGACACTCTCTCCCATATTTCGCGATAATACAAAACGTGCTGCCTATCTTTGATCTTTTTCGATGTACTCCGTCAGTCCTATCTGGTAAGGATCCCACACCGCGCAGCAGTATTCTAAAAGAGGACGTACAAGCGTAGTGTAGGCAGTTTCCTTAGTAGGTCTGTTACATTTTCTAAGTGTCCTGCCAATAAAACGCAGTCTTTGGTTAGCCTTCCCCACAATATTTTCTATGTGTTTTTTCCAATTTAAGTTGTCCATAACTGTAATACCTAGGTATTTAGTTGAATTTACTGCTATTAGATTAGACTGATTTATCGTGTAACCGAAGTTTAACGAGTTCCTTTTAGCACTCATGTGGATGACCTCACACTTTTCGTTATTTAGGGTCAACTGCCACTTTCCGCACAAATCAGGATATTCGGAGCTCCAACGTCGATTGTTCTGAGAATTTACGTACACAGCCATGCTTCATCAGAACAAAAAGCATCTCAGGATCAACTTCATCACCATGCACAGACTGTAACAGCCAGTTGCAACAACGTTGTCGAGCAACAGTATCTGAGTTCCTCAGTTGATGCACTACCGTTATTTTGTATGGTTTCAGTTTCTGCTCTGTAAACACATGCTATTGACACACCAGTCTGAAGTCTTTCCAAGGCCTCCCCTATCTAGTCTAATTTATTTTCGGGTGAAACTCTAGGTTCTCTAGGTCCTCGTTGTGTAACACAAATTCAGTCTCTCGAAATTTCTTCACTCATCTGCGCATCGTCGAATCATTGGAAACACGTACACCGGGAAATTTTAAAATGAATTCAAGCCAACATACGATTCTGCTTTTGCATAGTTCAGCACAGGAAACACTTGTTGATCCTTCGTGTATACTATACCGAATGGAAACTCGATAGGAAACTCAAAACAAAATACCCGAACACTCAGTCGCACAGTACAGAAGACTCGCGCACGGTGTTTGTCAGGACCGGACCCAACGACATACGGGCAGGGAAAGCCTCGGATACGGCGCAGTTACAATAATGACGTCCAGCACCAATATTTGAAACGATGCAGTTTTTCCTTGACAACTATTCCTATTCCGTAGCCAAATTTTATTATTATAATGTTGAAAATGTACTGGGAAGGAAATGCTAACTCACATCTGTACATAAAAAAAAGCTTGTAAATGTTCAGCAAGTAGCAATATTTGCAAATTAATTTGTGATGTGAATGTAAAATGTCTCGTTCCATATCATTACGATTTATCGTGTAAATGATCCCTGGAACATGAAACTACATAACCAACTTCAGAATGAAAATACTTATCTACACGCTCCATTGAGTAGTGTAAACTCTGTTTTGGAGAAACACTTTCAACTTGTTACGTGATTATTTTTTAAACACACTAGCTCTACAAGCCAACATGGCAAACATGTCACCAACGTAAAATTACTAAGAAAAACCATCTAGCAGATGGAAGCAGTGGACACACCCCTGGATCATATGACATTTATTTAATAAATAATTCTCATTTTCCTGAATGAAAGAACAGCTCTATCCGCATCAACATTTGCGTCAAAAGGCATTTCGAGCAATATTATTGTTAGCTGAAGACCAAATTCAGACGTAAATAAGACAACAATTTTATCTAGATTCCCTCACAGACTGCCAGCTATTTCGGCTTGCAGTTACTATTGATAACTGTGTAATCGAACTGTGTTCGCAAGAAAATAATGTGGATGGCATTTAACTTCTGTACTTATCCCCCAAAGGCAACGGCCTTGCCGCAGTGGCTACACCGGTTCCCGTGAGATCACCGAAGTTAAGCGGTGTCGGGCGTGGTCGGCAATTGGATGGCTGACCATCCAGGCCGCCAGGCGCTGTTGTCATTTTTCGGGGTGCACTCAGCCTCGTGATGCCAATTGAGGGGCTACTCGACCGAATGGTAGCGGCTTCGGTCAAGAATACCATCATACCGACCGGGAGAGAGGTGTGCTGACCCCATGCCCCTCCTATCCGCATCCTCCCATGAGGATAACACGGCTGTCGGATGGTCCCGGTAGGCCACTCGTGGCCTGAAGACGGAGTGCTTTACTTATCCCCCAAAATATAAAACTATAAAAATACGAGGGCAGTTCAATAAGTAATGCAACACATTTTTTTCTCTGAAACAGGGGTTGTTTTATTCAGCATTGACATACACCAGGTTATTCCCCAATCTTTTAGCTACACAACACTATTTTTCAACGTAAACTCCATTCAATGCTACGGCCTTACGCCACCTTGAAATGAGGGCCTGTATGCCTGCACAGTACCAATCCACTGGTCGATGTCGGAGCCACCGTCGTTCTGCATCAATAACTTCTTCATCATCCGCGTAGTGCCTCCCACGGATTGCGTCCTTCATTGGGCCAAACATATGGAAATCCGACGGTGCGAGATCGGGGCTGTAGGGTGCATGAGGAAGAACAGTTCACTGAAGTTTTGTGAGCTCCTCTCGGGTGCGAAGACTTGTGTGAGGTCTTGCGTTGTCATGAAGAAGGAGAAGTTCGTTCAGATTTTTGTGCCTACGAACACGCTGAAGTCGTTTCTTCAATTTCTGAAGAGTAGCACAATACACTTCAGAGTTGATCGTTTGACCATGGGGAAGGACATCGAACAGAATAACCCCTTCAGCGTCCCAGAAGACTGTAACCATGACTTTACCGGCTGAGGGTATGGCTTTAAACTTTTTCTTGGTAGGGGAGTGGGTGTGGCGCCACTCCATTGATTGCCGTTTTGTTTCAGGTTCGAAGTGATGAACCCATGTTTCATCGCCTGTAACATTCTTTGACAAGAAATTGTCACCCTCAGCCTCATGACGAGCAAGCAATTCCGCACAGATGGTTCTCCTTTGCTCTTTATGGTGTTCGGTTAGACAACGAGGGACCCAGCGGGAACAAACCTTTGAATATCCCAACTGGTGAACAATTGTGACAGCACTACCAACAGAGATGTCAAGTTGAGCACTGAGTTGTTTGATGGTGATCCGTCGATCATCTCGAACGAGTGTGTTCGCACGCTCCGCCATTGCAGGAGTCACAGCTGTGCACGGCCGGCCCGCACGCGGGAGATCAGACAGTCTTGCTTGACCTTGCGGCGATGATGACACACGCTATGGCCAACGACTCACCGTGCTTGTGTCCACTGCCAGATCACCGTAGACATTCTGCAAGCGCCTATGAATATCTGAGATGCCCTGGTTTTCCGCCAAAAGAAACTCGATCACTGCCCGTTGTTTGCAACGCACATCCGTTACAGACGCCATTTTAACAGCTCCGTACAGCGCTGCCACCTGTCGGAAGTCAATGAAACTATACGAGACGAAGCGGGAATGTTTAAAAATATTCCACAAGAAATTTACGGTTTTTTCAACCAAAATTGGCCGAGAAAAAAAATGTGTTGCATTACATATTAAACTGCCCTCGTAGTTACATGAAAAATCTTATTCAGTTGCATTTTGTGTGTGACGGCTTTTTCTGGCATTGAAAGACGCCTGTGATGACCATTCATGAAATAGTTAACGATTTATTACCTTTATCTTAAATAGGTCCTCCTTGATATCACTGCAGTATTTTATCTCGAATGGAAAACAGCCCACAGTTGCACCAAATTATGTTTATTTAAAACCCTGACCATGGTTTCTACTATAATAATATAGCCTTCTTCAGAAGTCATATACACTAATAAATGGTGCCGGCCGGTGTGGTCGTGCGGTTAAAGGCGCTTCAGTCTGGAACCGCATGACCGCTACGGTCGCAGGTTCACATCCTGCCTCGGGCATGGGTGTGTGTGATGTCCTTAGGTTAGTTAGGTTTAATTAGTTCTAAGTTCTAGGCGACTGATGACGTCAGAAGTTGAGTCGCATAGTGCTCAGAGCCATTTGAACCATTTGAATTAATAAATGAAAAATGTCTTAGCCCAGCGGCTGCGTCAATACCTATAAAATAACTTCAACACTGTTTAGAACATAAGTAAAATTACATATGGCACCGTATGTCCTCTGCCCCTACCTCTGTTATTTTATTGGTTTTGACGCAGCCGCTGGGCTAAGACATTTTTTCATTTATAAGTGTGTTTGATTTCTGAAGAAGGCTATATTCTTATAGCAGGAACAATGATCAAGGTTAAAAATAAACATAATTTAGTGCAACTGTGGGCTGTTTTTCATTCGAGACAATTTCGTAACGGTTGCTGTTGTCGCTGCTATGATGAAAATACACTACTGGCCATTAAAATTGCTACACCAAGAAGAAATGCAGATGATAAACGGGTATTCATGGCACAAATATATGTGACATGTGATTACATTTTCACGCAAGTTGGGTGCATAGATCCTGAGAAATCAGTACCCAGAACAACCACCTCTGGCCGTAATAACGGCCTTGATACGCCTGGCCATTGAGCCAAACAGAGCTTGGATGGTGTGTACAGGTACAGCTGCCCATCGTGCTTCACCACGATACCACAGTTCATCAAGAGTAGTGACTGGCGTATTGTGACGAGCCAGTTGCTCAGCCGCCATTGACTAGACGTTTTCAGTTGGTGAGAGATCTGGAGAATGTGCTGGCCATGGCAGCAGTCGAATATTTTCTGTATCCAGAAAGGCCCGTACAGAACCTGCAACATGCTGTCGTGCATTATCCTGCTGAAATGTAGGGTTTCGCAGGCATCGAATGAAGGGTAGAGCTACGGGTAGTAACACATCTGAAAAGTGACGTCCACTGTTCAAAGTGCCGTCAGTGCGAACAAGAGGTGACCGAGACGTGTAACCAATGGCACCCCATACCATCACGCCGCGTGATACGCCAGTATGGCGAAGACGAATACACGCTTCCAATGTGCGTTCACCGCGATGTCGCCGAACACGGATGCGACCATCTTGATGCTGTAAACAGAATCTGGATTCATCCGAAAAAATGACGTTTTGCCATTCGTGCACGCAGATTCGTCGTTGAGTACACCATCGCAGGCGCTCCTGTCCGTGATGCAGCGTCAAGGGTGACCGCAGCCATGGTCTCTGAGCTGGTAGTCCATGCTGCTGCAAACGTCGTCGAACTGTTCATGCAGATGGTTGGTGTCTTGTAAACGTCCCCATCTGTTGATTCAGGGATCGAGACGTAGCTGCACGATCCGTTACAGCCATGCGGATAAGATGCCTGTCATCTCGACTGCTAGTGATACGAGGCTGTTGGGATCCTGCACGGCGTTTCGTATTATCCTCCTGAACCCACCGATTCAATATGCTGCTAACAGTCATTGGATCTCGACGAACGCGCGCAGCAAAGTCGCGATCGCAATCGCGATAGACTACAATCCGACTATTATCAAAGTCGGAAACATGATGGTACGCATTTCTCCTCCTTACACGAGGCATCACAACAACGTTTCACCAGGCAACGCCGGTCAACTGCTTTTTGTGTATGAGAAATCGGTTGGAAACTTTCCTCATGTCAGCACGTTGTAGGTGTCGCCATCGGCGCTAACGTTGTGTGAATGCTCTGAAAAGCTAATCATTTGCATATCACATCATCTTCTTCCTGTCGGTTAAATTTCGCGTCTGTAGCACGTCATCTTCGTGGTGTAGCAATTTTGTTGGTCAGTAGAGTAGATAATGGTAGAAAATTCCTTTCGTTCACCTGTACCATCTGTCTTGCAGTTTTTGAGAAATTTTAGTTTACATTACTTTATTACTGTGTTTTTATTTGACGTCTATTCACATCGTGTTTTCCACTTTATTTTGTGCATCGTCTAAACCTCTCATCACTCTTTCGAACTCGCTGAGATTCAGAACAGAAAATTTTCCACAGAGCGTGACAAGATTAGGTTGGAGGTCAAACACACACTGACACTCGTATTGCGCGCCTTTAATAAGTAGCCTTAAAAATGAAGCGTGAATTAATTAACGTCAGTACTTACCGAATGTTGAGTTGAAATGTTCTTGCTTTCAGTGTTAAATTCTGGGACAAGCAGTGTGAGTGCTAACGTATCATCAGAGCTGCTTCATTGCGGAGCAGACTTTTGTCCAGGAAGTGGCGAAACTGAAACCAATCCAAATCTGGCACGTCCAGATGAGGACAAAATCAGTATTATAATGTATATATACATCGGCTGTATAGTTCTCGCAGCGCTGATTATTCTCCTTGGAATTGATCAACATGAGAGGTATGTAACATCAACTATCTCTCAGTACTTCAACACGCAGGTCCGAACACTGTTTACAGCCTTTGTAGAGCAATATGCTTTTTGTAGCCTTGTTTCATCAACAAAGGAAATAAAATTTTATAATTCGTCTTTTTTAACAATCAAGTGTGATATAACATCTATAACTACAAAAAAACGCAACGTACTATTAAGTTTTACCATGAATCTTATAAGCAATTAACTGTATTATATTCGCAATAGTTATATTTTCTTGTCCCTATTTAAGATAATTTTGGTATGGTGTCACTAACTATAATATTTTTGTCTCAGATGACAATTATTTCAAAGTACTGTAAAACGGATAAGTTAGATTTTGAGACGTCATTCATTAGTTCGTTTGTTATATTTCTAATGTTGATGAAAATACTCGATGTGTAAAGTTATTCGTTTCTCAAAAATATTTATTTAGTTTGATATCAGCCTCAGCTGATTTATCCTCCAGAGATTTTTAATGATCTTTTACAGGTACGAGCAGAAAAGCGTTTGGTCTCAGGTGACAGCAACCTTGAGACTTCATGTTGATCGGAAGATGCTTCTGATTTTACCTATCTCCCTATGGCTTGGAATTGATTATGCTTTTGTTGAAGCTGAGTATTCTGCAGTAAGTGTCATAATTTCAGTATTTTATACTCCATACTTTTTAAATTATTGATATATTATATAAATCTTCAGACGACATTGGTATCTCGTGTATTTTTGTTTAAAACAAGTCCGTATTTAAATATCTTAAACTGAAAAATATCGTGATTTTAAGTTGTATAAATTTGCTTCAGCAAGGAGGAAGAGGGATATTATCGCTTGATTTATTTAAGAAATCCACTCTGACGGTTGAATAATGATGGGAGATCTTTCATTTTTTTCTTCTGGTGATAAAGATGTGGTTTTAATTAAGAGTCGCTTGTACAAACTCGCTGCCATAGTCTCAGTGGCTAAGTAGGCATTGTGTTTAATTGTAGGCATCGATTTCAGAGCTGATTCAGGCCGTGCAAAATCTCGCAGTGCATACAACCTCTCGTATTCAAGAAAAAAAGGGCATTCAATTTCACGTCCTGCAGTGCTAATGTAGTATCTACCTAATTTTCCTAAATCACTCGAGGTGAATACAGAGAAGTCCAATTGCTTTTCCCATTCTTGGATAATTTAGCTGATCCTCAGTCTCTAATAAACTCGACATCGAGAAGATGCTATACTCTAACTTTCATTCCTTCATTGCTAATTCAGGTTCGTCCTGATTTTTATCAAATCACTTCGGAGTGATACTAAAATACTTTTTTTCCATGACTTTCACAAAATGTCGATTCCTCAGTCTTTGCTGAACAACTCTGTTCTCGTCACACTCAACGAATATCACATCCTAACAAACAAGAAGGGTTTTCTTCTACATTTACATACATACTCCGCTAGCCACCAAGCGGTGTGTGGCGGAAGGCACAAGTTCCACTCGCGGATCGCGCGAGGGAAAAACGACTGTCTGAACGTCTCAGTACGAGCTCTATTGTCCCTCATCTTTGAATGGTGATCATTGCGCGATTTGAAGGTTGGTGGTAATAATATATGCTCTACATCCTCGGCGAAGATCGGATTTCGGAATTTAGTGAGCAGCCCTTTGTTTGTGTTGTAAGTCTTAATTTTCATTTATAATAAACAAAACTCTTTATTCTTTTCAGATTATCTTTTACTACGCTTCATTGATTGTCGAGTGTCATCAAACGTTTGGTAATGCTTTCACTCACCGCCATAATCAATTACTCTGATACTTGGCAGGGAGAATGCGGTCAAAATCAACAGTGGTCGGTGTTCGGTATTGGTGTTCTCTTCTGTGAGCGCAAAGGTGAAAAAAATTCTAGATAATTTCGGAGGCGGAAACAGCGAGCCAATGCGTATCGCCCACCGTTGCCAGCTTTTAGGAGAGATAGCAGATAGGTCACGTGCCGAATGACGGAGGCAGAGCGCAAGCAAATTATCTGCCTAGCAATTGAATTAAGTTAATGGAAATGAGTGGAATCAGGGTAGATGGAATCAATGAAATGTACCGATGACAGGTAAATACGTTCAGAAACGGCGGACACGTAATGTAATTAATTTCTGAACAGATAACATTTGAAGAGTGGAAATGGAAAACATCCTCGTGATATTTTTTTTTTTTTTTTTTTTTTTTCAAATCGCGTTTTCAGAGTTATCGCGTTCTCCGAACTCTGCCACATGTCCCTAGATTTAATGCATATGTCAAACCAGGGAAAAATACTTTCAACGTGCGTCAGTGGGTGATGCACGCTCTTTGTATCAAGTAGTCCTTTCCATTGGAATTCCAAAATTGAAAAGATATGAGAAGTGGATTTTGTTGACTACTAGTTAAAAACTTATTACTGTATTTCTGTACTTTTATTATGAAAAATAAAACGAAGTGCCTCAGAATTAGCGGCATTTGTAACAAATACTTTCTTGCTGCTATTTTTTCGAAAACTGACATTTTTGAGAGTGATGCTGTGTACAAAATACAAACTGACTCATGCAAAGAAGACAACAATAATTAGTCACGGTTTTAACGCTATTTATTTAAACAAATAGCGCTGTTACCTGTTTAGAAATGACAGGCACATCTTCAGACGGCTGTTCACACTTATATTACACTTGTTTACATTAGTTGTTGGGGAAAAAAGGCAACGATTAAAGTAAACAACACCAGACTTTATATAAATGTGAACAGTCGTCTGAAGAATGACCTCACGGTTTGGATCCGGTAATAGCATTATTTATGTAAATAAATAGCATTGTTAACAGCGGCTTGCTGCTGTTCCCTTCTTTGCAGCTGTCAACTTGTAAAAAACTTCTTATTGGCACTCAGTAACACTGTTTCTTGGTATGGCCAATAGAATATTCTTAATGAAGCATTTATATTCTAATTTTTGTAATTATTTTTTGTGGTAATGCAGCGAAAAACAAATCTGAGGTATCAGACTATCTTCCAAATTTTTGGATACAAATCGGTTGTACAGAGAAACACTGTTTCTTCATTCAACTGACGAATGTCAGATTTGGCATTTCCACTCTTCATTTAATATCACCGAGTTTTAATGTCTTCAGCCTCACTGATTCCACGCACCTCAGTACAGTGAGCGTAATTCATCTGATATACGTACCTGTGGCAGGGTACCCACGGTTTTCCAGCAGATCTGTTCCCACTGTCTGCAAGTGGTTCTTTCCCCACATACACCATGGGAGGATTTCTGATTGTACTGCTCGGAAATAGTAGGAGAAAACATCAGTGACACTAACAATTTGTGTCAGACCTAGAGGTATACCCAGATGAGCTAATAGTTTAGGTGACTGCTACCGATAAGATGAGATCCAGGTTTGAATCCCTGCCTGGCAAAAATTTTCATTTGTGACGGCGTATTCTTATGTCTCTCTTTTCCATACTACATCATGTACCCACTTAGTTACGTGTACTTCACAACACCTGACTCAACGTAAATCTACTAATGCGAGCCTTTAAAACATAAACAGGACGCAGAGTACCTCTGCAAACACTATAGTCGCACTCCTGTAGATTGTTTCTGTTCAGATTTAGAGTACAGTGTTTCCATTAGCAATGTCATGTAGCATTTCCAGAAGAAATTAATGTGAATAACATAGAAAATGGCTGTCTTTGTTGCAGGACTTCAATTCTGATGAACAAATACGGGATTAGCTTGGAAAACAAATTACAGCTAGTTCAGCATCTCCCACTACTTTACTTGAACTGCCTATCCTTTATGTTTAAAATCACACAAAATCTAAAGAGTCATTGGGCGGATGATTCTAGAATAACAGATAAATTTGACAAAACACTGCTATACACAACGGCGAACAAACGACATAAGAAAAATGCCTGTAAGCCTCTCATTATTGTTAAGAAAGTTATGCGTTTTACTAGCTGATAGTGTCAAGTTCAATTTGAAGGATTTTCTGGGTGCAGGATTACCTACCAAAGGATTATTTAACTGCTCGTGTTGCTATAGTAAGCTAATCAACAAAATTTCTTGCAATTACGACTTTAGATTGTTACCTTGTCTAGTCATCCTGATTTGTATTTTCCTCGAGTTTTCCGAGTAATCTAAAGTGAAATCAGGGATGATTCATAGTGGATGTACGTAGCGCAATTCTTGCTATTATTATTATTATTATTATTATTTTATTACTACTATTTCTGCTGTTATTGTTGTTCATACAACATGGTAGTCTTCCAAATCAGAGTCTTAGTTGTGAAAACGTTCTTATATGTTGTTAATGATCGCTTGATGCCATTTGCTTCCAGTTCAGTCGTTATTTCTATGATACGTGCTACCGGCGACTTCTCGTCCCAGAACTACGGCGATATTTCAGTTTTAGCGTGTCCTCTTCCATTCGGTATAGATTTCCAAAAAAAAGAAAAGAGTGAACTTCGGATTGCCATTTCCTTCGTTATTTTATACTGTATAGACAGGACGTTTCATAATACCTCTTACGGGCTTTTAGTTAACCGTATGCTATCCCGATTTTGTAACTGTTACGTCCACTCTAGAGCGCTCTAATTCATTCTGTTTTCTCCAAGATATTTTCTGTCTTACTTATCGGATTTTCTAGAAATATTGGTGAATTTTTTAAAAATTTGTCATTAATTTAGTTTTCTTCAGTTGAAATTCTGAGACAGGTTCCTCGAATTTTCGCCAAAAGGTATACTTGAGGTATTGCTACCGTTAGATTCGCTGAAAGTACTGCAAAGACAGCTACAGATGATAGAAAGTTGAGCGTGATTTCATTTGATTTACTCCGTAGAATAATTGCTTCAATTCTATGATTTTTGAGTTCCAAATTCCGGACCCTTACACTTTTTTGTAAAACACACTTAAGCAGTAAAGATTATAATCGATCCCCTTGTCTTTTTATTTTTAATGGAGCAGATATTTCGCCCTTAAATTATATTGCATTTGTTAACGCATCACGCGTTATTTTGCAAATTAAATTCAGACTCCGAATTCGCTATTGTGTCTCTAGATCATAAGAAGTGTTTGCTCCGTTATAGATAATAATAGGCACATATAAATATAACCAAGAGAAACTTTAAAATATATACATATATGTGAAAAAAAAACAATGGCCACCATTCACACGCGTATGCATAGACTCGACGATTGGCGAGTCACGCATATACCAGTTTGGGTAATGTATAATTGTGAAGTAATAATAGGCAGAGAACTGGGTATAGTTGCAGTCAGCATGAAAATCTCGAGTTCTTCCGAAGCTTCCAATAACATATCTAGTGATATAAGGTGGAAGTTATTCGCTGAGAACTTGAATTAATTCCTTTTATTTTTCTGTTTCCATTTGATTACATTTTGAATTGTTTTACTTCTACATCAGCATTAAAAACAGTTTCTGGTAATGTAATTTATATACAGGGTGTCCCACAAATGTTACGACAAGGTTCTAGGGAAGGTCGGGCACATTATAAGAATTGAGAATTGTGGTAAACGACGTCGTACGCCGCACGTAGGGGTATTTCATGCAAAACGTTGTAAAAAAGTTAGTATTTGGTATTTTCTGTACTGTGAGACCCTATAGAACATATTTGTAGGGTAATAATGTATTTACATATTTTGTAACATGAAATAAAACAAAATTATGGTATTTACATTAGATTTTTTATTTCTTAGCTGCAATACTATATATTATCCAGACGATATCTCCATGTCTTGTTCATCTGACAATGAGCAATCTGTCTTTATTGGGAACTCCTCTTCATTAGCATTTTCAGTTTGAGGGACCTGCCTAATCCTTCCTTCGCTTGAGAGTAGACAATGTAATATTTCTTTTTAGAAAGTTTTGCTGGTTTTCTTTGGCTTTGGTCTTACACCCGCTATTAATGGATCAGATATCAGTAGTGGCCTGTTTATTACGTGCAGACCGCATTCTTCTCGTGAGAATTTCCTGGCAAATACTTGTCTGCACAGACGAAAGTATTTATTGGGCGCCTCGGCTGGTTCTTCTGATAAACTGCCTACTGGTAAGGGAGCACGTTCAGTGACAGTGGGGCCATGCACCAAAATCTTTTCTATAGTGGGAGACGTAAGAGGCCATGGAAATCACTCAACATACAATCTTGCTTTTTCAACAGTATAAGCAGAACATTTGTCTACGTCTATCTTATGTCCACTGGAAATATCTTCTAGAATAACCCTGAATCGATAGATGAGCTATTTCTGTAAAAATCTTTTTCTGGTATTTCCATCATTACATCACTTTCATAGCCTTGCTTGGGAACATCTACAATTAATTTCAATCGATTTCTAAACATTTCTTGTGTGCCTTTCTTTTTTTTTTTTTTTTTTTAACAAGTTTCTTTTCCTCTTTTGAGCGGATCTGCCACTTTATGATGTTTATTTTATAGGACAACTGCAATAAAAATTATTAAAATCTAATTCGGGCGAAGAGCATAGGCAGGCCAAACTGAAGAGTTTCTGTATTTACAACTTTGGTTTTGACAAGTCATTTAAGTCTTCTGAGGTAGTCTTGCTAATGAGGCATCTCATTGTCTACGCTGTCTCCGTTCCTTCATTGCAGACCTTTGCATCTGCTATAGTCATTAGCAATGTGTGTGTTATTCATAAATCACTCTCTGTTCTTGCAATGTTTGTTTATTGCAGTGTTTCAATTTGCCTGTTGATACAACCAATTTCTTTAATTGTAACATCAGTAGTTTCATGAATAAATCTAATTCTTATTGGTATGCAGTAGCGATGGGATAATGCTGTAGGATTTTTCCAAACAATTAGGTCTTCATTTGTGCGACTAGTAAGTTGCAGAGGCACTAAAGATGACTGAAATATGTTCGCATGGAATTTGTAAATTTTTGTTTAAACTGAACTTGCTGTTAACCATCATAACATATTTATAGATAAGTTCCAACGCATTTTGACGTCATTTGGAAGATCATTTAAAAATTCTTCCAAGTATAATATTAATCGCTCACATGTGTGATTAAGCACGGCTTGAAGTTAAATATCCAACATATGGCAGTCACCTAATAGGATTCAGTCACAGGGCAACATTGCTTTTTAGCCTCTTGAAGGATCCTACTGAAACAAAGACAGACCCTCTTATCAGTAGTTCGGATCGTTTCGTATTGTTTCCCTTGTCAGTGAGGCTTCCACAAAGACTGACGAGGTTTCGATATGTGAAAGCCCTCTTTGTTTTAAGTCTCTACGGCTCCGATCTAATGCTTGCCCATATTTTGCTTCTCGTATAGGTGATGAAGTAATACCTTTAACCGCTTTGGAATTCTCAACATTTCCAGATTCACGGATCTTCTTTTGACTGGCATACGTAAATTCTGTGCCTCCAAAACTGTTTCTCAATCGCTGTGTCTTAAGTATTTTACTGCGTTCGTTTAACTCTGTGAACGACTTTGATGGTCTACAAACTCGAGTTTTGCAACATGGAATTTTGACGGTACTTTGCAGCAAGTTACGGCTATTTTTTAAGAATCTACTTTGAACTTTGCCTGAAGCAAGCCATCGTTTCGTTAATTGTGACTTTATATAAGACAGTATATGCTTAAAACCTTTCATTTCTTCAGCAGGAGCGGCAGGATCTGATGTGTAATTTTCCATAAAGTCCAGTTTTTTTACAAACCCTTTTTCGGAACATTTCGTCATAAGGTTATAGAGACCTTTTCTTGTCGTAATTTTGACTTCCGAAGGACCTAGGAGAAAAACAAAATGCTGTCATAATTCATTTCAGTACGACGTTTTATTATATTTGCAACGCATTAACGTAAAACAATGGTACCACATCAAAATGCGGTATTCGGCGGCTACTTTTTTAAATTTCCAGTAAAGGAATAATTTTTCTATCACGCTGTATTTACAAATATGCAGGGAAACACCCTGAACTACTCGTATAACAAAAAGAATGACTACTAGTAAAAGTAGTAAGTAATATGAATGAAAATAATTATAAATAACGGACTATACCCCGATGTTCGGAATGCATATTGCTCTTCACCACACTTAAATTAATAAAGGAAAAAAACGACTTTGACACATTCACAAACGCAGAGTGGTTTCAAGCCAGTTGAGAACTTGAGATGCACTGCAATTAACACGTAAATATAGATCCACTGCAAACGACACTCTACCACGTATCATTGCACAGTAAGCAAATGACACATCAATACCCAATCTATCAGACTTTCGCAGGAAGTTAGGCTTTACGAGAATTACTCGCATTTGAAAAGGAGAATTTCAGCGATCTTTTAGGGCAAAATACCCATATGTGCGCAGCTACAAGTTGCTATTCACGAGAGTACTGGATGGGCACGTGATGATTTGCTCTTTTGAGCACTAACCAACGTACGAGGAGCATGGAACCGAATACAGAGGATAAGCTTGCAGACATTCACTTACTGTACGTAACAGCTGAGTGCAGTGGACGAGCCGCTGATCGCATTTATCTAGAAACTTCCCAGGTAGACATCAACCGCACTACAGTTTGTCTGCATCGAAATTTGTGCGAGTACGCGTCACTAAGAAGTGGCATGTCTAGTTCGGTCGTTAAGAAAGAAAGGTTGTTGGATGTTTTGCAGACTAATCCGGGCACCAGCATACTTGCCCTTGCCTCGGGCTTAAGAATGTCTCGTAGCAGTGTGCAGCGTGTTTTGCACGCAGAGCCCTTACACACCTGTCATCTCCGAAGGGCGCGGTTATCGCACCACGATGACTATCCTCCACGTGTGCTTTCCCCAGTGCATCAAAGTGGCCGAAATGTGCAGTTCACAGCTTACGCGTCGTTAACTGATGAGACTGCATTCACCACGGATGGCGTATTTAATCACCTCAATGAGCATTTGTGGGTACCTAACTTTGTGCAGGATGACGTGGCTCAACATCGCCTCGCAGTTAAGGTGTGGGCGGGTTCAGTCGGCGACTGCCTGCTAATCGGGCCGCACCTTTTACCATCCCGCTTGAACGCTACGAATTATCAGACCTTTCTGGAACAAGTTCTTCGTGGATTGCTTGAAGTTGATCAAATGTGAGGCGCAGCTTGGGTTCCCTGGTCATTTTCGACTGGCTGCTGTAATATCTCTGTATATTCGATGAATTATTCTGATACAATTCTACCCTTGAATGACGTTTACTAATTTTCTATCTTCATACTTGCAGAATCCATGCGCAAAGTAGTTTCATACAATAGCTATGCCATGAGCGCATAATTATTCTTTGTAGTACTCTCTCTGGTGGTTGTTAGAAAAAAAAAGCTTCCGAGATTGTCTTCGTGCCGATTAGCCTGAGCATTGTTTGAAGAATTTCAATCTGAATATTGATATTTATGACAAAAGATAACTAATACGATATTGTACGATTAAAAGGGAAATATATATATATATATATATATATATATATATATATATATATATATATATATATATATATATATATTGCTCCTTCTTACAAAAGGTGTGTATTTGACATTTGAGAATTAATGACATTCATCGATATATTGCGTAGTTGTTAATCAGAAGGGAACTACCGAAAGACTGGATACGAACCTGCATTTAATAATCCAAGAGCTCCATTACTTCTTCGGAAGGTTAAACTTCATCAAAGCCAAATATCCGCTTGATCTGAGGTTTCCCGACTGATTATACAACGCTCCCAAAAATACGATGCATTTTATTTGTACAGATTAGCAGACTGCCGCAAAGCACGAGCCTGCAGAGAAGAAGAATCATCGCCTGATTTCATTCTAACAAGTAAAATTTCAGAATCATTTTGAGTGACTGAATTATGACTGTGTTTCCTATTATGAATGATTGATTGCTCGAACGAATTGAGAACGACATAATTACATTGATAGGAGGAAAAATTACACTGCTCGTAGGCATTTGAACAGGTCATTCCCGCATCGATGGGTTGGGCGTGGTGGACCAGTTACCTGGAATCCACATTAGACGGATATATCGAGTCTTGATTTCTTTCTGTGGGGATCCATGAAATCTCTCAAGTGTCGCAATACTGTGGAGTCTGCAATGGATATCGTTGCAAGAATCGTCTGCCGAGCCACTAGAGTCAAAAAGACTCCCTGTGTGTTCGAGCGTGTCCGGGAGTCAATCCTCCATCGCTGTCAGATATGCGTGGCTTGTGATGGTGCAGACTTTGAGCATCTGTTGTAATGTTAGAGCTGTATTCATGTCGTACACTATGTGTACTCATCATGTCCGATAAATGCTTCAAATGAATCATTCTCTTGTTTCCTTTCCGATCTTAGACTTCCGCTACCACTTCACCCTTGCGTTCGTGCCCATGGGTTGCTATGCAATTATTAATCCTTATGATGTACTCCACCTCCCCTAGAAGTTCTTCGTAACACTTCTGGGATACTCTGTATATAATAATAAACATTGCATGTTACCGTTAGTACTGAATATGTACGACCTCTTTAGAGTTTCCGGATAACAGGTCTAAAATTCGTGACATTGAATTGTGTATCTCTGACCACTGAGTCATACGCTTTGTTGAAATAAGTAAACGATAAATAATAGCTTTGTGGGTAAATATCTTGTGGCGTCGATCGTATCAAACATAACAGTGAAACAAAGGAAATACACATATGTGACTATTTGTGTTACAGGCTTTCGTCGCGTGCGCGTGGGGTATCTCCCAGATTGGCTTCGTCATCGTTGTGTATGGCTTGCTGAACTCTGGGGGCGCGCTGGTCACAGGCTGGCTGATGGAGAAGGTCGGCTCCCTGCTGCTGGTGTGCGTAGTGGGCGTGGCGCACTTGGCTGTAATGATTGCCATGCTGCTTTGGAAGCCAGCCGCTTCGCACACGGCAGTCTACTTCATCATAGCGGGACTGCTCGGCGCAGCAGATGGACATTGGGCTGTCCAAATAAACGGTTGGTGCCTTCTACACGATTCGCAATGTTCACACAACAGTATATCTGCTGGGAGAACAATTTTTTTCTTAAAAAATTGTTTTTACTGGCTACTAAATAGACAAGAGAAACGATAAGCAATTAGCAGTTGCAGTCTAAAATCATTCGCAGCTTACTAAAGGCTGGGGAGATCACTTGGCTTTTCATTAAGCCCTTGTTGTTGTTGTTGTTGTTGTTGTTGTTGTTGTTGTTGTGGTTTTCAGTCCAGAGACTGGTTTGATGCAGCTCTCCATGTCACTATATCCTGTGCTAGCTTCTTCATCTCCAAATACCTACTGCAACCTACATCCTTCTGAATCTGCTTAATGTATTCATCTCTTGGTTCCCCTCTACGATTTTTACTCTCCACGCTGCCCTCCAATATTAAATTGGTGAGCCGTTGATGCCTCAATACAGGTCCTACCAACTGATCCCTTCTTCTAGACAAGTTGTGCCACAAATTCCTCTTCTCCCAAATTCTATTCAGTACCTCCTCATTATATATGTGATCTACCCACCTAATCTTCAGTATTCTGTTGTAGCACCACATTTCGAAAGCTTATTTCTCTTCTTGTCTAAACCGTTTACAATAAATCATGTCGGCCGGGGTGGTCTAGCGGTTCTAGGCGCGCAGTTCGGAACCGCGCGACTGCTACGGTCGCAGGTTCGAATCCTGCCTCGGGCATGGATGTGTGTGATGTCCTTATGTTAGTTAGGTTTAAGTAATTCTAAGTTCTAGGGGACTGATGACCACAGATATTAAGTCCCATAGTGCTCAGAGCCATTTGAACCAATAAATCATCAGTTATTTTTTTCTCCCCAAATAGCAAAACTCATCTACTACTTTAAGTGTCTCATTTCCAGATCTAATTCTCTCAGCATCAACTGATTTAATTCGACTACTTTACATTATCCTCGTTTTGCTTTTGTTGATGTTCATCAACCTTATCTCCTCTTTTCAAGACACTGTCCATTTCGTTCAGCTGCTCTCCCAGATCTTTTGCTATCTCTGACAGAATTACAATGTCATCGGAAAACCTCAAAGTTTTTATTTCTTCTCCATGGATATAATTCCTACTCCAGATTTTTCTTTCGTTTCCTTTACTGCTAGTTCAATATACAGATTGAATAACATCGGGGATAGGCTACAACCCTGTCTCACTCCCTTCCCAACCACTACTTCCCTTTCATGCCCCTCGACTCTTACAACTGCCATCTGGTTTCTGTACGAATTGTAAGTAGCCTTTCGCTCCCTGTATTTGACCCCTGCCACCCTCAGAATTTGAAAGAGAGTATTCCCGTCAGCACTGTCAAAAGCTTTCTCTAAGTCTACAAATGCCAGAAACGTAGGTTTTCCTTTCCTTAAACTATCTTCTAAGATAAGTCGTAGGATCAGTATTGCCTCACGTGTTCCAACATTTCTTTGGTATCCAAACTGACCTTCTCCGAGGTCAGCTTCTACTAGGTTTTCCATTCGTCTGTATAGAATTCGTGTTAGTATTTTGCAGCCGTGACTTATTAAACTGATAGTTCGGTAATTTTCACACCTGTCAGCACCTGCTTTCTTTGGAATTATTCTTCTTGAACTATCAGGGTATTTCACCTCTCTCATACATCTTGCTCACCGGATGGTAGAGTTTTGTCAGGGCTGGCTCTCCCTAGGCTATCAGTAGTTCAAATGAAATGTTGTCTTCTCCCAGAGCCTTGTTTCGACTTAGGTCTTTCAGTGCTCTCAAATTCTTCTCGCAGTATCGTATCTCCCATCTCATCTTCATCTACAACCCCTTCCATTTCAATAACATTGCCCTGAAGTACATCGCCCTTGTATAGACCCTCTATATGCTCCTTCCACCTTTCTGCCTTCCCTTCTTTGCTTAGAACTGGTATTTCATTCGAGTTCTTGATATTCATACAAGCGTTTCTCTTTTCTCCAAAGGTCTCCTTAATTTTTCTGTAGGCAGTATCTATCTTATCCCTAGTGATATATATTTACATTTATCCGCTAGCCATCTCATTTTTGAGACGTTTGGATTCCTTTTTGCCTGCTTCGTTTACTGCATTTTTATATTTTATCCTTTCATCAATTAAATTCAATATATCCTCTGTTACCCAAGGATTTCTACTAGCCCTCGTCTTTTTATCTACTTGATCTTTTGCTGCCTTCACTACTTTATCCCTCAGAGCTACCCATTCTTCTTCTACTGTATTTCTTTCCCCCGTTCTTGGCAATCGTTTCCTAGTGCTTCCTCTGAAACTCTCTACAGCCTCTGGTTCTTTCAGTTTATCCAGGTCCCTTCTCCTTAAATTGCGGTCTTTTTGTAGTTTCTTCAGTTTTAATCTCCAGTTCACAACCAATAGACTGTGGTCAGAGTCCACATCTGCCCCTGGAAGTGTCTCACAATTTAAAACCTGGTGCCCAAATCTCTGTCTTACCATTAAATAATCTGTCTGAAACCTTCCAGTGTCTCCAGGTCTCTTCGACGTATACAGCCTTCTCTCATGATTCTTAGACCAAGTGTTAGCTATGATTAAGTTATGCTCTGTGCAAAATTCTACGATGCGGCTTTCTCTTTCATTCCTTACCCCCCATTCCATATTCACCTACTACTTTTCCTTCTCTTCCTTTTCCTACTATTGAATTGAAGTCCCCCATGACTGTTAATTTTCATCTCCTTTAACTATCTGAATAATTTATTTTATCACATCATACATTTCTTCAATCTCTTCATAATTTGCGAAGCTCGTTGGCATATAAACTTGTACTACTGTTGTAGGCGAGGGCTTCGTGTTTATCTTGGCGACAATAATGCGTTCACTATGCTGTTCGTAGTAGCTTACCCGCGCTCTGATTTTTTTGTTCATTATTAAATCTACTCCTGCATTACCCCTAATTGGTTTTGTATTTATAACCTTCTAATCACCTGACCGGAAGTCTTGTTACTCCTGCCACCGAACTTTAGTAATTCCCACTATGTCTGACTTCAATCTATCCATTTCCCTTTTTAAATTTTCTAATCTACTTGCCCGATTAAGATGTCTAACGTTCCACGCTCCGATCCGCAGAACACCAGTTTTGTTTCTCCTGAAAACGAAGTCCTCCTGAGTAATCTCCGTCAGGAGATCCGAATGGGGGACTATTTTATCTCCGGAATATTTTACGCAACAGGACACCATCATTATTTAACCATACAATAGAGCTGCGTGCCCTCGGGAGAAATTACATCTGTAGTTTCCCCTTGCTTTCAGGCGTTCGCAGTACCAGCACAGCAAGGCCATTTTGGTTAATGTTACAAGGGCAGATCAGTCAATCATCCAGATTGAAAAGGCTGCTGTCCCTCTTCAGAAACCGCACGTTTGTCTGGCCTCTCAACAGATACCCCTCCGTTGTGGTTGCACCTGCGGTACGGCTATGTGTATCGCTGAGGCATGCAAGCCTCCGCTCCACCGGCAACGTCCATGGTTCATGGGGTAGGGGGGGGGGGAGGGAGGCGGGGCATTAAGCCTTTGTAATGAGAAATAATAGTACGGATAACCGTCTCTTCATTAGCCTTAGTACTAACAGCTATGGTGTTCTTAATCAGATGGTCTGCAGCAGAATGAGTTTATGACTGCTTCAGCAAAATAAGAATCAGGATAGGAGCGTTGTGAAAGAGAGGTGTGTTTGCAAATATTAATTATTATGCTGCAGGTAAGCTAAGTCAGATTCAAGCCTCAATTCAGCATGTTTTCTGTATACATCTCAAAAGATGATTTCAACAGACAATATGACTGACGTGTGTCGAACATTTAGTACAGCAATATTAAATGTAGAGGCACTTAAACATACTTTGGTTTGGTAAGAGAACCAGTCTGCTTCGTGTTATTAGAAAACTACCTAACCTTGTTTATATGGTGTATAAAATGATTAAACAATAATAATAATAATAATAATAATAATAATAAATGTCCATATGATTTGAGATCTATAATAAGTCACCCGAGTTTAAGAAAAATGGAATCTACTCGTCTGCGGAGATACAGTGGAAAAGGGTATTAAGAAGCACTTTGAGTGAAGAGGCTTACCTTCCGTATCGGTACTATCCGCAAAGATTTAATCCTCTTAACAGTAAGGATCAATGACACTAATATTACAACGAAAACTAGTTTCAAAATTCTGGATAATGAACGTATAATATTACTAGAAGTAATTATGGAAATATTGCCGTTGAAAAAATTATGAAAACTTTGTAGCGTATGCTCAGAGAATTAGGAGATACAGATCAAATCAGATGTTCCGTAAGCATAACAGGTTTTTAGGATCGGGCTTAATAGAGATTTTTCCAGCTCAGTTATCTCGCAATTAAGAGGTAGAGTAGTTCTGGGTGGACAGTTAGGAGAACTCTCAAAGCTTGAACAATATAACTAAATGGGAACAAAATGAAATTTGCAATATTTCTTTGGTCCTGAGCGTAATGGATAGGATCACCGAAGGAAATGTGAAGAAAGAAAGTAAATAATATGAGAACTAGAAATCCCCGAAATCGATAAAATAAAATAAACTAATATAGTTAAAAAAACTGATGCCTGTGCATTAATGCTTAACAGCAGCGTTAATTCATGTTTTCAGCAAGGACAAATAGATTTCTGTGTGACTGAGCTCTGTTGTGATGTAACTACTTTACAAAAGCGCATGCAGCAAATTATATAAGTATACCCGCCTACCACTGATGTACAAACTCATCACAGCGGCTGTAGGAAATGAAACAAAATATAGCAATATGACCAACCGGTGGAACAGAAAGTCTGTAATAAGGAATCACATTAGTGACAGGAGATATTACTCGTCATTAAAATAATGTTAGAGGTTGCCAACCAACACAGGTTACATCTAAGAGTAGCGTGGGTAGATTACAGAACGTAGGTCTATGATATGATGCTGGATACTGAAATGTCTTAAACTCTACAAGGTCCAACAAAACTGATACAATTCTGTAAATATAGTGTGTAACGATGGAACAACAGTCTCTAAATAAACAACATAAACAATGGACAACCACGTTTATAGTCACGAATTATTAAGATTAAAAAGGGAATGTTTCAGGATAATTCTTTGTCTCTGCTCTTATACTACATCTGCACGGTTTCTCTTTTCAGACAACTTAATACACTACTGGTTCTTCAAATAGCAACACCATGTTGGTTGTTTGTGAGAAGATGGAATTATTTCTCGAGTAAGGAGACATTTCTACCAGGACTTGTCGGAATTCGATAACGATAGGGTCGCGGCTCGTCAACACTCCGATTTACGATTCCACAATATTGCTGCTCGCTTTGGTTGGGATCCTCAGACAATCACATGAATATGAAATCGATGTGTTCGGGAGAACCATACACAGTTCCCTGCAGGATCTCAGCGGCTCCAAGAGACTAGCGCGAGAGAGGAGACTATATTGTTCCCTCGACCACATTGGAACGTCACGATCATTTAGTCAGAAAATGGCTTGCTTGCAGCGAGACAAATGTCCGTATGAACAGTGAAACGGCGTCTGGGGCACTACGGACTCTCAGCACCATGACTATTGTTCCGGATTCCCTCAACACGGCAGCGGAGAGAAGTGCGCCAACAGTGATGTGCTCAACTACAACACTGGCCTTGCCTTTTCAGACGAGTCTCATCATGATGGAAGTATCCGCATCTGGAGGCTTCTAAAAGAACAAACTTGAATTAGCCACCGTTATACGAGCCCACCACCTGGTGTGATTATATATGGGTGCTTCAGTGTACACAACACAAACGCTTCTGGTTGTCATAGTACAAAATTGGACAGTAGCTGCTGTATATTTGACCCGTCTTCCAGACCTCCTTAACGTCATCTGTCAACAAGATAACGCAAGACCACGCAAAGCGCGTGCCTCCTGACGTGCTTCGATAGAGGGGGTGTTCGACTGTGCACAGTCCTGCAGTCTCCAGATGTCTCGCCTACAGAAAACGGTTGTCATGGGTTACCGAGAGACCAGCACACCTCCGCTCGTCATACACTGCGATTGATGAACTCTGGCATAGAGTTGAAGAGGCATGGAGCACTGCACCCGGGTCTTTCATCCAAGCTCAGATAGATTCGATGCTCAGCAAGGCTCGAGCAGTGGTTGTTGCTATAAGTATCAGCTCTGTGTACTAATTTCCGCGTTCTGTAGACGTCCAGATCACCAACAACTTTAATCGTGTACTGTTCCTACTATACTGATATGCACAATAATTAGAACTTCCTCATTTTTCATTCTCCTTCATGTTGCAATTTTAATGGCCAGTAGCGTATATGCATTGTCGGAAGAATGTTTATAGTTCACTTAAGATATATTGTTGCAACAGTCCATATGGTGTACATGAAATGATTACAATTACAGATCGATAGCACAAGCTGTTCTGAGGTACCATGCATGTTGGTATGTGCAATGCGGCAATGCTGGCGCTGACTGTGGAATCCAGTCTATCTGTTGCTACGGTCGCAGGTTCGAATCCTGCCTCGGGCATGGATGTGTGTGATGTCCTTAGGTTAGTTAGGTTTACGTAGTTCTAAGTTGTAGGGGACTGATGACCTCAGATGTAAAGTCCCATAGTGCTCACAGCCATTTGAACCATTTTTGAACCAGTCTATCGTACAATTCTACATCTACATCTACATTTATACTCCGCAAGCCACCCAACGGTGTGTGGTGGAGGGCACTTCACGTGCCACTGTCATTACCTACCTTTCTTGTTCCAGTCGCGTATGGTTCGCGGGAAGAATGACTGCCGGAAAGCCTCCGTGCGCGACGAATCTCTCTAATTTTACATTCGTGATCTCCTCGGGAGGTATAAGTACGGGGAAGCAATATATTCGATACCTCATCCAGAAACGCACCCTCTCGAAACCTGGACAGCGAGCTACACCGCGATGCAGAGCGCCTCTCTTGCAGAGTCCGCCACTTGAGTTTGCTAAACATCTCCGTAACGCTATCACGCTTACCAAATAACCCTGTGACGAAACGCGCCGCTTTGGATCTTCTATATCTCCTCTCTCAACCCGACCTGGTACGGATCCCACACTGATGAGAATTATTCAAGTATAGGTCGAACGAGCGTTTTGTAAGCCACCTCCTTTGTTGATGGACTACATTTTCTAAGGACTCTCCCATTGAATCTCAACCTGGCACCCGCCTTACCAACAATTAATTTTATATGATCATTCCACTTCAAATCGCTCCGCACGCATACTCCCAGATATTTTACAGAAGTAACTGCTACCAGTGTTTGTTCCACTATCATATACTCATACAATAAAGGACCCTTCTTTCTATGTATTCACAATATATTACATTTGTCTATGTTACGGGTCAGTTGCCACTCCCTGCACCAAGTGCCTATCCGCTGCAGATCTTCCTGCATTTCGCTGCAATTTTCTAATGCTGCAACTTCTCTATATACTACAGCATCATCCGCGAAAAGCTACATGGAACTTCCGACACTATCTACTAGTCATTTATATATATTGTGAAAAGCAATGGTCCCATAACACTCCCCTGTGGTACGCCAGAGGTCACTTCAACGTCTGTAGACGTCTCTCAATTTAGAACAACATGCTGTGTTCTGTTTGCTAAAAACTCTTCAATCCAGCCACACAGCTGGTCTGATATTCCGTAGGCTCTTACTTTATCAGGCGACAGTGCGGAACTGTTGGCGAATATCGTCCTGGGATTCGTTACTCCACGCCTGCTCGACCTGTTCACGTAGTTCTGTAACAGTTGACTAGTCACTTCTCGTCCGATCGTATCACACGCGTGCTCGATTGGAGACAAATTCGGAGATCGTGCTGGCCAGGGAAGTTGCATGTCTGGCACTGCACCTTGAGTTTCACGGGCAGCGTGTAGCAAATTTAGCATTGGAGGGCAGCGTGGAGGGTAAAAATCGTAGAGGGAGACCAAGAGATGAATACACTAAGCAAATTCAGAAGGATGTAGGTTGCAGTAAGTACTGGGAGATGAAGATGCTTGCATAGGATAGAGTAGCATGGAGAGCTGCATCAAACCAGTCTCAGGACTGAAGACCACAACAACAACAACAACAACAACAACAACAACAACGTGTAGGCGAGCATTGTCCTGTTGGAACAACGCATCACTTTATTGTTAAAAGAGCGGCAAAATAACGTGTCCAACTTCATTCTGCACGTACCGTGCGCTGGGTAGCGTCCACTCCAGAAACATCAAAGGTGATAAAGAGTTGCAGCTTACCATAAGGCTTGGCGTGAGACCAGTGTGTCCAGAACGAATGCACTCTACGAGACAGCGCTCATCAAGTCTACGCTGTAAACGTAAATGACCATCACTTGCGCGCAGACAGGATTTACTTTCATCGCTGAAGATTAGGTGCGCCATTCCTCCTTCCAAGTGAGCCTCTGATGACACCAGTCAAGCCATGCACGTCGATCCTGTGGCGTGAGTGGGAAGGGGACTGGAGATCAGCACGCCTATTGTGCCACTGCTAACAACCGGTTCGCAACAGTTCCTATTGACACATCTGGGCTCACAAGCCCTCTTATCTTGGCTGTGGTAGCTGTCAACGCTGCCCTTACAATACGACGAACCAGGCGGGCGTCTGTGCTGCGTGAACGTCCAGAAACTCGTCTACGGGTGTGAAAATGTTCACATGATCACGTGATCGGAAGGTCTCAGTTAGACCCAATTCAAACCCGCTAAGTTGGTTGTAGGAAATACGAGTGAGTCTCCGTAGCATGCTCACTTGTTTGTCTTACGTGGTGGCACCACTCTAACTAAGCCTTGTGCCTGCGAGCATTCCCTATTAAAGAGTAGACAGCGCTCTGGTAGCCACGCTGAAACAATTATCAGTACATCTATACAGATTGAGATATATATATATATATAATCAGTCATCTTCTTTCCTTAGATATTTTGTATTGATTTATTGCTGTAGTAAGCTAGTTTTGTTCCTTGTTTCTTAAAGATTTTAACAATTGTGTGTGTCAGTTTGTTTCCGAATGTGAGTGTGTAACAGCTTGTCTGTTGAGTTTTGGTATTACGTCCGTGTGGTGTTGGTGGTGGTGTGTGGTGGGCATTGTGGGTCCCAAGATTTTTTTTTTTTAATTTTACATTTTTATCGATTTTCTTATTCAATCTTGAAACTGGTGCTTTTTTGTATCGATTATTTTTTGCTATTTGTATTATTTCGTCTAGTTCCTCATTGTAGCTGTGTTTATCGAGTGGTTCTGTGTTCAGACTGCCGGACATTGTGGCCGAGCGCTTCTAGGTGCTTCAGTCCGGAACCACGCTGCTGCTACGGTCGTAGGTTCGAATCCTGCCTCCGGCATGGATGTGTGTGATGTTCTCAGGTTAGTTAGGTTTAAGTAGTTCTAAGTCTAGGGGACTGATGACCTCAGAAGTTAAGTCCCATAGTGCTCAGAGCCATTTGAACCATTTTTGTATTCAGATTGTGGAGCATATATCTCAGATCTGCTTGTTTTTGGGATGTTCATGGTTATATGATTGGTATAGTATTATGTCCATTGTGGTGATTTTCCTATAAAAGCTGAATAAGTATTGGTTATTTTTCTTTTGTAATTCCTATACCCAAGAAGCTTTCATTTGCCCTATTTGATCTTTCTCTAAATACACTCCTGGAAATTGAAATAAGAACACCGTGAATTCATTGTCCCAGGAAGGGGAAACTTTATTGACACATTCCTGGGGTCAGATACATCACATGATCACACTGACAGAACCACAGGCACATAGACACAGGCAACAGAGCATGCACAATGTCGGCACTAGTACAATGTATATCCACCTTTCGCAGCAATACAGGCTGCTATTCTCCCATGGAGACGATCGTAGAGATGCTGGATGTAGTCCTGTGGAACGGCTTGCCATGCCATTTCCACCTGGCGCCTCAGATGGACCAGCGTTCGTGCTGGACGTGCAGACCGCGTGAGACGACGCTACATCCAGTCCCAAACATGCTCATTGGGGGACAGATCCGGAGATCTTGCTGGCCAGGGTAGTTGACTTACACCTTCTAGAGCACGTTGGGTGGCAAGGGATACATGCGGACGTGCACTGTCCTGTTGGAACAGCAAGTTCCCTTGCCGGTCTAGGAATGGTAGAACGATGGGTTCGATGACGGTTTGGATGTACCGTGCACTGTTCAGTGTCCCCTCGACGATCACCAGTGGTGTACGGCCAGTGTAGGAGATCGCTCCCCACACCATGATGCCGGGTGTTGGCCCTGTGTGCCTCGGTCGTATGCAGTCCTGATTGTGGCGCTCACCTGCACGGCGCCAAACACGCATACGACCATCATTGGCACCAAGGCAGAAGCGACTCTCATCGCTGAAGACGACACGTCTCCATTCGTCCCTCCATTCATGCCTGTCGCGACACCACTGGAGGCGGGCTGCACGATGTTGGGGCGTGAGCGGAAGACGGCCTAACGGTGTGCGGGACCGTAGCCCAGCTTCATGGAGACGGTTGCGAATGGTCCTCGCCGATACCCCAGGAGCAACAGTGTCCCTAATTTGCTGGGAAGTGGCGGTGCAGTCCCCTACGGCACTGCGTAGGATCCTACGGTCTTGGCGTGCATCCGTGCGTCGCTGCGGTCCGGTCCCAGGTCGACGGGCACGTGCACCTTCCGCCGACCACTGGCGACAACATCGATGTACTGTGGAGACCTCACGCCCCACGTGTTGAGCAATTCGGCGGTACGTCCACCCGGCCTCCCGCATGCCCACTATACGCCCTCGCTCAAAGTCCGTCAACTGCACATGCGGTTCACGTCCACGCTGTCGCGGCATGCTACCAGTGTTAAAGACTGCGATGGAGCTCCGTATGCCACGGCAAACTGGCTGACACTGTCGGCGGCGGTGCACAAATGCTGCGCAGCTAGCGCCATTCGACGGCCAACACCGCGGTTCCTGGTGTGTCCGCTGTGCCGTGCGTGTGATCATTGCTTGTACAGCCCTCTCGCAGTGTCCGGAGCAAGTATGGTGGGTCTGACACACCGGTGTCAATGTGTTCTTTTTTCCATTTCCAGGAGTGTAGATAATGTTGTGGGTAGGGCAAACCAAAGACTGCGATTCATTGGCAAAACACTTAGAAGGTGCAACAGGTCTACTAAAGAGACTGCTTACACCACGCCTGTCTTCCCTATTCTGGAGTATTGCTGTGAGGTGTGGGATCCGTATCAGGTGGGACTGACGGGTGATATCGAAATAGTACAAAGAAGGGCGGCTCGTTTTATATTATCGCGAAATAGGGAAGATAGTGTCACAGACATGATAGGTGAATTGGAGTGGCAATCATTAAAACTAAGGCGTTTTTTGTTGCGACCGGATCTTCTGAGGAAATTTCGATCACCAGTTTTCTCCTCCGATTGCGAAAACATTCTGTTGGAACCCAACTACATAGGGAGAAATGATCATTACGATAAAATAAGAGAAAGAGGGCTAGCACAGAAAAATTTAAGTGCTCGTTTTTCCCGCGCTCCGTTCGAGAGTGGAAGGGTAGAGAGACAGCTTGAAAGTGGTTCATTGATCCCTCTACCAGGCACTTTATTGTGAATAGGAGAGTAATCACGTAGATGTAGATGCAGAATTACGTATAATTTTTATTTTAGGTAGACTGTATTTCCACACTATTCAACATGAAAGATCTAAACAACTTTTGTAGTTTCAATTATTAACTTTTTGAAACGGTAGACTACGAATATTGGCTCTGAGCACTATGGGACTCAACTTCTGAGGTCATCAGTCCCCTAGAACTTAGAACTACTTAAACCTAACCAACCTAAGGACATCACACACATCCATGCCCGAGGCAGGATTCGAACCTGCGACCGTAGCGGTCTGGTGGTTCCAGACTGTAGCGCCTAGAACCGCTCGGCTACTCAGGCCGGCAGACTACGAATATTCTCGAATTTGTTTTCATGTGTATTTTTAATGTTTTTCCTGAAGTTAATTTTTTCTGTTAATAATTTATGACCATATGAAATGCTCCAGCTTAAAATATTTAGTACGTAGTTGAATAATATGGTTCACTGAGTAGGCGAAAACTACATTATCATTCACGCATTTTTTGTAGCTTTAATACTGGATGAGGTAACAATACCCAAGAACTCAAAAACGTTGATTATCGGAAACTGAAACTGAAGATTTGCATGTCGTTCTCTTCTCATTGATAACAGGTGAGAACGTTAGAACATTTCAGCTCCATAATCTCGTTGATTTTGAGTGTCCTTTTCATCTTCTACAGTTTTCTTTCTTTTCTTTGTTGTTCTAGCCTCCTATGTCATGCTTTCAGCTAATTTTTCAGCTTCAGCGACATGTTGTCTGTCCACTCGTAACAGCCCACTTTTCATATTGTCCTCAGTTTTGATGCCATTAAAATATATTATGGTGTCCATCACATCAATCTGAGAAGCTGATGTGCCAACAAAAACAGTTTCTAGCAAGCATTCCCAAATTCAACTATTGAAGCATTCATTCGGGTTCTGTGTTTTCATAAAGTAAACATTTTTCCAGCAGTTCAGAATCTGAAAAGCCTCTATACAGGCTTCAGTTCTACCAAAACATTTTCTGGCATGAGGTGTGCATGTGTGTGTTTTTTTCCATTTGCTTCACACCTGTTATACTTGTATCATGAAGTGTTTCCTCTTGGCCAGAGGCTATGCTGTGGATGCTCATCAGTGGATTTTTGTGAAACATAGTTGCTTAAATTGCTTTTCTCATCTCACTGACATTTTCGCTGTTTCTCCTGACGACTAGATCATAATATTCTGTGTTTTCTAGTTCTGATTTGGTGAGCCTTTCTTGTCCACCAATGGCTTTGTTATCAGAGTTTTTTCCTGTTACATTCTTGAAGAGTTTCCTAAGTCTTGCCCCCATTCTCTTCTAAACATGTTCGATACATTCAATTTTTTTTTATTTCAGTTTCCCCATATGGTTTAGCAGCCACAACACTACTGAAGCCTTTAGTCACCATCGCCAATGTAGTGAGCGTATCGCACACCACATCTAGCAGCTGACCTACTACAAATAGATATTACCCCCTTGCTTTCCATATCACCACTGAAACCTTCACAGTTTTCCTCACATTTGTGTTCATTTATCTCACTGGTACAGCCTTTGCCGTGTTTTGTCAGGCATTCATACTCCAGCACCTTGCCCGTATCTACAGATGTAACTGTGACAGCTCCATTCAGCAATGTAAGACCACTCTTCTGCCAGGAGACGTCCAATGCAGCAACAATATCAGTAGATTGACTGGTATCTACAGTTTCTTTCGCTGCCCTCTGTGTAGATGCTTCCCTGACCTCTGTTAGTGCATTATGCAAACGTTTATAATACCTTTCAATTCTCAGGTCTGACAGGTGGCGGATAGGCCTCTTCTCTCACGTATGTGCATCACCAAACGTAATGGATTTAAAGTTAGCAACAGACAAAAGCTATTCTGAGAGCTTGAACTTAGTAACTGAAATGTAACAGTTATTTTCACTATTTACATCATCAATATGTTGTTCATTTTCGGTAAGATGTTTCAACTAGGGTTTTGAAGCACTGGCTGGTGAAGTTTCAGGCCTAACCTCATTTCGCTGTGGCGTAACAATGTCTTCATTTTTATGACCTTCAGCAACACGCTTGCGTTGATTACCGTAAAATTTACGTTGCAACTAAACTTCATCGTTTTTGGTATTTTACGAGGTAAAATGTTTGAAACAGGTAGTCACAACAATGTTTACAGTACGAATGCACACGAAAACCACAAGTAAACTAAAGTAATCCACTTATATCGACAGTAAAGCCGATTACAATAAATCACTGGTCATAGCAGAGTCGATATGTTCTTCAAGGATATGACACAAACTAGTTGCTGTGGAAATAGCGGCCAGCCTTTGTGGCCGAGCAGTTCTAGGCACTTCAGTCTGGAACTGCGTGACCGCTACGAAACCTGCCTCGGGCATGGATGTGTGTGGTGTCCTTAGATTAGTTAGGTTTAAGTAGTTATAAGTTCTAGGCGATTGATGACGTCAGTTGTTAAGTCCCATAGTGCTCAGAGCCATTTCAACCATTTGGAAATAGCCGCGCCAAACTTAAATAACGAGACATCATAAGCAAGGTTTTGTGTTTAACAGTAGTGACAGCTAAGCATTCACGCACCGCATCTGCTTTAGAAAGGCATTTAAACACGAAAATAGTGAGGTACGATACATAAAACACATATTTTTATAATGGAGAAGAATCACAGACTTTTATTCAATAAAATATTTCCATTTTTGGCGCTTATGACGTCCATGTCCCATTAACACCGCTTATTGGGACTGTAATAAAAGTCTTATTAAGACAATACACGTTTCGCTTTAATTTAAAGCATCTTCAGTGGCTGCTGTAACAACATGGTTTTTCTTACAATTATGTTTGCTAGGATCATGAACAGTTCTCATACTTGAAATTACTATTATAGACAGTGGTAAATTATCATCATTACTCACGTTTCTTTTTTATTTCTTACGTCATTCTTAATGTTCTTCCACACATTATGTTAGATTTATGCACACAGCGCTTCCACTGACACGAAATACGCTTGCGTTTTTATTTTGTGTAGGTCCTCTGCTATTTAATGTACTTTGTTTAGATGGTTCGGGATGTGCTTGTCTTTTGTTTTGTCTTGTTGTTTGTGGGAGCCTCTGCTATTGTTCTCTCTCTCTGTGTTTATGTTTGTGTGTTTATATTTTTGGGCTGGGGCACGCGCGCGTCTCTCTCTCTATCTATCTCTCTCTCTCTCTCTGTCTTGTGCGTGTGTATAAAGCAAAGAAGACCACATGTCAGTAATATGTAGCTTCAGAATTCAGCAGTCCATTTCCTAGACGAAAGAAGTGCGTATTTGGAACAAACATGAAGACACCTGTTTATTTTTTTACAGCTACACTAAATTTTGACCTTCCATAGATACGTGTGAAGACATAAGAAACCGTTAATGACAAAACCATCTACAGGAAGTACGTTCTGGAACTGTTGGTGGTGTATAATAATGTTCAATCTTTGGTTAGACATTACGACGAATTGAGCCTTTTCCATCAACTAAATTTTCATGCAATCCTCCTGTCCGAATCCTGGATAAAGCTAGACATATCCTTCGCATCTGTTCATCTCCCGGGGTATAAATTTAATAATGTTGACTAGGAGTGTACATGTTCCATGCTTGCCTGTTAGCGAGGTAGGGAGGCTGCTGCACGTTACCAGCAAAACGGGCTGCTTTACTCCCATTCAAGCCAAGCTATGCCAACCCAAGCAGGCCAAAGGAGTCTCACATCCCTGCCCGTCTTCCCGCTGTATTACGCTGCGTAGCAGTTTATCCTGTGCGCTTTTAATGTAGTGTTACGTGTAGGGTTCGGAATTTGATGTAATGTCTTATTTCACCCGAATATCACACAATGTGTCTCAGTGAAATATATATTCATTTCGGGCCTTTCTAGGCCAGAGAACGGTGGATTCTATTTGTCCTTTTTTATTTCTTTACCGCGTATTTCGGTCTTGCTTATTTATTTCGAAATGAACGGTTTTGTCTGAAACTTCACCCTTTCTCTATTAGATCTGGCGATTTTCAGTCGAACTATCATCAGACACCTCTAATACACGTTTTCTGTAATAGGCAGTACCATCTCTAAAAGTCGATATCCTTCGCACTTAAGAAACTGAAGATGTCTGTTACACTGCAACGCCAACTAAAGTAAGGTTTCGAAAGTCTAGTTTCTGCAACCTTAGCGTGTTTCAGCCAAATATGACCACAATTATACTAATCTTAATTACTTTTTTCAAACTGTGTATTACGGCTTTGCTGAATTCATTCTAAGTGGCCAAAACAGTTTAAATTCCCAAAATGCATTTTAGCAAACACTTAGTTCGCTTTTCATTCTAAATTAATCTAAAAAGTACATTTGTGAAAGGAGAAGCTTTTATTTCGTCGTAAGCTTTCTTCGCACTACTTTGCATACCACATTTTTTTCGTACTTCAGTCTATGATAGCCCTAGATTTAGGAAGCCTGTATTTTGCTAGATGGCTTAAACCTTTGGCACACATTTCTACACACTTGTCAGCCGCTACCGCTTTGTCCTCTTTCAAAATACTCGTGGAGTGAGGAAACAGCTGGTCAAATTTACAAACATGTAAAACATACTTGAGGTTCCCGAATTAGTTTTTAGTAACTATTAACACAACTTGCATTGCTAGACGCCTGCCGATTCGTTTGAAGCTGGTTCATAAACACACGAATCTTTCCCCTTGCATTGCTTAGGCTCTGTTTCGTGACTGGTATACGTTCCCCGATTCTTAATTCCTCCTCAGTCTCCTTCACGTTTGGTTTGTTCATTTTGCTGCTCTCGCCATTGTGATAAATGAGATGCAATGAAGCTACCTACGCTTATGTATATCTGGCTGGTCACGTTGGATCGATAGAACAACCTGTTGTCATTCGCAGCAGGCTGACCTGGTTCCGTGAAGTTTGCAAAGCTCGCAGAAATCCAAGCTGATCTGCTTTAACCACCGTGCTTCAGTATACAGGTATTCTTGCGTCTCCGTTGCGGCAGGTTGAGCTGCTTCAACGGTTGTGGCGGTGGAAGGGGCAGGCGGGCTTGGAAAGAGATTTTGTATACATCTGGGGTTGACAAGCCAGACAAGTGACATGGGTGTTGGTTGGTTGGTTTGGGGGAAGAGACCAAACAGTGAGGTCATCGGTCTCATCGGATTAGGGAAGGACGGAGAAGGAAGTCGGCCGTGCCCTTTCAAAGGAACCATCCCGGCATTTGCCTGGAGTGATTTAGGGAAATCACGGAAAACCTAAATTAGGATGGCCGGACGCGGGATTGAACCGTCGTCCTCCCGAATGCGAGTCCAGTGTGCTAGCCACTGCGCCACGTCGCTCGGTGACATGGGTGTCCTCGGCGCAATTACAGGTTGTAACAGAACTGTACGGCACAAATGGCAGGACACATTCCTCACATGTAGACGAAGAAATTATGTTAGATGAACTTGGGTCTGGAAACGCTTTGCTTCCATGTTACAACGTATTTCCTCCAAATAATTAATCATGGGAAACACACAAGAAGAAATAGTTAGAACCGTGGGGAACATGCACTTTTGGTGACGTCTGATGACTTTGTGCAGCGCCAGCGTTTTGTTTTAAATGTCCCTGTTGACGTAATTGCTTGTTTACAGATAACATAAACTGTTCCAGCGATCAGTACGACAGCTACAAATGGTTCAAATGGCTCTGAGCACTATGGGACAACATCTATGGCCATCAGTCCCCTAGAACTTAGAACTACTTAAACCTAACTAACCTAAGGACATCACACAACGACAGCTACAAGCACACGGGTTACTACGTACAATTAATCACAGACTTGGCTCATGCAATGCCAATGTACACTAATGCATAAATGGCAGATGCCCATTTGATGTATGGATTAACCGACGGCAATGGCCCTCGCGCTCGGCGTTTGTACCGACAGATATTTGCAGGACGAAGGCGCCCCGACAGGAAAACGTTTGAAGCCACTGTTAGTTGTCTCAGGGAACAAGGGGCAGTTAAGCTTGATACTCGCGACCGGGAGAGGCCTAGAACGAAGAGAACACAGCGACGGAAGGCGGCAATTCTTCGTGCAGTTGACAACCACCCTGGTGTCAGAACAAAACATGTTGTTGTTGTTGTGGTCTTCAGTCCAGAGACTGGTTCGATGCAGCTCTCCGTGTTACTCCATCCTGTGCAAGGTTTTTCATCTCCCAGTACCTACTGCAACGTACACCCTTCTGAATCTGTTTAGTGTATCCATCTCTTGGTCTCCCTCAACGAGTTTTACCCTCCACGCTGCCCTCCAATACTAAGTTGGTGATACCTTGATGCCTCAGAATATGCCCTACCAACCGATCCCTTCTTCTAGTTAAGTTATGCCACAAATTTCTCTTCTCCCCAATTCAATACCGCCTCATTAGTTATGTGATCCACCCATCTAATTTTCAGCATTCTTCTGTAGCACCACATTTCAAAAGCTCCTATTCTCTTCCTGTCTAAACTATTCATCGTCCACGTTTCACTTCCATACATGGCTACACTCCATACAAATGCTTTCAGAAACCGACTTCCTGACACTTGAATCTGTACTCGATGTTAACAAATTTCTCTTCTTCAGAAACGCTTTGCTTGCCATTGCCAGTCTACATTTTATATCCTCTCTATTTCGACCATCATCAGTTATTTTGCTTCCCAAATAGCAAAACTCATTTACTACTTTAAGCGTCTCATTTCCTAATCTAATTCCCGCAGCATCACCCGATTTAATTCGACTACATTCCATTATTCTCGTTTTGCTTTTGTTGATGTTCATCTTATATCCTCCTTTCAAGACACTGTCCATTCCGATCAGCTACTCTTCCAGGTCCTTTGCTGTCTGTGACAGATTTACAATGTCATCGGCGAACCTCAAAGTCTTTATTTCTTCTCCATGGATTTTAATTCCAACTACGAATTTTTCTTTTGTTTCCTTTAATGTTTGCTCATTATACAGATTGAATAACACTGGGGACAGGCTACACCCCTGTCTCACTCCCTTCCCAACCACTGCTTCCCTTTCGTGCCCCTCGACTCTTATAACTGCCATCTGGTTTCTGTACAAATTGTAAATAGCATTTCGCTCCCTGTATTTTACTCCTACCACCTTCAGAATTTGAAGAGAATATTCCAGTTAATATTGTCAAAAGCTTTCTCTAAGTCTACAGATGCTAGAAACGTAGGTTTGCCTTTCCTTAATCTATTTTCTAAGATAAGTCGTAGGGTCAGTATTGCCTGACGTGTTCCAACATTTCTACGGAAACCAAACTGGTCTTCCCCAAGGTCGGCTTCTACCAGTTTTTCCATTCGTCTGTAAAGGATTCGTGTTAGCATTTTGAAGCCGTGGCTTATTAAACTGATAGTTCGGTAATTTTCACATCTGTCAACATCTGCTTTCTTTGGGATTGGATTTATTATATTCTTCTTGAAGTCTGAGGGTATTTCGCCTGTCTCGTACATCTTGCTCACCAGATGGTAGAGTTTTGTCCGGGCTGGCTCTCTCAAGGCTATCAGTAGCTCTAATGTAATGTTGTCTACTCCCGGGGCCTTGTTTCGGCTTAGGTCTTTCAGTGCTATGTGAAACTCTTCACGCAGTATCATATCTCCTATTTCATCTTCATCTACATTCACTTCCGTTTCTATAATATTGTCCTCAAGAAGATCGCCCTTGTATAGACCCTCTGTATACTCCCTCCACCTTTCTGCTTTCCCTTCTTTGCTTAGAACTGGGTTTCCATCTGAGTTCTTGATATTCATATAAGTGGTTCCCTTTCCTCCAAAGGTCTCTATAATTTTCCTGTAGGTAGTATCTATCTTACCCCTAGTGATATGTGCCTCTACATCCTTACATTTGTCCTCTAGCCATCCCTGCTTAGCGATTTTGCACCTACGACGTTTCCTTCTCTTCCTTTTCCTACTATCGAATTCCAGTCACCCATGACTATTAAATTTTCGTCTCATTTCACTATCTGAATAATTTCTTTTATCTCTTCGTACATTTCATCAATCTCTTCGTCATCTGCGGAGGTAGTTGGCATATAAACTTGTACTACTTTGATAGGCGTGGGCTTCATATCTTTCTTGGCCGCAATAATGCGTTCACTATGCTATTTGTAGTAGCTTACCCACATTCCTATTTTTTAATCATTATTAAACCTACTCCTGCATTACCCCTATTTGATTTTGTGTTTATAACCCTGTATTCACTTGACCAGAAGTCGTGTTCCTCCTGCCACCGAACTTCACTAATTCCCACTATATCTAACTTCAGCCTGTCCATTTCCCTTTTTAAATTTTCTAACCTACCAGCCCGATTAAGGGATCTGACATTCCACGCTCCGATCCGTAGAACGCCAGTTTTCTTTCTCCTGATAACGACGTCCTCTTGAGTAGTCCCCGGCCGGAGATCCGAATGGGGGACTATTTTACCTCCGGAATATTTTACCCAAGTGGACGCCATCATCATTTAACCATACAGTAAAGCTGCATGCCCTCGTAAAAAATTACGGCTGCAGTTTCCCCCTTGCTTTCAGCCGTTCGCAGTACCAGCACAGCAAGGCCGTTTTGGTTAGTGTTAAAAGGCCAGATCAGTCAATCATGCAGACTGTTGCCCCTGAAACTACTGAAAAGGCTGCTGTCCCTCTTCAGGTACCACACGTTTGCGCGGTCTGTCAACATATACCCCTCCGTTGTGGTTGCACCTAAGGTACGGCTATCTGTATCGCTGAGACACGCAAGCCTCCCAACCAACGGCAAGGTCCATGGTTCATGGGGGGTTGGGGGGGGGGGTATCTGCACAAAGGAGTTGCAAATAGCAGCTTAATTCACATCTATAAACCATGGGCGCCAGTTAAGTATCTGCAGGGTAACGACAAAGAGAACGGTTACTGTGCTAAGTTGCTTACTGTGTTGCAACCCAGGCGACTGAATAACATCCTTCTAGACTTGAAATAGTATTGATGTTGAAGTAGCGCAGCTATAAAAAGCTGATGGTATTGCCTTCAAATGACGGTATGTTTGAATAATTCTCCTGTGTGAACGGTTTCTTGGTCTTGAAATTTAAAATTTCGACTTTCGTTTTGCTATCTTCAACTGCCGCAACAGACTGGTCAATAAGGGACTCAATGGAAGCCTTAGACCCTTTTAGCCACCTTACGTAAGATCAGAATTTTCTCGGGTTCTCTGCAGAGAGTAGTGCCAGCCGCCGAGCCGAGAGGACGCGCAGCAGAGCAGCAGCAGCAGCACTTGTTTGATAAACTGTAAATTAATTTAGTCTTTGTTTTTTGTTCACGTGCTTCTGAAAAGAAGTGAACTGCACGTGTGTATTTTACTGTGCAGACTAGTGGTTGGAAATTAATCGTAGTTTTTGTGAATATGCTTGTGAAGGGCGTGAATTTTGTGTGTAGAGGAATTTATTCATGTTTAATAGCTTGCGGCCTCAGAGTTCAATGAGAAATCTGCACACCAACTTTTAGTGTTATTTTATTTCCCTTTGGTATATTTTCAAACCCAGTAGGGTCATTTGAGACCTCATATCTATTTTACACACAGTACCATATGGCTATGGACTGTGCTTGTTGTGGTCGGACCCAAGGAGAGTTGGCTGCTGTATGTAAACAGCTGGACGCTGTGTTGGCTACTGTTGACAAGCTTCTAGCTAATGCTCGAAGTTGAGGTGACGTCGGTGTCACTGGAATCCCCTGGTGGCCCGGACGTCACTGCGGCTTCCGATACGCATCTGACCGATCCGTTCTCACTCCAGAGTGGATGGCAGACAGCGGTGGGTTCGCGTGTCACTGGGCGGAAAGCGAAAGAGGGAGCAGGCCGTGTGGCTGGCTCCCTACGTCATAGCAACAGGTACGAGGTGCTTCCCAGTGTTCATGATAACTCTGAGCCAGCACGGGATACCTCTCCTGTTTAGCCAGCGGTCGATTCTCCTGCCCAGTCCGGACAAGTACAGAGAATAGGTATGCTAGTCCTTGGGAGCTCCGCCGGCCGCAGTGGCCGAGCGGTTCTAGGCGCTACAGTCTGGAACCTCGCGACCGCTACGGTCGCAGGTTCAAATCCTGCTTCGGGCATGGATATGTGTAATGTCTTTGGGTTAGTTAGGTTTAAGTATATCTAAGTTCTAGGGGACTGATGACCTCAGATGTTAAGTCCCGTAGTGCTCAGTGCCATTTGAACCAACCTTGGGAGCTCCAATGTTAGGCGGGTGATGGAGCCCCTCTGGGAGATAGCAGCTAAGACGAGGAATAACTCCAGTGTACATTCGGTATGTTTGCCGGGAGGTCTCATCCGTGATGTGGAGGAGGCCCTGCCGGATGCTATCGAGTGCACTGGGTACAACCGGGTGCATGTAGTGGCACATGTCGGCACGAATGACGCCTGCCACTTGGGTTCTGAGGCGACCCTCGGCTCCTTTCTGCGGCTGGCTGACGTGGTGAAGGCAACTAGCAACGCACGCGGGGTGCAGGCTAAGCTGTCTATTTGTAGCATCGTACCCAGGGTTGATCGCGGTCCTCTGGTCTGGAGCAGAGTGGAAGGTCTAAACCAGAGGCTCAGAGGGCTCTGCGGCGGTATCGGATGCGAATTTCTCGACCTCCGCTATCGGGTGCAGAATTGTAGGGTTCCTCTTAATAGGTCAGGCGTGCACTACACGCAGGATGCGGCTACTAATGTAGCGGAGTACGTGTGGCATGCACATGGGGCTTTTTTTAGAATAGAGGACCCCTCCCTTGGGAGCAAACACGATTTGCCTGTTAAATCAGCGACAGCGATCTCAGAGAATCTTGGTCCTCGCAGATCAGAGATAGAAAAGATTAATGTGATTTTAGTAAACTGCAGGAGCATCCGAAGATAAGTCCCAGAATCAGTATCGCTTATTGAAGGTTATAATGCACAGATCGTATAGGACAGGTTAGTCGCCAATGGTGGCGGCATGTCTATTTCAGTAAAAAATTCGATAAAGTCTAGCTAGGTTATCACGGATTCCGAATGTGAATTAATCTGGGTGAAATTGAGTATCAAAGAACGGTCAAAAATGGTGATCGGATGCTTTTATAGACCACCTGGGTCACTATCTTAGTTGTAGAGCGCTTCAGACAGAGCTTGCAGAATATCATTAGTAATTTTCCTGATCAGGCCGTTGTAATACGGGGTGACTTCAACTTGCCAGGTATAGATTGTGAGTGTTATGCCATCAAAACTGGTGCCAGAGACAAGGAATCGTGTGTCATTGTTCTGGTTGTCTTGTCCGAAAATTACCTTGAGCAGATAATTAGAGAACCAACTCGTGAAGGCAACATCTTAGACCTCCTGGCAACAAACAGACCTGAACTTGTCGAATCGGTTAACGTAGAGGAAGGTACGAAGGGTGTCCAGAAAGTAAGTTCCTATAGGTCGCGAAATGGAAACTACTATGGAAATCCGATAAAGCTTTGCGCAGAAGTGTTGGGCAGTGTCTCTAGTATGACCCTAGATAGCATCACGCCGCTCTTCTCATTTATGAGCTCACAGTGAGCGCGTAAAGATGTCTAGAAAATAGTGTCTCGCGACAAGTACGAGGGCCTAGTGAGAAATTTCGCCTGAAGCTATGCAGCCAACATTACATAACTGTCGTGGGGTTTCTTCAAGACTATTCTCAGCCGCATTCTGAAGGGGCAATGAAGATGCTCCTGCTTCGTTATCAATTGGAAATGTTTGATTACCCACAATACAGCCCGTAATTGTCTCCCTCTGAGTTTCATCTCTGCTCACATGAACCGCTAGCTACGAAGACAACATTTTGGCACAGACAACGAGCTGTAGGCCAGCATAGAGAATTGGCGGAAAGCACTGGAGGCTGTCTTCTATGATGAGGGTAATTGAAAGTTGGTACAACTCTACGACAAATGTCTAAGTCAGAACGGCGACTACGTAGAGAAGTAGCTCGAAGGTGTAGCTAACTGTTACAAATAAAACATTTCTGATTTTCACTGTGGTTTCCATTTCACGATCAATCGGAACTTACTTTCTGGACAGCTCTCGTATCGGTGATCATAAGGCTGTGACAGCATCTATGACGACGGATCCTACAAGGAATGTTAAGAAAGGTGAGAATATGTATTTGCTCAGCTAGGGTGACAGGATTAAAATTTGAGAATATCTCGGCAGTCAGCATCAAATATTCGGAGATGAGGACGAAGGTGTGGAGTACAAATGGAAAAAATTCAAATGCATCGTTCAATATTCCCTAGAAAAGTATGTTCCGAGTAAGGTTTTAAGGGATGGGAAAGATCCACCATGGTTTACTAGCCGTGTTAGAAAAGCGCTACGTAAACGAAGAGCACTTCATCTCAGATTCAGGATAAGTAAAAACCTAGCTGACAAACAAAAACTGAACGAAGCGAAAATGAGCGTAAGGAGAGCAATGAGAGAAGCGTTCAATGATTTCGAAAGTAAGACGTTGTCAACCGACCTGAGCAAAAACCTCAAGAGATTTTGGTCGTATGTAAAATCAGTAAGTAGGTCAAAATCATCTATACATTTTCACAGCGATCACACCGGCACCGAAGCGGAAGATAACAGAGAAAAGGCCGAAATACTGAATTCGGTCTTCTGAAGCTGTTTCACCGCAGGAGATCGTAACACTGTCCCTCCTCTCAATTGTCGTGCGAACGTCGAAATGGCAGATATTGAGATAACCGATCGCGGAATTGAAATGCAGCTACAATCGCTTAGTAGTGGAAAGGCTTCAGGAACAGATGATATCCTGTAAGATTCTATACAGATTATGCGAAAGAACTTGCTCCCCTTCTAGCACCAATTTATCGTAGATCGCTTGAGCAACGAAAGGTACCTAATGATTGGAAAAAAGCATAAGTCATTCCCGTTTTTAAGAAAGGCCGTATTGACCTATATCGTTGACGTCAATCTGTTGTACAATTATGGAACATGTTTTATGCTCAAGAATTATGACGTTTTTGGAAGATGAACAGCTCCCCTTTAAAAATGAACATGTATTCCGCAAAGAGAGATCATGCGAAACTCAGCTCGCTCTGTACCTCCATGAGATTCACAGCGCAGTGGACAACGGCGCTCAGCCGTTTAATGAAAAACATACCAGCTTACGGAGTATCGGAGCAGACCTGCGATTGGATTCAAAACTTTCTTGCATATAGAACTCAACATGTCGCTCTTAACAGAACTAAATCGATGTAAAGGTAATATCCGGAGGACCACAGGGAAGTGTGATAGGCCCGTTGCTGTACGCAATATATATAAATGATCTAGTAAGCGTCGGATGCTCTTTAAGGCTACTCGCAGATGATGCAGTTCTTTATACCAAAGTAACAACGCCAGAAGATAGTAAGAATTTGCAGAACGACCTGCAGAGAATTGATGAATGGTGCAGACTCTGCCAGTTGACCCTGAACGTAAATAAATGTAACATATTTCGCATACATAGGAAACTAAATCGCCAGTTTGCTTATGTTCTACAATATTATTTTTATTGCTAACCGGTTTTCGGCTTACAAGGCCATCTTCAGACATTTACTGAGTATTATCAACAAAGAAGTTAAATGTTAGCAGACAACATTGGAAGAGAAGTAACACATCTAGAGTGAAGTAGAAACATACAGTGAGTAACATCTTTGCAATGAAATAGTAAAAACTGAACAGTACATAAATAACAATGGAGTTGACAGGAAAACCTTTAGCACAAAATAGGAATAGCATGCCTACATAACAGTTTCTATCAATAAACAAAACTAATGAAATAAGATAAAATTAGTACTAGACAAGGCTGCATCAAGAGGTATGAAACATGGAGAGTGATACACAACCAATTAAGAAAGAAGAGACAGTTGTCAATGTAAATACAGAATACACGAGGAACTTAAGCAATATGAATAAGATAAACAGAAATTAGTAAATGCAGGAAAATTGAGGTGTTTGAGGGAACCTACAGTTTGAGAGTGTGGTGGTACCGCATTTTAACATTAACATTATAATCAAAGCAGCGGCTATATACCAGTTTACATTAAATAAATGAGCAAAGTAAAATATGAACAATATTTGATGAGACAACTACAAGGAGAGTTAAATATGAACAGTAATAAAAGTACAAGATAAAAGCAAACCCCTAACTATTGAAAATGCAGCATATGTGGAATACAAAGACAACTGCAACAAATAAAACAACTTAATGACTACAGGAAAATGGGAGTATGTTGGAAGAGAGAGTGTGGGAAGTAATGAACAACGAAGATGATTATATGAAGTTTAGGAGAGGGGAAGTGTTGAGTTGTGTCTGGTCATGTAGGATGAGATCTGGACTGTGAGCAAGATGTTTGTTAATTTCCAGGGCTTCCAGCAGGTTGAGTTTATGGCCTTTGTTTGGTAAGTGAAGTACATGGGACACTGGCTGGTAGTTGTGACCCTCACTCAGTACATGCTCAGCAAATGCAGAGTCTGAATTCTGCAGCCTCCAGCTGCGTTCATGTTCAGCCAGCCTATTTGATATGTCTCTGCCTGACTGACCAATGTAAAATTTGTCACAATCAGAACAGGTGATTTTGTATACCCCACTGTTGGCTAATAACTGGATCTTGTCTTTGCTGTTAAAAACACACTGGGCTGTAGTGTTCCTGACATAGTAGGAAACCCTGTACTTGCAGGATTCCAGTGCTTTGGCTACAGTCTGTGATACCTGACCTAGAAATGGTAGAGTACACCATTTCTTGCAGACAGTGGATGGGGAAGCAGGTGGGGCATAGAGGAGGGGTATAATTTTCCGTTTTTGTTTCCTGTGCAAGATGTGGTCAATAAGAACTGGATTGTAGTCATTGGCTGAGGCAATAAATTTTATTGTATCTAACTCTGCTTTAAAATCATCTCTGGACATGGGGATAGATATGAGACGGTGTACCATTGAGTGGAAAGCTGCATGTTTGTGAGCTATGGGGTGTTGTGAGCAAGAAGGTATTACTGTGTCTGTAGTTCTTGTTTTTCTGTAAATTTTGAAACAATGTGTGTGTGTGTGTGTGTATTGAAGTCAGTGGTGAGATCTAAGACATTTATGGATTTGTTGCCAATTTCCATAGTGAACTGGATATTTTTATGTTGACTGTTTAGGTTTTTCAAGAATGTGTTGAGTTGTCTTGTAGTACCAGTCCACATACACAGGACATCATGTACATATCTAAACCAGTATTTGATGTTTGCACTCAAAGGTTCTGTCTTTAGAAAATTTTGTTCAAAATGGTCCATAAATATTTCAGTCAACAGTGGACTAAGAGGGGAACCCATAGCTAAGCCATCTAATTGTTTATAAAGAGTGCCTTGGAACTGGAAATAGTTCTGTGCAAGGCAGGTCTGTGTGGCCAGTCTCAAGTCATTCAATTCCACAGGATTGACATTAGACTTGTGCATCAGTTCTGTCAGAATGTCGATACATTCTACTACTGTTATGTTAGAAAACAAACTGCTGTCATCAAAGGATACTAAGGTATCACTGTGTGAGACAGATATACCTTTTAACTTGTTTACTATGTCCACAGAGTTTGAAATACCATGCTTTGGTTTGAATTTAGTCTTGCTCTTAATTAGGACATCAAATTTACTGGCTAGTTTGTAAGATGGAGCAGTGAATGATGATACAACTGGACGAATAGGAACATCTTGTTAATGCAGTTTAGGAAGCCCGTACATTCTAGGAGGCAATTCTCTGAATTTGAAGTAAAACTGTTAACTAATATGAACCCAGTGCCTCCTAGAATGTACGGGCTTCCTAAACTGCATAAACAAGATGTTCCTATTCGTCCAGTTGTATCATCATTCACTGCTCCATCTTACAAACTAGCCAGTAAATTTGATGTCCTAATTAAGAGCAAGACTAAATTCAAACCAAAGCATGGTATTTCAAACTCTGTGGACATAGTAAACAAGTTAAAAGGTATATCTGTCTCACACAGTGATAACTTAGTATCCTTTGATGACAGCAGTTTGTTTTCTAACATAACAGTAGTAGAATGTATTGACATTCTGACAGAGCTGATGCACAAGTCTAATGTCAATCCTGTGGAATTGAATGACTTGAGACTGGCCACACAGACCTGCCTTGCACAGAACTATTTCCAGTTCCAAGGCACTCTTTATAAACAATTAGATGGCTTAGCTATGGGTTCCCCTCTTAGTCCACTGTTGACTGAAATATTTATGGACCATTTTGAACAAAATTTTCTAAAGACAGAACCTTTGAGTGCAAACATCAAATACTGGTTTAGATATGTACATGATGTCCTGTGTATGTGGACTGGTACTACAAGACAACTCAACACATTCTTGAAAAACCTAAACAGTCAACATAAAAATATCCAGTTCACTATGGAAATTGGCAACAAATCCATAAATGTCTTAGATCTCACCATTGACATCAATACACACACACACACACATTGTTTCAAAATTTACAGAAAAACAAGAACTACAGACACAGTAATACCTTCTTGCTCACAACACCCCATAGCTCACAAACATGCAGCTTTCCACTCAATGGTACACCGTCTCATATCTATCCCCATGTCCAGAGATGATTTTAAAGCAGAGTTAGATACAATAAAATTTATTGCCTCAGCCAATGACTACAATCCAGTTCTTATTGACCACATCTTGCACAGGAAACAAAAACGGAAAATTATACCCCTCCTGTATGCCCCACCTGCTTCCCCATCCACTGTCTGCAAGAAATGGTGTACTCTACCATTTCTAGGTCAGGTATCACAGACTGTAGCCAAAGCACTGGAATCCTGCAAGTACAGGGTTTCCTACTATGTCAGGAACACTACAGCCCAGTGTGTTTTTAACAGCAAAGACAAGATCCAGTTATTAGCCAACAGTGGGGTATACAAAATCACCTGTTCTGATTGTGACAAATTTTACATTAGTCAGTCAGGCAGAGACATATCAAATAGGCTGGCTGAACATGAACGCAGCTGGAGGTTGCAGAATTCAGACTCTGCATTTGCTGAGCATGTACTGAGTGAGGGTCACAACTACCAGCCAGTGTCCCATGTACTTCACTTACCAAACAAAGGCCATAAACTCAACCTGCTGGAAGCCCTGGAAATTAACAAACATCTTGCTCACAGTCCAGATCTCATCCTACATGACCAGACACAACTCAACACTTCCCCTCTCCTAAACTTCATATAATCATCTTCGTTGTTCATTACTTCCCACACTCTCTCTTCCAACATACTCCCATTTTCCTGTAGTCATTAAGTTGTTTTATTTGTTGCAGTTGTCTTTGTATTCCACATATGCTGCATTTTCAATAGTTAGGGGTTTGCTTTTATCTTGTACTTTTATTACTGTTCATATTTAACTCTCCTTGTAGTTGTCTCATCAAATATTGTTCATATTTTACTTTGCTCATTTATTTAATGTAAACTGGTATATAGCCACTGCTTTGATAATAATGTTAATGTTAAAATGCAGTACCACCACACTCTCAAACTGTAGGTTCCCTCAAACACCTCAATTTTCCTGCATTTACTAATTTCTGTTTATCTTATTCATATTGCTTAAGTTCCTCGTGTATTCTGTATTTACATTGTCAACTGTCTCTTCTTTCTTAATTGGTTGTGTATCACTCTCTATGTTTCATACCTCTTGATGCAGCCTTGTCTAGTACTAATTTTATCTTATTTCATTAGTTTTGTTTATTAATAGAAACTGTTATGTAGGCATGCTATTCCTATTTTGTGCTAAAGGTTTTCCTGTCAACTCCATTGTTATTTATGTACTGTTCAGTTTTTACTATTTCATTGCAAAGATGTTACTCACTGTATGTTTCTACTTCACTCTAGATGTGTTACTTCTCTTCCAATGTTGTCTGCTAACATTTAACTTCTTTGTTGATAATACTCAGTAAATGTCTGAAGATGGCCTTGTAAGCCGAAAACCAGTTAGCAATAAAAATAATATTGTAGAACAAAAGCAAACTGGTGCTTTTCATTTATTATTATAATGTTGTTCTACCAAGAACCGACGGAAGATTCTGTTAATATGAAAATAAATCCGCTTCTGTATAGCTGGAGACAGCGTCTGCCGTAAAATATCTAGGCGTAACTATCCAGAGCGATCTTAAGTGGAATGACCATATAAAACAGACAGTGGGAAAAGCAGACACAAGACTCAGATTCATCGGAATAATCTTAATTAAATGTAACTCATCCACGAAAGAAGTAGCTTATAAGGTGCTTGTTCGACCGATTCATGAGTATTGTTTATCTATCTGGGATCCTTATCAGGTAGGGCTGATAGTGGGGATTCAGAAGATCCAACGAAGAGCGGCCCGTTTCGTCACGGGATCGTTTAGCTGTCTAGAGAACGTTACGGAGATGATAAACAAACTCCACTGGTAGACATTACAAGAGAGACGTTGTGCATCACGGAGAGATTTACTACAGAAATTTCGGGACAGCACTTTTCAGGGGGAGTCAGATAACATATTACTTCCCCCCACATACATCTCGCGTATTGACCACGAGGAGAAACTTCGAGAAATCAGAGCTAGTACAGAGGCTTTCCGACAATCATTCTTCCCACGCACTATTCGCGAGTGGAACAGGGTTGGAGAGATCAGATAGTTGTGCCGAAAGTACCCTCCGTCACACACCAATAGGTGGCTTGCGGAGTATGATGTAGATGTAGATGAGGTCTTCTGCTAAGGTACCGGTGGTAGATGTTGTATGCTTCGCCCATAAATCTTTTCACAGACGCACGAATCTCTACTAACCTTCGCTTGTCGTCATTTGTACGTTCCCTTTTCAACCGAGAGTGCAACAGCCTCTGCTTCATCCACTGATTTTCGTTATTAAACCATGGTGGGTCTTTTCCATCCTTTATCCACTTACTATGCACATTACTCTCCTGGCCACGATTTAAAATCTGCTTAAACGTTGCCCATAACTCCTCTACATCCATCTTACTGGAACTAAGTGATGCTAGTTCACTTTCTAAGTGAGATGCTAATAAGCGCTTATCGGCTTTCTCTAGCAGAAACTCTCTCCTAGCCTTCTTGACCTGTTTATTAACTTCCGTAATCATAGTTGCTTCTTCTTCTTCTTCTTCTTCTTCTTCTTCTTCTGTAGTGGTCAATCCAAGGATTGGTTTGCAACAGCTACAATGGCAGCTTGTCTCCATTCTGTGCGTCTTTCAGCTTTTCTCTTCATTTCTTTATAGGTGTTACATCCAACATCTTTCACGATTTGATCCATGTACCTCAGTCGTGGTCTTCCTCTTGGTCTTTTTCCCTCGACATATCCCTCTATGACGGTATTCAGGAGTCCTTTATGTCTTAATAGATGGCCTGTAAATTGCACTCTTCTTTTAACAATGAAACTCCAGAAGCTTCTCTTCTCACCTGCTCTTTCCAGAACCACTTCGTTTGTGATCTTGTCGACCCATTTTATATTAAGCATGCGTCTATAGCACCACATTTCAAAAGAATTTAGCTTCTGATCGTCCTCTGTCCCGAGTTGCTATAATGACATTATTATCTCTGATCCTCGTTTCTATACTGATATTGTCGGTAAGGTCCAGCCTGTTTGGAGCTACAAGGTCTAAGTTATTTCCATTGCGTATGGGCTGCCGAGCTAGTAGCTCAAGACAATTCTCAGAAAAGTTTTTGTACGTCTTTCCTTGTGCCAGGTCGTCTGGGGCATTATGGCCATTCACTATTGCAAGAAAATGAAACACCAACAGCCGTTCTTATCATGTCATTTATTGTGTAGCTACCAGTTTCGGCGCTACGCAGACTACCTGTAACTGTGATAGCAGTTACATGTAGTCTGCGTAAACCAGTTGGTGGTCACCGAAGCATCGTACATATGGACCGTGATAATCCCTTCAGCTTCAACTAAGGCCTGAAGATTGCGCACTGAAGCAGCGAAACTGGTAGCTGCACAGTAAATGACATCATAAGGACGGCTGTAGGGGTTTCATCTTCTTACAATTTTCAGAAAACGTGGTCAACAGTATTTCGCTTGACTGTCTGTCTGTATCCCCCGCAATGATTATATAGACATCCTTGTCTATACTGGGCAGATTAAGGTCGCCTCCAACTAGTATTGCATGGTCTGGGTATTTACGCGTTACTGTCTGTAGGCTTTCTTTGAGTGACTCTAGAACCGTCACAGCGGAATCGGGTGGCTGGTAAAAGCATCCAGCAATTACATTGGTTTCTCCTAGACCTGTTATACGCGACCAGATGACTTCATTGTCACACTCAACTACGACCTCAATAGAGACAATATTTTTTTTTCAACTGCAATGAACACACCCCTCTCCCCTATGGCCACTAATCTGTCTTTCCCATACTCGTTACACGACTCGCTAAATATCTCAGAATTTTCCATTTCGGGTTTCAGCCAGCTCTCGGTCCCAAGAATCGAGAACTTTCCTGGAGGGCAGTAAATTCGGGAACTTTATTACGAATACTTCGACAGTTAACAGTCTCCTTATTCTTAACGCCGTTTGATTTCACTTCCTGAATATCGACTGGCGAATGTTCATCAGAGCACCTCAAACTACTGTCTAGCCTAAAATATTCTCATGTGCATGTATTTGTTACTCATCCTATGCCATAACCTGTTTACGATTCTATAGCAGACTTACCGAATTTATAAAGTGTATGACTAACGAAGGAGATACGATTTATAACTACAGAACGTGCCTCTACACGAATAAACACTAACAGAGCCATAGGAAATGGTGACAGATAAAAACCCAACGGCTAACAGACAAGGGATGAGATACCGAGACTTTCTGAACCGTAGAGTGGTACTCTCCAACACAGTGACTGTCTGGTAGCACTGTCTGCACTTCTGTGGCCGGGGTAACTATTAACAGAGCGTATCTGTCGGCTCGGTGTGTGAGCGCCGCGGGTCTATCGTGATGTGGTCGCGGTCTGCCCTACAGCTTTCAGGCAGTCATGACATTCGAATGTCAATACGGTGCGGTTAGTTCATTACGTGCCGATGTATTTGATGCCCCCAATGACGTCTGCTGGTGTCTCGCGCACTAGCGGAGCGACTGTAGCCTGCGGCGGCAATTACTCGAGATTTAAGTTGGCTGCAAGGGTCCTCGGAAAATGTCATGTACTGTAAAGCAAAACGCTAGTACGATCAGTTACAGAGTGTATGACAACATATACTGAAGGAAACCATAGACATCCTGCTAGAACCATAACATTTATGTATAGTCCAGACGAAAGTCTAGCTGTATGAAGCAAAATTCACTTCCGTAAGTACAATTTCCATCGATTTAAGCACGAAGTTCTTCGATTTGGCTCGGCGGTGTACTGGAGGAGGTAAAGAGGTTTGTGGTGAGAGCTGTGCATTGTATTCTTATTTCCTGCGTCGATGTTACTGCTCAGTGTGTAATCGTGGTAGAATTACATGTGTGCTGTTGAAGATTGTGCCTTATTTGCCCCCATATCTACGATCTAACCGTTCTCAACAATGTCTCACAAAAAAAAATTGCCTTCACACCTGCAAATTCGTTCGATGTCTTCGTAACTGGTGTAAAGATGGGCGCTGTTGTGTACTATAAAGGGAATAACACAAAATACGCTAGTGTGATCAGTTCTGGAGGTTTGTTTGGAGCGACTGTGAAGCAGGAATGATAACTGGAATGATCGAAAAGAGGGGTCCTAATTCAACGATTTGTTGCTTTACGTATGCACTATTCTATATGTATGTCCCACACTGCTAACAGAGCTAGCTCTCCATACCAATCGCTTACGAGCACGATTGATAACCATGGTCGGAGGGGTCAGTGTTGTCATCAGTTGCCGGTCACAAGAATAACACAACTATGATGTATTTATAGACGCGCTCGACATTGTCCCGTCCTGGGTCGTCTCATCCTTGACTCCATATTACGTCCAGCAGATGGTGGTGGCAGTTCATATTTCTTATTGAAATGTGGTGTACAAGTAGAGTATTTACCACTACTCTAGTAAAAAGTAACTTATTTTCTCGTCATGGTTTGCCAGATTTTTTACGGTTACTATTCGACCTGTAAATAAGTGTAATTGTGTTTCTCTCTCAAATGTGTGTTGTATACACTCCTGGAAACTGAAATAAGAACACCGTGAATTCATTGTCCCAGGAAGGGGAAACTTTATTGACACATTCCTGGGGTCAGATACATCACATGATCACACTGACAGAACCACAGGCACATAGACACAGGCAACAGAGCATGCACAATGTCGGCACTAGTACAGTGTATATCCACCTTTCGCAGCAATGCCGGCTGCTATTCTCCCATGGAGACGATCGTAGAGATGCTGGATGTAGTCCTGTGGAACGGCTTGCCATGCCATTTCCACCTGGCGCCTCAGTTGGACCAGCGTTCGTGCTGGACGTGCAGACCGCGTGAGACGACTCTTCATCCAGTCCCAAACATGCTCAATGGGGGACAGATCCGGAGATCTTGCTGGCCAGGGTAGTTGACTTACACCTTCTAGAGCACGTTGGGTGGCACGGGATACATGCGGACGTGCATTGTCCTGTTGGAACAGCAAGTTCCCTTGCCGGTCTAGTGCCGGCCGCGGTGGTCTAGCGGTTCTGGCGCTGCAGTCGGGAACCGTGGGTCTGCTACGGTCGCAGGTTCGAATCCTGCCTCGGGCATGGGCGTGTGTGATGTCCTTAGGTTAGTTAGGTTTAAGCAGTTCTAAGTTCTAGGGGACTTATGACCTAAGATGTTGAGTCCCATAGTGCTCAGAGCCATTTGAACCATTTTGCCGGTCTAGTAATGGTAGAACGATGGGTTCGATGACGGTTTGGATGTACCGTGCCCTTTTCAGTGTCCCCTCGACGATCACCAGTAGTGTACGGCCAGTGTAGGAGATCGCTCCCCACACCATGATGCCGGGTGTTGGCCCTGTGTGCCTCGGTCGTATGCAGTCCTGATTGTGGCGCTCACCTGCACGGCGCCAAACACGCATACGACCATCATTGGCACCAAGGCAGAAGCGACTCTCATCGCTGAAGACGACACGTCTCCATTCGTCCCTCCATTCACGCCTGTCGCGACACCACTGGAGGCGGGCTGCACGATGTTGGGGCGTGAGCGGAAGACGGCCTAACGGTGTGCGGGACCGTAGCCCAGCTTCATGGAGACGGTTGCGAATGGTCCTCGCCGATACCCCAGGAGCAACAGTGTCCCTAATTTGCTGGGAAGTGGCGGTGCGGTCCCCTACGGCACTGCGTAGGATCCTACGGTCTTGGCGTGCATCCGTGCGTCGCTGCGGTCCGGTCCCAGGTCGACGGGCACGTGCACCTTCCGCCGACCACTGGCGACAACATCGATGTACTGTGGAGACCTCACGCCCCACGTGTTGAGCAATTCGGCGGTACGTCCACCCGGCCTCCCGCATGCCCACTATACGCCCTCGCTCAAAGTCCGTCAACTGCACATACGGTTCACGTCCACGCTGTCGCGGCATGCTACCAGTGTTAAAGACTGCGATGGAGCTCCGTATGCCACGGCAAACTGGCTGACACTGACGGCGGCGGTGCACAAATGCTGCGCAGCTAGCGCCATTCGACGGCCAACACCGCGGTTCCTGGTGTGTCCGCTGTGCCGTGCGTGTGATCATTGCTTGTACAGCCCTCTCGCAGTGTCCGGAGCAAGTATGGTGGGTCTGACACACCGGTGGCAATGTGTTCTTTTTTCCATTTCCAGGAGTGTAGATGGCTGCATATAAGAATGTTGACGTCGTGGCAGTACTGGGGTTTACTATAAACAGTGCATATTATTGCTTGTTATAATAGCTGTTAGTTATCCCACACAATCATTATCCGTGGTGAATTTTGCAGGCATAGTACCTAACCTTACATTGCACAAGTACTGCCAACAGTACGTGCGTGCACCACTTACTCTCATAGATTTTTAAATTTCTCCGGCAGGACGTGTGTGTTAGCTATACTTCATTTTGAAGTTGCCACGTTTTTTCAATAAAGTTTGAAGCATACGTGTGATGCTTACATTCTCACATCGGGGCGTGGCTGTAGCGCCAATACAAACATTATAGAAGTGTTACAGGAATGATATGAATATACAATTTCCAAACTGTATTCGGAAGTGAATTTCGTGAACAGTTTCGTTATACATCTCCGGAAACCTACGAATCGTTTGTGTCAGACACAATCGATATTTTATTTGATGTACGCGGTAGTAGCTTCATCTTCTTGAAGTTTCCGACCTTTATGCTAGCAGCTCTATTCAAGAGAAACATTCTAAGTGATGTATGTCAGGCACTATAAATAGATTTGCTGCTATAGTGCGCGCCGGTTATGGCGGTGACACACAGCTCGTATCGGACAACAGGCGAGTATCTGCTACCATTAGAAATGTATGACGCGACGTCCGTGGTTCGAGTCCCGTCTCGTCAGGATGAAGTGGCCGGTCGCGGCCTGAAGTGGAGTGCACTTCGTGAGACACCTGCAGCGTTGAGAACAGCACCAACAGGCCTTTCCAGGGATAGCACTGCGCGCCTTCTTGCATATTTGTATGACGTCATGCGGGCTGCGGCCAGCTACGAACGGGCAATCTGCGGAACCATTTAGGCTGCCCCAGCTGTGGAATGCCGGAACCGTTCCGTCGTCTTCCTGTAACCCAATAGGGCGCCGTCCTGCTCTAAAATTAGACCATGTTTAAAGTATAAAATCCTGTAGTCTTGGGAGTGCTTCAACACGCTGACAGTGGCGTGGTCGCACTGCCTTAGCGGACAATAGCGAGCATGTGCCCGCAGATCTAACTACGTTGTCTTGGCATGATGCAGGTAGAATCTGGTTCACTTGGCCATGGTTTCTTGGTTGAGGGCGAGGGGGAGGGGCGCAAAGACCGTGGAGAGTCCTTATTATATCTCTTTAAAAAAAAAGTATTTATTTTAGAGGAAACACTCTCCTAGTAAATTTGTTTGTCCTTTGATTTATCATTATTATCTGTTACTGATTTTTAGTGAAGTTAGTTTTTACGTTTAGCTGTCAAAAACAATACAAAAGAGATATAAAAAGCAAAATAATGAATTTCGTAGGTTGCCAATTACGTATTATATCTGGTTTTATCGAGCGCCAGGCTCCCTACAAATTACTGTAAATGCAATAGCGTAGTATTACTCAGCTCCAGTTCACTGATTTGAAATTATTACTATCACAGAAAATAAACAACTTTTAATAAAATTATTTCACTGGATTCCTTCAATTAATCTCGCTGAATATTTTACATAATTTCTTCCGCTCCGGCTATCAGACATTGTGCTGTGACAAAATATTTTTAAATGTACCGCGTAATGGCGGCTAATTGTTAACAGTCAGAGATCACTGTTACTCGCTCCGCAGCTGGACACATGCTAAATAATTTTCATTAAATATTCTTCTCATAAGATAAATGTGGCGTAGGTTCTTGAAATAACACACGGAGATCACTATATACTAATATATTCTTACTAGGACACAGTTTACACCATTAAATATTTGCAATTACGTTACGACAGAAACAAATGGTAGCGCAGCACAATAGCTTGCGTACCTTATTCCAGCTAACACCAGAACGAATAGAACAAAACAGACTAGCCAGAAAAATGAGCATTACAAAGATAATAATACTTCTCTTAATTACTTACACATTATAATCTCATACAATAAAAATAATGTCTTTTCTGCATCTGTCGATCTACACTCCTGGAAATGGAAAAAAGAACACATTGACACCGGTGTGTCAGACCCACCATACTTGCTCCGGACACTGCGAGAGGGCTGTACAAGCAATGATCACACGCACGGCACAGCGGACACACCAGGAACCGCGGTGTTGGCCGTCGAATGGCGCTAGCTGCGCAGCATTTGTGCACCGCCGCCGTCAGTGTCAGCCAGTTTGCCGTGGCATACGGAGCTCCATCGCAGTCTTTAACACTGGTAGCATGCCGCGACAGCGTGGACGTGAACCGTATGTGCAGTTGACGGACTTTGAGCGAGGGCGTATAGTGGGCATGCGGGAGGCCGGGTGGACGTACCGCCGAATTGCTCAACACGTGGGGCGTGAGGTCTCCACAGTACATCGATGTTGTCGCCAGTGGTCGGCGGAAGGTGCACGTGCCCGTCGACCTGGGACCGGACCGCAGCGACGCACGGATGCACGCCAAGACCGTAGGATCCTACGCAGTGCCGTAGGGGACCGCACCGCCACTTCCCAGCAAATTAGGGACACTGTTGCTCCTGGGGTATCGGCGAGGACCATTCGCAACCGTCTCCATGAAGCTGGGCTACGGTCCCGCACACCGTTAGGCCGTCTTCCGCTCACGCCCCAACATCGTGCAGCCCGCCTCCAGTGGTGTCGCGACAGGCGTGAATGGAGGGACGAATGGAGACGTGT